>NC_088804.1:36071286-36381263 GCF_011386835.1 Chrysemys picta bellii | reverse complement strand
CAGTAAGATTTTTTTTTTTAAACTCAACAGGAGTTGAGGGTACACAGTATTTCTTCTAAGAAAGCAATGAGAATCATATTCAGCTTTCTCAAATCAAAACATCTTAACATAAATGTCAGTGTCTTGTAAAGATAAACAAGAGAAACTTTCCCTTTCTCTATAGAAACCAGCGACAGTGAGGCAACACAACAGATTTCGGATTATTTTTAACATATTGGAATGTGGCCAGTTGATGGACATAGACCTAACTACACCATCTGCCTACAAAAGACAAGGAATGTTTAGTATTAATGTAAACCAAGCATGCAACAGGGAATTATCTTCTGTTTCCCGTATTATAGGAAATACACAACAGCTAACAATAGTATGAGAAACAGGGTGTGCCTGCAGCTAGATACATGAAGGCCGACAACTAATATGAATAAGAAGGAAATGTTGAAGAGGACGGTGTGTGTGTGTGTGTGTGTGTGTGTGTGTGCGTGTGTGTGTGTGTGTTAAATTTGGGAGGTCTTTATGTGCAGGCTAAAGTTCTGTACCAAAACAAGCAAAAGGAACTAAATCCCCCCCCCGCCCCCTGTGATTTGGCCAGTAGATGTCTCTGTTACACACATAGCTACTCCTTCAGCTGTAACTTCCTTCCCCAGTTAAATCACATTTTGTCTCAAGTGAATCTTTCAGCATAAAAACATATGCACCCGTGCCTTTTTATTTTGGGGAGTAGTGTCAAACGAAGGGGGTCTTTTACTTTTTCTCTTTTTCCCCAGCCACCACATAGAATTAGGAAATTACCATGACAATATAGGAAACTTTTTCACATTTGACTTAGTACCTCCCAGCATATGGGATAAAGCAGCATTCGGTAAACTAATAAACTAGGTAATGCTTGTCAGATTGATGTAGAGAGTTCTGCTCAGTTATCAGTGGCAAATATCTATATCTAATTTATATCTATCTCAGAAGGCCAGTCAAAGCCTTATGTTGAATGTACCATAGATGGTATATTTCTGCTAACAGAACAATATGGTATTGATGAATCTTGTCATTTTTGCCTATAAAGAGAGGGTTTAAATGCTCACAAATGCCTGCCAAGTGCAGCAATTCTGTTCTACACCACAGACCTAGATTAGTTTTGTTCGAGTTATAAAATGCATTAATTTAAGAATATATCCCTGTATGCCGGGGAACATATGTAGGTACAGCACATAACTGACAATTTGTCAGGCCTCTTTCCCAGCCGTTTACGTGAAAAATGGGATCCAATCTGGATCAGTTACAACTGAATAAACATAATCAACTCAGAACTATGCCTCTGTTGCTTAACAGTGCAAATTATTTTTGTGCCGTTCTCTTGCCCTACGCCATTGAGCCGAGTGTGAGTTCTAACTCCATCTGGCCCTGACCCAAGGCCACTCCACATGTGGCTCTCAGGATCCTAATCTTTCCATTCTGGGGATCAAGGCCCGTTTTTATCCTTCAACGTCTTAAGTCTCCCCTATGCAAACACAAACATGGTTCAGGTTGTCAGTGGCCTTCTGCAAAGTCCAATGCTGATACCATTTCATTTGTCATGCAACAAAGGGTATTTGTTTTGTGAGTGGCTATATTCCTTTCCCAAGCATCTAAGATCCAAACCTATGTCTTCCACAGCTTGCTGCATGGTCATACTTCAGCAGGTCAAGTTGTTGTTTTGGATCTATAAAACCATTTATAGACTGAGGCCTGTGTACTCTGTATAGGTTCTTATAATGTGGTCATCCCTGTGGTATCTGAGTACCTTCCAGTAGTGTATTAACCAATGTGTCCAACATCCGTCACCAAGTAGTTATTCTCTCATCCTCTCCCCAGGAGGAGAAATGTGTGCAGGGGAGTGTATTGTTTTCGTTGGGGGTGTGTGCGTGTGTACATATGTTCTGTATGTATTTGCTAGGGAAAGACAGGTCAAAAAAATGCGCCTGGCACATGGAGCAGAAGGTGATGAAATTGATGATGGTCCTCAAGGCCGCCCAGAGGATTCAGGGGGTCTGGGGCAAAGCAGGGGAGCGGACTGGGCTGCGCTCACTGGGCGACTCACTGGGCGGCGCTCCGAGTCTGCGGGGGCGGTGGCGGCGGCGGGTCCTTCAGTCGCTCCGCATCTTCGGCAGCACTGAAGGACCCACCGCCAAAATGCCACCAAAGACCCAGAGCGACTGAAGGGCCCCCCGCCGCCAAAATGCCGCCGGAGATCCGGACCGCCACTGAGTAAGTAAAAAGGTGCCTCTAGCCAGGAAAGGGATTCTCAGCCAGGACTCGTGGGGCCCGGGGCCTGGGGCAAATTGCCCCACTTGCCCCCCCCCCCCCCCCCAGGTGGACCTGATGGTCCTTAGTTCCTGTGTGAGTTTTGTGACAGACATGGCAATTTCCTGCAATATCCTTGAAAGACCTAAGAGTATTAAGTGTATGTAGTATTGTGGGTCAGGAACAAAAAACATTGGGGGGTGATTAAGACAGATCAGCTAGATTGTAACACCCCGGAGAGGTACATGTATACTAGTTCATACTCGATTCTCTGGAAACCAACTGACAAAGAAAGGATTTTTGGATAAATAGGTCAAGTTTAAATTTACTCAGCGCCTCCTTTCTGATCCACCAAGCGGTCAGGATCTTCTGTCCAAGAGGGGGCCCCAGTCCTTACTGAGAGGGGTTGGAAGGACTTTGGGCTACTGGGGCTTTATAAGACGGATGGGTGACCTCTGGTAAGATTTTAGCATGCCTGTTGGAATGCTTATTGTTTTTCTCTCCAATGCTTTCACCTTAAGAATAAATGTGTTTGCTTTTAAAAGGCTTTGTCGTAACTTCTTGTTGCTGGCAATTACAGGTGTTCGTAGTCTTCAAAGAGAAAGCAAAGCACGGTTTGCTGGAGAATTCACAGTGTAAGCAGGGAACTGTGCAGCCTGGAAAAACCCCGGTCAGGCAGGAGAGAGATGTTAATATCTACCCAAGAGGGTGATGGCTTAGGAGCCTGGACTTAAGAATGGGTGCCCTCGAGGGACCATGGAGGAAGAATACTGGTGCAGTTGTCCTGAACTGTGACAAGTTCGTTTCACAGTCTCAGACCAGCCCTGGGGAAGCTCTGTCTCCTTCTCAGTTGTGCTTTATCCTTATGGTACAAAGTTCATAGTGCCAGAGGAGAGAAGCCGTTGACCAAGGTCTTCATTCTGGATTTTTAGGTATCATGCGCCCAGGCCACTGAGCACACTGAAGTTACGGACTGAGACCTTGAGCATCGCTTTCTCTGGGAAGTGAGTGTAGAGAGTGGCGGACATGTTTGATGTGCAGCGTTCTCTACTAGTTGGAATTTCCTAATGGTTCAAAGTGTCATGCCCAGGTATTAAAGACTAACTATCTCAGGACTCTGGACCAGCTGGAAAGTTCAGTTTGACAGACCTTAGATTTGATCAACTGGGGGCACAAGGTGGTGTTTGTGGAAGAGCCGTGACCTGGAAGTTCACTCTCCACTCTTTTCCATTGGCGTATGCTGCTTTTCCCAAGGGAGATGGCTCAAGAACAGAGGAGTTTGTGGTTGGGGGGGAAGTTCTTTGTTATTAATGAACTTTGGGATTTACTGTATTGTTTTTGTCTGTAGAGGTCACTATAGATGTAATCTTATTTAGCAAAGGTACAGGGATAGACACTACCTTCATATTGTTTCATTCTATCAACCTCTAGGGGCATACGGTTATGTACATTCCTTCCTCAGGAATAACTTGGGAAAGCTGCTCTACGGGCTACATCATAGAAACAATTGCTAAAATATGTAAATCAGGAAAACTAATGATGTGTAATACTATAATGTTTTAAATGTCTTAATTTAGTTTGTAGACTAGCACTCCAAAAGTCTCTTAAGGAGAAAAGCATCAATAACATGAACTCTTGTGTTAGCTGAGTAATTACTTCTCAGAGCTGGATTCTTAAATATTAATTTGCTATATGCCATTCATCATGTGGAAAACTGCATCTGTAAAGGCAAAGCAAAACTGGGGCTCCAACTCTGAAGATATTGGAGGAGAATGGCTTTTTGCGGCTAAGTCAGTGCTTGCTACATGCATCTTCTCAACTTCCTGATACATACGCATGTGACCCGTTTGCCTGTTGCCTTTTGCATGGCAAGTAGAAATGTTGCATTAGCCATGACAGATGCTATTCCACATACTGCAACGTGCTCTCTAAAAGCGTTGCTGTACTTAGTCACCCAGGCCGACGTGACTGCTGCGGGAAAAAGATGCTCTTTCCAGGGATCTGACATGGCCTTGAAATTATTGCAACACAGTTTTGGTTCCCAAATAACATGGCCAAAGAAATGCCATATGTTCTATTCTGACCTCAGCAAAGTGAGTGCTGCTCCAACTGACTTCAGTCACAGATAGGGTGACCAGATGTCCTGTTTTTAAAGGGACAGTCCCATTTGTGGGGACTTTTTCTTATATAGGTGCTTATTACTCCCCACCCCCGTCCCGTTTTTTCACAGTTGCTATCTGGTCACCCTAGTCACAGAGCTCAGTGAATGGCTTCAAGGAACAGCACCAACATAACTCAGGATTAGGGCTCACTTGCACCCTTAGATCCTGGGCCAAATATAGAAGTGACTCTAAATTACTATAATTCGCACCTTCTTCCAGTCCTCGCAGTCTGTAAATTACACCTGTTTAGACTTGGTTAGACTCCCTTAGTCGCTCCTGAATCAATTAGGAGAGCCTGACTGAGTGTAAAGGCGTTAAACCGAGTCCAAGGTGATGTAATTTACATGCTGTTAGGGGATGGCAGTAGAGACAAATTGTGCCAATGTGGAGAACTTGGCGCAGGCTACTATCTATTTACTGGAGTGGCTATATTTTTGCTTCACTTATACACTGTGTTGCTGTGTTTATATAGCTGTTGCTAGTTACAGTGGCCACTAATCTAACTGATTTTTGGGATGAGCCATGGCAAGCATCTGCCCCAATGGAACTCTCTAGTACCAAGGTCAAGGCCATCACTCGAGGAGAGTATTGCCTAGTGGTTAGCAGGTGACGTGTGAGGGGAGAGATTTAATTCCTACTTTTGCTACTGTGTGTGTGATTTTGGGCAAGTGATTTAACTCTGAACCTTCATGTCACCATCTGTAAACTAGGGATAATAGCACATGCCTCACGGGTATACTGTGAAGTTGCATTAGTAATCCTAACATATTTTGCAATCCCTGCAAAGTGTGATACTGAGCTTGTACGTGGATTTACAGTTCCACTTACCTATATTTGCAGCTGCCCCAAGAGGCTCTACACAGCAGTGCAAGATTACGATTCAGTGCCTCCACTGGAGATTGCAGATATTTTTTATCCTGTGAGAGTTCAAGGTTGTGTGTAAAATCCATGCAGAAGAAATGACTCAGCACTTGGGTTCACTTTAACACCTTGTCGTCTTTCAGTCAAGACCCAGAACATGTCCACCTCCCCTACCCGCACATCCCTTCCTATCCCATGCCAGCAAGAATACTCCTGGAACATGTACGTGCCAGGAATATACTCCTGCTTCCTGAGGAGGAGCTAGTTGTGTGGAAGTGGAGAACGGGATAAAGGGAATTTGAATGCAGATACCTTAGTTCCTAGAAAAAGAGCAAGAGTCGGGCTAACATGAACTCTGAAGTAACGCGAGACTGTAAGGCAGGGCCTGGGCGAGTGGGGGAAGAAAACTGTGAGAGGTTATTTTGACCGTGTGTTAGATAAAAATGGAACGCAGACTGTAGCAGGAACTGCTGAGGAAAGGGGGGGGTACGTCTATACTTACTTCCTGGTCTGGATGTAAGCGATCGATCTTCTGGGATCGATTTATCGCGTCTTGTCTAGACGCGATAAATCGATCCCAGAAGTGCTCGCCGTCGACGCCGGTACTCCAGCTCGGCGAGAGGAGTACGCGGCATCGACGGGGGAGCCTGCCTGCCGCGTCTGGACCTGCGGTAAGTTCAGACTAAGGTACTTCGAATTCAGCTACGTTATTCACGTAGCTGAATTTGCATACCTTAGTCCGAAGTGGGGGGTTAGTGTGGACCAGGCCTAAGATAGCAGGAAGGAATATGTATAAACAAGATGCGGCTGTTGATCATTATTGTATGCCACAAAAGGTATACATGCTTGCCCTAATTGTTTATCTGTCAGAGACCTGCCTAGGAAGGGGGAATCCCTGGCCGTGCGCACTCTCCCCCTTGCAATTGCTTGAGAATAAACTGTCTCTGACATGTTGCAAACAACCTAAGAGTGAAGACTGTGTTTTCTTCCACAGTTGACAAGCATGCACGTTCTCTCCCATCAGCTCTGCAACGAGCAGAGTCCCTCCGGAGGCTAGCCCGATAGCCTTGCAGCTGGATAAAAGCAGATCTGTTATTCTTACTGATTAGTATTAATGTGGCAACTAGGAGCCCTGGGTGTGGCCAGACCCCATGGTGTGAAGCGCTGTACAAATATATGGGCTGGTCCTTCAGCCATTACTGCTCTTCCCATTTTGGGAATTGTTTAGCTTTTAAAGTGAAATTTTAAATAAGACTTAATCGCACTAAAGAGCTTTCTTTTCCTCAAACAAATTATATATTTACACACAATTCTCTAATTGCTTACAGTATGTTGCCTTCCAAATGTAACACCTGCTTGGGGATGCTGTTAATTTAGATATAACAAGATAAATGCAAAAATTCTGTATTGTACAAGGCAGGAGAGGAGTAATTTCTTAAAAGTAACTCATTAACATTACAAATTAATAGGAATCAAAAGAATTTTTTTTTCATTCACATCAACTTTTATATCAAAGGATTTCAGAGCACTTCGCATTCACTTAATTCATCGTTGATTGGGGGGACTGTTCTAGCAGCATAGCTACACTGCATGATGGTTTCGGACAGGAAGTGAAGAAGAATCATGTACCGGATTTAAAGGCATGGAGATCTGCAAGAGACTGAGAGTCTTGGTTTAGACTTGCGCACGTGCCCCACAAAAGTGAACATACATGATTCATGTACACAAACCCAGGATGGTGCACCTGATTCTGGCAACAGCACATGCAAATTCAGTCCATACATTTTGTCTGTGTGCAATTCCACATTTGCATCTCTGAAAACTGAGGGGAGATGGCGTGCTGTGCCTCTAGGAAGCACAGCTCAGGGCTTTCAGCCCCGGGGGAGTGGAGGGTATGGTGGCTTGCAGCCACCGTTGTGCTCTGGGGCAGTTCTGAGGACTGGCAGAATCTCTGATTCAAACTCCATTGAAGTCAGTGGGAGTCTTTCCATTCACTGCAAAGGTTTTGGATCAGGCCCTAATTCCCTTTAAAAAAGATACTTCATTTAAATTGCAACAGAGACCAGAATCTCTATATCACTCTCAGCTCCGCCCCCAACCCCTATAGCACCATGTCTTGCATTCTCTTCAGCACTGGTTTTTTGTTTTTGCATATTTTTTTTCTCCTGCCCCTAGACATTTTTACTGTATTATTTTCTTGGGATCTTCAGCATAGTTACTGAAGTTAGCTCTGACAACTGGGTTCAGAGATTTCCTTCTCGTTTAGTACTTGTATTAAGACTGGTGAAAGGGGACATGAGAACAAGCCATCGCTTCTGTTTTTGGCTTGTGAGTCAAATATTAAAGAGCAAATGAAGATCGAATGGGGAAGCCACTCGAGAGAAGAATGACTCCAGCTTGAATTCTGATCCAAGTGAGCCTAAGAGGATTGATGAGTACAGACTGTGCTACAGCAAAGGAGCAGGCAGAACAAGAAAGCCAGGCTGAAAGCAAGGGAGAGGAAAAAAACCAAACAGCAATACAAACCAAAGCAGATAGGCAGGCAGAAAACACCCAGCAAGGCAGTCAAATTAATAAGGGCTTCGAACAATCATATTATCATTTGGTTGGAAACCCCATCAATGTATTTGGCAGGAGAGACTTATTTAGATATAACTTCAGAAATTCTCGCAAAGACCCAGTTTGACATGCAAATGCCTAACATTATCTGTGAATACACAGGTGGCTTTTGGATGCAACATGCTGTATAACAGATGCCACTGTGAGTGTCTCAGGAGCCCCTCTCTGTACATTCATTTTGAGCCAAAGTGCTCTTGCAATGCGGAAGATTTGGGAAAGGCTGCTTGGCTAATGCTCGTGTTGTGAAACAAGCCTTTAGAACAAAAAATCTGGATTTTTTTCATTGGTTATTAGAGGATCTTTTCAGTAGCATTCTGTCTACTGTTCTTAATCCCATAAATTACTTAATATAATTGTGGAAATTGAACCATTGCAAAATAACCCTTGTTCATATGTATATATATTGACATCAGTGTCCAATTTGGTCTTTGGTACAAGTTTCATTAGCGCAAAATGCATCAGCACAAGTCTCAAACAGCAATCAATACTTCACTAATATGCCATAAAGTGCTGTTCCACATTTCCATAAATGATAAAAAATCCTGCTCTGCTTATACATCCAAACGTGGTGCAGTGCAGATAAAAATGCTCCACATATGGTGTAGGCTAGCATTGTCTTTGGCATTATGGACTTCAGAGATAGGGTTCAGAGAACCATGTTAAAGTGCAACAGTAGAATGAGTGTGCTTCGCAGAGAATACTTCCATGAAATGCCAGAACACTGTTCAAAGAAAATAAATAATTTTCTCTTGTTTTAAGGAAAACAATAGCCGAGAAAGCATAAGCGAGTGAAAAAAGGTTGCTTCATTTCTGGACATTGTTGTGTTTAGTTATTTGCAGGGATTCTGTGGGAAGAAAGATATTGGTGCTATTTCAGTGATCCGCAGTTTGAAGATGCAGAGAAGAAAAGTTGAAGCTCTGTTAGAAGTGAAGGACTGTAATGCATGTCTTCATCGAAATTCCGCTTCTGGCCCATTGAGAGTCCTGCTCTGAATTCCAGTGACTTACACATTTATGGTTGTATTGACATAGACATGAGTAGTAGTGATTTATATTAGTTACTGTGCCTGCGTGGATGGTGGTGTAGATGCTAAGATGATGGAGACACTAGAGTTAGGTGGTCTGATAGACTAGATAGGCCTTCATGGTAGTCAAGGTGAATATGGCTCTGGAAGTTCTTCTCTAAGGCCCTATCCAAAGCCCATTGAAGTCTTTCTATCTATGTCTATCAGCTTTAGCTCAAACCACAAAAATAAAGGAATTTATCCATCTATTTATATCCAATCACCATAATACCGAGTAACTCTGCATCATTTAAAAATACATAGAGATGTCTATTGCTATTTTTCTTCCTCTCCGACCTATAGAAGAAATAGTTGGTTCATTTATACAGTGTTTGTTTTGCTTATTGATATTTTCTTGTTTTCCTGCACTGCAAGAAATCTTGTTGCGTAATACTATGGTCCATAAGACTCCTGAGTGCCAAATACCAAGTCAATTTAAACTTGAGACTCTTGGCTGTAATTGCCTTTGTGAAGATGGAAGGATGAATATGAGTTTCTGGCTCTGACTAAAATGTTGCTACAATACCAGTATAAAATACAGACTCTCCTCTCTGTCTGCCTTGCATTGCCACCCTGCTAAATAGAATGCAGTTAGGCTCGGCATTGTCAAAGATGTAAAACTGGTACATTCTCACATGGGACATGGTAATGTAGTAAATCAGGAGAGTTGCCCATATTTCTGTAACATATTCTAAGATGCCTTTGCTCAGGCCCCTTTAAACTAACAGCTGCAGAGATCATAAACCTCAGATAGGTATGTTTAAAGTTCATCTTATGATATGGCACAGGGCACATGCCAGAAGATGAAGGTGGAATTCTACCACTGTAAAACATCTGGATAGTTATTGTCTACTCTTCTGGCATGTTAACATAAAACAGCAATCTTCAGGAGGGCTAAGCAGGGGACACATTTTGTGTGATCTCCTGCATTAGAAATACTATGTGCCGAATGCTCTGTTGGTGTAAATTGATGCGTCTCCGTTGACTTAGGCTTATGACAAATGACTTAGAACAAATGACTAAGGGTTCTGATCCAAAGCCCACTGAAGTTCATAGAAAGGTTCCCATTGACCTCCAGGGGCTTTGGTTTCGGTGCTAAGCGTTGCTCCTCGCACCTGTCTTTGTGTAACTTTACCCTTATTATTAATTATTTTACTGCGCACGAAATAGCGCCGTAGTGAAACAGTACCTCGCACAATGTGTGCTACGGCTGATAAAACATCAGCAAACTGGTTAATGAAAAGGAAAATGTATTTATTTTCCCTGAAGAGGTGGGCTGAGATGAAAGCCCCATTGTCAGCCACCTCTTGGGGTAGGCAATTAACAACCAGCAGCATACTATTCACATTCGGAGCTTAATTCAGTAAATACATGCTGCATAGTCACATTCTACAATTAGTAATCACAAACCGATGCAATCAACAGGTCCTTTTCAACATCTTTCTAAATCTCCGTGAACTGCTGAGAGACCTCGAACGAGAGCTAATTCAAAGGTACACCCACGCCTCAAACACACTGTGCAGATGTACTGGCTTTTTCTTTTTTTAAAGTAAAGCCAAATCTAACAGAATTGGAAAAGGCCTAGAGATGGGAACAAGAGTGAGTGGAGGCATGTGGGCAGGGTGGATTTACATGTGAGGAGGAGAGAATTGAAAACCTCGGCTTATTCAGGTTGGACAGGAGCGGTGAAAGAAGAATCAAGGTCTATGAAATAAAGCATAGTCAAAAGTCCGTTGTCTCTCTCATGGTTTGAGCCATTAGCTTCCTGCTGAACCTGAGAGGCAACAGCTTTAGAGTGGGTAAAGCTAAATATCTGCTATGCTGTATATAAATGACCCATGAGGTTGGCTGCCCTGAGAAATCATGGAAAGCAAGTTAGAATATTTTACAAAGGCCTATGGGTGTCAGGCATCCAGTTCCCATAGGGTCCTTTGAAGATCCCTGCCTGGATGTTTGTATGAACACAAATAAGGTTTTCAGTTACATTCACAGAGACGTAAAACTCCTGGGGATTTCTTCTCCTGCAGAATGGATTTCCTGTAATAGACACTGCCTCCGTACCCAGCAATTGTGGGTACCAACTTTTAAGACACCTGGGGTCAGATTTTCACAAGTGCTCAGCCATCCCGCATGTCCCAGTGTGACACTTAACATCAACGACTGTGTTGCAGCTTGCCTAGGATGTGGTGATTCCTTGATGTGAAGGAGATAAACCAGGAGCCACCCCTGAAAGCTCTGTATGCAAAGCACTTGGGAAAGGAAATATAAAGGATGTGTGCATAACCATGCTGGTTTGCGTCTTCCTTCTCTTTGCTGTCATGTGCTACTCGGAGAGTACTTGCTTACTAGGTGTGGGGGGGAAAAATCCCACCTGAACCTCAATATTAATATTGTAAATTTTAACAGCTTCTGGAGCAGAGAGTGCTTGCAACCCAACTGCAGTTTCCTTTCTGCCTCCAAGGATGGCATCAGACATAAAGAAAGCACTTGCTTGATGTGATTACAACAGACTTTGCCTTTTGTGAGTGATGTAGCAATTTATGTCACAGGAGACAAGTGGCCTAATCTATGCGTGTGGGAGACTCTGGGGTGAATAACAAATGCTGAGTAGATTTACCTGATTTTTCAATGAATAAACCCAATGCATTATCTTAATTGACTGTATGTATTTAAAACATTAGAAGAACAGGAGTACTTGTGGCACCTTAGAGACTAACAAATTTATTAGAGCATAAGCTTTCGTGGACTACAGCCCACTTCTTCGGATGCATATAGAATGGAACATATATTGAGGAGATATATATACACACATACAGAGAGCATAAACAGGTGGGAGTTGTCTTACCAACTCTGAGAGGCCAATTAATTAAGAGGAAAAAAAAAAACTTTTGTTTTGTAATATAGCCTATATTACAACAGAAAAACTTCAAAAACAGACTCCAACGAGAGACTGCTGAGCTAGAATTGATATGCAAACTAGACACAATCAACTCCGGTTTGAATAAGGACTGGGAATGGCTGAGCCATTACAAACATTGAATCTATCTCCCCTTGTAAGTATTCTCACACTTCTTATCAAACTGTCTGTACTGGGCTAGCTTGATTATCACTTCAAAAGTTTTTTTTTTTCCTCTTAATTAATTGGCCTCTCAGAGTTGGTAAGACAACTCCCACCTGTTTATGCTCTCTGTATGTGTGTGTATATATATCTCCTCAATATATGTTCCATTCTATATGCATCCGAAGAAGTGGGCTGTAGTCCACGAAAGCTTATGCTCTAATAAATCTGTTAGTCTCTAAGGTGCCACAAGTACTCCTGTTCTTTTTGCGGATACAGACTAACACGGCTCCTACTCTAAAACATTAGACAAAGTTCTAAAATCCCCTTCTGTTTTCCTTCACAATGGTATCAATTTTAGTCTCTATTTATCACTCTTGATAAAATGCAAACACATATTCAGTTATGCCAGGTGAGCAGCATTTTGTTTTCCTGCATTTAAATTAGAAACAGATTGCACTATGCCCTAGAAACTGCAGAATCGCTGACCTAAGACCTCTGGTGGCCTAAGAAGAGAAGGATATTTTTCTTCCCGGTGCAACTTCCCTGTTTAAATAGTGAACAAAGGTTTTAATTGATAAAAGAGGCAGTGTAGGTCAGTGGATAAGGCATCAGCCTAGAATTCAAGAGAGCTGGAGTCCATTCCCAGTTCTGCCACTGACCTTGCTGTGAAACCCTGGCTTCCCGAGCCTCACTTTCTTCATGTGTCCCTTGGAAATCATGCTCACTTATCTGTGCAGAGTACTGTGTAATTGTAGTAGGTCCTAGCCGGGGCTCGACCCTTCCGGGCAGGAGGGGAGCCACACCGACTCACTACTATGGGAACAAGCAGTCAGTTAGTCCCGAATCTCCGGCTCTTTTGTGCAGAGTCGGAGCAAACACAGTAGGCTCAGGCCCTTGTTGCAGGGCTGAGCGAGCAAATAGTTCAGAGCCCAGGCCCTGGGTCAGGGCGGGGCAAACACAGTTAGCTCAGGCCCTTGGTTGCAGGGAGCTGAGTCAGCAAGCAGTTTAAAGCCCAGGCCCTGGATCAGGGCGGGGCAAACACAGTTAGCTCAGGCCCTTGGTTGCAGGGAGCTGAGTCAGTAAACAGTTTAAAGCCCAGGCCCTGGATCAGGGAGGGGCAAACACAGGTAGCTCAGGCCCTTGTTTGCAGGGAGCTGAGCGGGCAAATAGTTCAAAGCCCAGGCCCTGGATCAGGGCAGGGCAAACACAGTTAGCTCAGGCCCTTGGTGCAGGGCTGAGCGAGCAAATAGTTCAAAGCCCAGGCCCTGGATCAGGGCGGGGCAAACACAGTAGGCTCAGGCCCTTGTTGCAGGGGCTGAGCGAGCAAATAGTTCAGAGCCCAGCCCCTGGATCAGGGCGGGGCAAACACAGTAGGCTCAGGCCCTTGTTGCGGGGCTGAGCGAGCAAATAGTTCAGCGCCCAGGCCCTGGATCAGGGCGGGGCAAACACAGTAGGCTCAGGCCCTTGTTGCAGGGCTGAGCGAGCAAATAGTTCAGCGCCCAGGCCCTGGATCAGGGCGGGGCAAACACAGTTAGGCTCAGGCCCTTGTTGCAGGGCTGAGCGAGCAAATAGTTCAGAGCCCAGGCCCTGGATCAGGGCGGGGCAAACACAGTAGGCTCAGGCCCTTGTTGCAGGGCTGAGCGAGCAAATAGTTCAGATAAGGTACGCCTAGGCCTTCTGTAGCCGAGCGCTGGGTGAGGGGGAAGCCTGCCACCCGTGAGCGGAGGGTGGCAGGGGGGAACGCAGGCCCACCCACTCCACTGCGTTCCAGCCCGGGGCCCTAACAGCGGTTGCTGCCGGTCAGTGGGGTATCCAGACCGCAACACACTGACATAGGCTCACACTCAGTTGCAGCCGGACCAGGGTCGACTACCCCCGGGCTACTTCCGTGATCCCCCTCAAAGCCTACCTCGTTCGTAGCGCCGGGATCGGGCCAGTCCACCTGCATGGGCTCCTCTCTGCCCGGGCTCGGCGGCAAGTCTGGTAGCTCTGCTGGGAAGTCCGGCCAGTGGTCCTCAGGCGGCTCCTCTGGATAGCAGCAGGGGCGAAGGGGTTCGGGTCCAGTCTCACCCTCAGGGTTAGTGGGGTGCGGTTCCCAGGGATTCTCCCAGTAGCGGGCGTGAACGGGCTCCGGCGGCTCCTCCTCGTAGCGGGCCCGGGGTAGCTCGGGCCAGCTAGGGTCCAGGCCTTGGTCTTCCACGGTCTCCTGGCCGGGAGCTCCCGGCCGCACATCTGCTCCCTGTGGTGGCTGGCCGCAGACTGAGCTCTGGCGGCCGGCCTTTATACTTCCTGTCCCGCCCCTTGACTTCCGGGGGGCGGGGACAGGCGGTGGTGGTCCCGCCCACTCTGGTGCCTGCACGTGGGCTCCCTCTTCTGGGCAGGAGGGGAGCCACACCGACTCACTACAGTAATCAATGGATGAAAAGTGTCTATTAAGCCCCAGGCATTATGATTTGTATTCTCTGACCTAGCTAGTGGCTGTGTTATGCTGGATTACAGTAGAGTCACACATGTTAACTAAGGCAAAGAGAAAGAAGCTATCTTTGAGCAGTGTGGTCTAATGGATAGAGCACCAGACTGGGACTTGAGCACTGGGCTCTGCCACTGGCCTGCTGGGCGACCCTGGACAAGTCGTTTCACCCCCATGTGTGCCTCAGTTTCCCCAGCTGTAAAGTGGGGATAATGCTACTGACCCGCTTTGAGATCCACTGCTGAAAAGTGCTGCGTAAGAGCTAGCTGCTGTTATCACACAGCTGCACTCCAAATGCAAAGAAACATGATTCTGCAGATGAGTTACTGTGTGAAATGCAGATTTTTTTCATTACCCCTGGATATAAAGGAAGCATGTGGGGGGTGGGGGAGGTAAGGGAAGAGGAAGGGCAGCTGTGCCAATCACTCCCGAAAAACTCTGTTCCCACTGTCTTCCAGCGAATATCACCCTTCATCCCAAAGCGCTTTACAGTTTCTACACACATACAGGCACCACCTCCCGACACACAACCTCTCCTAGGATGGAACATGGCAACTGCTCCGCCATGAATAGCAACATTCTCGTGTGACTGGCAGAGGGCCAGGCAGGGCGTCCCTGAATCTCAGGCTCTGTTTACGCTGCAATTAGACACCTGCAGCTGGCGTGTGCCAGCTGACTCAGGGTCGGGGGGGCTCGGGCGAAGGGGCTGTGTAATTGAGGTGTAGCTGTTCGGGCTTGGGCTCCAGCCTGAGCCTGAATGTCTACCCTGCAGTTAAGCAGCCCCTTAATCCGAGCCCCGTGAACCAGTCAGCTGGCATGGGCCAGCCGGGGGGTTTTAATTGCCGTGTAGATTTACCACATGCTATTATTACAGGGGAGGAAGATCAAGCTCTCCTAGAAATAACTCGCGGCACAGTTCCCCCTACATTAAAACACAACCCACCAATGAAAAGGGGGTTTCTTCACTGTTTAATGGAAGTGACTGATGGGCACCTTTGGTTTACAGTGTGACATTCAGCAGGAGTGTTTCAGGCTCAGAATGATGAGGGAGTTTAGAGGGGAGATGCAGTGGTCGCTCTGGGTCAAAATTTAAGGAGGAGCACTACAGTTAATTGTCGCTGTAGGTTAAGCCAAACTCCCATTGACTTTAATGGTAGCAGGGTAGGCCCAAAGGTTCTCATTTTGTGTTCACCTTTTGCTGAGTTTTCTGCCTTCTGGAGCCACCTCTGGGTACGTAGCATTGACCCTAGAAGCTTTAATTTGCCACAGCTCATCTTTTCATGTTGGATCTGCATTTCCCACATCACATCGCATTTGATCCATTTTGTTTCCCTTAATGCAACCAGTTGTGTGTTCATACACCCTGGTTTACTCCAACAAGGAACCTCTTACCTGTGTGCTGCTACAGCATTCAGCAAGCCACAAGAAACAACGATTTTCTGCATTGCCACTTCCAACTCAGCTTCGTTGCTCGCCAGAGCTTGGGCCAATTTTTTATACCTTGAGGAGTGGTGGACTGCAGAAGGAAGGAAGGTGGCAGCAAGAGCAAACTAGATTGTTCCAGTTCCATCTGATTTTTTATTTTAAAATCTAAGCACAGTCTGCTGCTTTTCAGCTCTGAGAGTTAATAATTTCCTTCTCTATGTTGTCGCCAACAATCATGGGATGGTGAAAGTGAATATCTCCCTATACTGCCACGTGCCTGGCAAGCATAATAGAAGCCTTGCCTTATCGATGAAAGGGTGGATTGTGCATCTACTTATTTTCAGTCAATTTGCCACAAGGATTTTCTTTGGAAAACAAAAAAGCAGTAAAATTTGCATCTCTAGCATCCTTAGCAGCATACTCAATTCTTCTAAATCTAAAGTGTGTTATGCAAACTGCTTGTCATGGTACTTACAAAAGCCCCTTTAGTAGCTAATGTAGGCAGTTCTCTGAAACATTCACATACATGGGTCAAATGAAAGATTGAGCACAAGGACTTTTTTCATGTCCTAGCTGCACTGAGCGCTGGGTGGTAGTTTTCCTTATGTGGCGATGGTGGTTATGATATTAGAGGCGAGTTGGAGAAATTTCCTTCAAGTAATAAAGTGTGTGGTTTGGGCTGGAGGGAGCCGAGATTGGAAAGAGATTTAATTGTGTGTGTGGTGGATTAAAGGGGAATGAAATTTAGTGAAACCCTAAATAGTGTGTGAGGAATTCTGCCTCCCCACACTACAACTCGTCTACTCCACTGTGGTAGCACAGAAGAGCCATAAACACCCCACAAAAAGCCAAGGTATAATTCTTCATGCGCAGCTGGGTTGTGGCAGGTGGCAAAATGCAAGCCTTGGCATGGGGAGCATGCTAGGAGCAGCCTGGGATGAGGAATGTCCACAATCCATGGTGCTATGGGGACTCTGGGCAGCACCAGACTACAGAGCAGCCCATAGGCAAATCTCAGGAGATTCCTGCAAATTAGAGCAACCCAGAATCCTGAGAGCACAAAGATGGTTCAAAGCATCTTTACCCTCCTCTCTCTGAGCTGCACCTTCTGTGCTGGGGGCTTTCTGGAAAATGCCAGCCCATAACCAGATGGCTGCCAGGGGAAGAGAAAGAAAGACAGAAAGAGAAAGTCCCACACAGGACTGGAAGGGGTTACGGTGATCAGGTAGGCCTATTAACTCCATAGGCTGCACCTGGAGGGAAAGCCAGGAAGGTGGCAACAGACAGAGGCTGCTGCTGGGAAAAGAGCAGTCACTCCCTGGGAAGAGGGAGGAGCATTTGGAGCTGGTACACTCAGGGCAAGGAGGGAAACTAGGAGTTGTAGGAAGCAGTTCAGGGAAGGAGCATTTAGGGCTGGGAGAACTGCTGGGTTGAGGGTCCCTGGACTAGAACCGGAAGAGGATGGGCCTAGATTATTTTACTAGCCACCAAGGGCATGGCATAGACCGTCGGGGCAGTGACCGGGAAGACTGCCTGGGTCACTGTGGGAGTGACAGAGAATTGAAGGACAGTGCCCTGGGAAGGGGGAAACACTGAGTAACCTAGCTGGAAGGCTGTGTCATGAAGAGGACTCTGCAGTTCTGGGGATGAGAAAGGAACTGCAGACCTGAGAGAGAGACGGTGTGAGGGTAGGCAACCCTGAGAAGGGATGTCGCTCTAAGAGCTAATCCCCAGAGTGACCAGGAGAAGGCATCGACAAGCAGTGAGTGGAGAACCCCTGTCACAGCCCTTAATATTATGTGTTAGGGGCTTTCCATAAATTACATTACACAGCTTTGGGTGATTTTCAAGACCCACCCACTCCCTTGTAACACTTTGTAACATTGAAACAAACATGCAAAATTAAGGATCAACCCACCCCCTAATCCGTTATATAATTTATGGGCAGCCTTTTAGCGATACCTAACTACCAATAGAGGTTCTTTGCATGGTAGCATTTCTGAGTTTAATGATTAAAGATGCAAAAGTAGGTTTTTGTGAAAACCGGGCCCTCCGGAGAGTATGGATAAATGGCTAGATCTCCAGGACTGTAATTTGAGCTGGTTCCAGACCACTGACCAGAAGAAAATTCAACTCCTGAACACAAAGACACGTTTGCAGCCATGCACGCCATCTGACAAGGTAACTAGATTATGTCAGATTTTGCTTACAGGCAACCGAACGTAAATAAACCTGAAAGATTACTTCACAGTGTATGACTGTAGGTGGTGAAAAATACCACTCATGAAGAATTATGGCCTAAACTAGAATTACCTTTATGTTCCTAATCCGCTCTCAAGGCTTGCTTTGTGTCTTAAAAAAACAAAACACCACATATTTCTTATATGTCAGCTCAGACCCCCCCTTGGGTTAATACATTCCACAGTCTCGTTGTTTACTTCTCATTAAGCTAAATGTTTTATGCAAATCATCTGACATAAAGCCAGACGACCAATCTAGAAAGGCTGTAATTCCATTTGATGAGTTCATTCAACTGAAATCTGTACTTAATTTCCATAATTATACTACCCTATTCTCATAATGTGAACTGATTGCTGAGAAAACACAAAATAACTAAAATGCATTCAGATTTAAAATATGAAAATGATATGTCCCTTTGGGCATATGAATTATGTTTTACAAACAGTTTCTCTATTTTCTTATTTCTCCCCCCCTCAGATAATATTTCTTTATTTAAGACTGTGGCAGCCTAATTTAAAGACCATTAAAATAACACCCATTTCTGATGCACTTTTGTCTTAATGGGAAAACACACACACACACACACACACACACACACACAAAACACAAGCGCATTAGCAATGGTATTAATGTGTTATGCTCAGGAGTTTGAAGATTGCCATCTTCAGAGTCATGCAGCTTAAACCTAGAACAAACGGGCTGCATTGCTGCTGACAAGTCTAAGCATTTTCTTAATTATAGAATCAGCCAAATTAAGTCACCGCTGCACCAGTCAGTTTGCAAAAGAACTAGCATGGCTGCTTCCTACCCGGCTTGAAAAAACTGACATGGATCTAGGTTTCTTTTGAGAAACTTTGGTCATTTCAACTACATCTTTCTTGGTTCCCCAGAATTAACAGACTGCTGGCTTTCATTTTTGCATTGTGTATTCTATTGTTCAGAGGACTCTTACTATAATATTTGGTCATATTTATTCAGCATGCTTTATCCCAAAAGGATCCAGAAGTGTTCTACAATATGGACCTAATGTAGTTCCCATCAAAGCCAACTGATGGACATGACCAGGAAGGATCAAGCCTTTTGGCCCGGATCCTCAAAGGTTATTTAGCCGCATAACTGTCACAATGGCAGTTATGTATCTAAATAGCTTTGGGGATCTGGGCCTTTGTCTCTCTACATTTGGGGATTTCAATTTTCATTTTAAACCAAGACAAATTGATAAAGCAAAACCAGTTCTAATCTACCAGTGTCATTTCTAATGCCCACATCACCCTAGCAAAATTACAAATTGGGTTAAGTATGTCCATAAAGGACTCTGCTCTCAACCATTTCTTTATGCCTTGTAAATAGGAAAAGACTTCTGGCAACTATAAATTCCAGCAGTGCTCTGAAAATGTTCAGACTTGGGCTTGTTCCGAAAACATTTGCATGAGTTTTGCCCTGGGCTCCGCTATCCATAACATTCCTGTTGAGTACTGGGGTGCCTCATGAATGGAGAAGTGACCACTAAGGTAGCCATATCTTATCCCATTAAGTGCCTTTAAAGATAAGGCCCCAGACAATTACCTTGAGGAATTATTGCTGGTACAGTAGCATCTTTGGAGCGCCTTCTGATGGACTCATTACTTTTTCTTCTTCTTGCTTAAAACATGAGTTGTTGTGCGTTGCACATATTGGGCTCTCTCAGTTGGGATCCCACCTCAGTGATATTCCTTTAAAAGCAATAGCATCAGTCATTTTCTTCCTATGGAAATTCCCTGCTGCAAAAGGTTTGCTTTCTATGTACAGCAACATCATAGGAACCAGCACAGGAAGGGTTTTGGGTGCACAAGTACCTAGCCCCCAAAGAAACTAGGGCTAAAATTTTCAAGCCAGGGAACCTAACGTTAGACTTTGTAACCACATTTAGGCGCCTAAATATTGCCGCTGATTCCACAAGAGGGCGTCGCTCTGAGTGCGCCAGTAAACCAATCCTAGAAGTTTGGTAGCTTGCTGACATCCCATGTGCTCAGAGGCAAGTGCTGTAGATGCTCCAAGCTCCATGTCTGCCGGGCTGTAGCTTGCAGTGGGTTTCCATAATCACTCAGACACTCTGATGAATAACAAAGGATGCTTTGCTAGGGCTGCCAGAAATAAACCTTGCAATTACCCTGGGCATGATGGCTTAAAGTTGCGAACAAAAGCTGAACCAGGAGTTCTTGGGTCAGCCGCTAAGGGCAGTGCGGTAGAGGGGTAGTTAACCAGGATGTCTTAAGAAATAATGATAATTACGCTTTGCAATGTCTCATTATATACACGGGAATCATGCCACCCACCTATGAAGTGCAGCCACCTCTGGGATGAAGTGCAGCAATACTTAACAGCACATGGCAGTTGTATGCATTAGATCAGGACAGCAGGTGCCTGATTCTGAGATTGTCTGATCACCCACAACTTACCATTGACTGTAGCTTGGTGGAAGTTGTGGGTGCTCATTCTGACTCCGGATCTGGCTTGAAAGGGAAGAAGGAAGCAAAGGGGGAATTTAGGCTGGCACAATGTAATTAACTAAGCAGGGTTATCGATCCCTTTCCTTAGTGCACACTATCCATCATTAAGGTGAACAGCTCACCCACAGTGGTAGATGAGATCTTGTAGTTATTTCCTGTACTAAGTGTAGGGGGAAATAGGTTATCTCAGATACCACTGTATGATAACTGTTGGCAAATGGAGATGACAATGCAGATGACATGTAGACAAAAATAGACATAGAGCTCAATCTTGCAAAGAGTTGAGTGCTCTGGCTCCAATCCAGCAAAGCACATAAGTATATGTAAGCATTTGAGTGTTCCCTTTGATTTCAATGGGATTCCTCATTAGAGAAAGGTTAATTCCCTGGTTAGAAGCTTTGCTAGATCAGGGTTATAATAACCAAGAATCATCCCTTTCCATTTGACTACATAGAGCGTGATCACAAAGAAAGTTGGATCTGACAAATACAGCACATCCGACATTTGGAACCAGGCCTATTTTTATAGTTAATGCTGAGAACTTGTAATTTGTTTGTAATAGAAAGAATTGTATTTTTTCAGTCTCCTGATTAAACTAGAACACTTTCCCCCTCAGATGCTAAAAAATGGAGTCGCCACACTCGATAAAAGGCATTCGCTCCCACTCTCATGTTAAGGCAGTTTACCCATTAAGAGGAGGGCCCAAATTCTTCTCCACCATCCAGTATTGCCGAAGGGTTCTTCACTGTCTCGTAACTCTGTGACTGCCCATTTTGCTGTCACCCCTAAATGTATTACTAGGTCAAAGGTTTCTCGTGGGTACACATCCTTGATTTGTATCCCTGGAATAATCACGAGAGTATCAAGAAACAGTTCAACTCTGCTAACTGTGGCCACGATTCTGCCGTTTGAAACCCAGGCACTACCTTGAGGTTAGGAGTATTTTGTGTGTGTGTTTTACTCCTATTACATTTTTAAGCCCTCTAAGATGTTTTCTCTTCATTTAAACCTTCCCTTCATTTAAACCTTTTAGGATTCGCTGACCTCTACATGCTCTTAACTTACATGGAACTAAAAATTGTAGTTCACTTGTATGAATTCTTCCTGAGGCTTGAATGTGTGGTAGACACTTTTGTATGATTGACTGATGGTGAAGCTGGTTTAATATGCAATACCACGTTGAATCTATGCAGTAATATTGCTCCAGGAATTCTATACAATGCAGTCACCACTGCAGTTACCAAGATGTCCTTTCCAGAAAAAAAGGAGCAGAATCTCATTACAGTTTTTTAATAAAAGTAAGAAATAATCCTGTTAAAAATTCAAACATTCAAATAAATCAATGTAGAAACTTTCTCACATATCCTACTTCAAACATGCTAGTCTTTCTTCCTTGAAATGACAAATAGCACAACTGAGAACCATGCAAATGGCATAGTCTCGGTGTGTTTGGCAACAAGAATTCCTGCTCAGTTAGGGCCTGGTCAAACTCTTATTTGAAGCCTCTGGGAGTCTTTCAAATTCGATTTCAAAACCAATTAGATCAGGCCAATGCTTGGCAGGAATGGGTGAATCTGAAGAAGTTCAGGTTCCACTTTTGGCCACGAAGTTCAACAAACTCAAACTTCAACCTTCCAGGAGTGGAGTCCCACTCTAGTGTCCACTTCAGGGTCAGCCACATGGAAGCTACCATCCCTTTTTTGCCACAGCACTCTGAGAATCAGACCATAGGGCATGGACTCTTCCAAATCACCTTTTAGTCTCATACATCATGGGCCCAATCCATAGCTGATGTATCTGTGCCTTGCTCCATAATGTAGCAGTGCCAAATTCAACCAGCCTCAGGATCTGGCCCCAGCAGTATAGTTTTGCAAAAAACTCCTCCTTTACCCTCCAAATCACAACCAAAATCTCTTCCCCCCTGCCCCTCTCTGCTTCCCCAGTCACCCTGACTTTCCTCCTCAACGTATCCCATCTTCCTTCTTTGCTCTGCCTGCCTCAGCCACCCATTACTTCAACTCACTTCTCTCAGCCTCTTTCATCCCTACTCCGCCAATCATGGTGAAACTCCTTGCTCCGTTCAAGTAAAGGTGAAAATTCCAAGGATATTAAGACCTTTTTAACAGGATTGTAAAGTCTCCTTTGGCATTTTTTGGTTTATTTGTCTGATTTACTAAATTGACATAATTTGTGGGCTTTATTGTATATATCAAATGTTTCATGTAGTTCATAATTGTGCCCTACACTGATATAATGTAGCACCTTGAAATCCAAAAGATTCTAAAGCACTTTATATAATCAGGGATCTAATCCCCATGTGGACAGGTGGCCTGAATTCTGCACCACAACAATACTGACTTGAACCCAGTCACATTTTTGGGTTTGGAAGATGGAGGGAGAATTTACATATGCACCATGTAATTGCTGGACTTGGCATGTGGCCAACGCATTGGGGTAAATACTCCTAACTTTGTGAAACAGTGGTCACAGGAGACACATGCAGCAGGAAAATTCCCTGCTGCATATTGGAAAACTGGCTCAATACTGATTCAGAAGAAAGAGTGTCACTTACTGAATCATCAGCTCACTTCCTGTAGCAACTAGTTATTCCAGAAGAATGAATTCTCACTAATTCAATTAAAGTAATGGACGGAAAGAGTTTAAAAGCTAAATTCTCATTCATGTTAGTTGAAAAGAGTTATTCAGCAAGTGAATACAAAGGTTGTTCGCAGGATTATAGATTATTAACTTCATACTCTGTAATCAGAACCCTGAACAAAATATTGTCCTATAACCAAAGTCTTATGAATTTTACAGCTGAAAGAAGTCCCTTTAAGAAAGTAAATCACCTTTTACTTGAATGTAGCTTACAACTATCAAGCTCCATTGAATTAATGTCTCACGGCAATGGAAGGGCTAATGAAACCTATTTGAGAGAAATGTCATTTGTTCTGAAAACTGACGGTCGCTGTGGCTTTCTTCATCTGAGTGAGAGAATGACCTCATTTTACAGAAGATGAGTCTGGTTGGGGAATCAGCTGCTTGTATTTGCATAAACCAAAAGAAGTTGCTTTTTACTGTGCTTATTTGCACGAAGCACTTTAGATGCAGTTTGGTGATCAAAAGGCTCGTCTCTGAGTTTCAGTGGGTCTTTCTGAAAAGTAAAACACAGCAATTACTTAATGGGAAATATAAGAATATTGTTCGACGTCTATAACTTCCTTGAATTGATACCAGCTGGCTAATTTAATGGCTTTGGATCACTGAACATATTTCTAATGCCTCCCTCCACCTCCAATTCCAAATAGATCTCTTAAGTTTATCTAATTTTAGCTCACTTGAAATGTCCAAGGTTGACAGAGTTGATTTACATACCAGCTGAACAATATAAACAGTTAATACCATTTTTTATTAAGTGGCTATATAGCTGCTGAGGACTATCATTTTCACTGCTGTATGAATGCCACAGCTGTTTGAAAAATCTCATATTATATTTTAATGAGATACATTAAATGCAGAAATAGAACTTGGTGTCACAAGTATTTTGCTAAGAAGCTCTCTTATCTATATACAATGTATTGGGCACGTTTGTATTAATCATGGCAAATGTCCTCCTGTGTGCATACTGTACTTCTTATTATTTGTTCCGTTAATTAATTTGCTGGGTATCCAGACAAAATAGACACAGAAAATACAATAATTAAACATTGGGTCTTATGGTCCAGCTATGGATCCCCTAATAGCTTTGGAAATGGAGCATTCCACATGGTAGTGGGCAATTAGATCCTTGATTATACAAGTGCTCATGGACAATACAGCCCAAAGCAGGATTTATGGTAAATTCTGAAAACCTCTGAGCGATTTTGTTGGACACTGTGAGGGGTGTTTCGCCCACACTTGCCCTGAAAGGGTTAATGAAGACTGAGAAGGGGGCTCGATAACCCAACAGGACACAGCAGAGACAATCAGGTGGCTAAGCAATCCCCAGATTGAATGAGGGAGCCCAGCTGAGGAGGACTGAGCTGGGCTGGGACTATAACGGCAGGAAATTGGCAGCAGAAAGGGGCTGCTAGGAAAGTCTGTCGTCACTCCCTGAGAGAAGGGAGGTGTGTCTGTGAAAACGCAGAGAGGGGAGGTGCCAGGAGGGTAGGATGGGGCTCAGGGAAAGGCTTTAAGGCCTAGAAGGGAACAGACCCTTGACCGCTGGCAGCCAGAACCTGGAGCAGAGGAGGAGGGCTTGGGTTCTTTCCCATTCTTGAATGATATGGGAAAGACTTGAATGAGTGACTACCGCAGACTTTCACCTCGGGCAAGTCACTGAATTTCTCTAGCCCCCAATCCAGCAAATCACTTCAGCCTATGCTTAACTTTTAAGCATGTGCTCCAGTCCCTTTGGAATTCAACGGTGCTTACATGCATCCCTTTAAATAAAAGGGTTATATTAAACCTTTAAACAAACCTGTGCTTAAGTCCCATTGGCATCAAATGGACTAGAGTGCCGTCAGAGGGATATCAACAACTACAGACAGATTGTGAAGGGTTAGTGGGACACACAAGGAAGGGAGAAAAAAGTTTAAAGCAAAAATAACTATTATGTGCAAATATAATTGTAGCAGCATTTATGGGGCATCACTTGTTGTTGCTTAACATTTTTTCCAGCTAGAGAGAAATTTAATACAGAGCATAGTTTTAGCTGAGCTAGCTAGCTTTTAGGGAAGAAACAATGGAATCATCTTGTGGGGAAGAAAGGAAGCTAAATTTCAGGGGTCAGGAACTAGTGGAGTTTCCAGACCTCATAATTAGTTCAAGAGATTCAGGAGACCTTCAGCTCCTGGAGAGACTCATCCCTGATTAAAAGTTTAGTGGAACTACACTTGCTGAATACTAGATGAGTAATCAGAGATCACACCTTGGCTACTAATTGGGTAGCTAATTAAAATACTGCAGTTCCTCCCAGAAAGAGAGATGCTCTGGTGGTGATTCAACCCAAGTTACCTACCGTGTTCACAGATTCTAATCGGCAAAGAAAGAATTGTGCGGTGCAAATATTGACATGGCATGTACATAGCATGTTGCAGTCTCCTCTGCTCTGTCTTTAATATTAAATATTCTGAATAAATTTGACTTTAATTTTCTCAATCTAATTTGGGAATCCAGGAATATTTACCACATTAAAGGGGAATTCTAGCTGGGGGTTTTATAATTAAGTTCCAGTGTAGAATGGACATATTGGGTCAAAATTTCAGGCAGCAGATTTCTAATTTTTCACTCAACATTTCTTGTGACCCTAGGCAGTATCCTTATTTGCAACAAGCAAAAAGGCATTTAAGTGCCAGCTAGATTAGTGCACTTTTGACTAACAAATTTAATAATATTATGATAGAAGGTGTAATATAAATGCAAGGTACTATTTGAATAAGAGTAATGAGTTTAGCCTCACAAATCCCTGTGAGTTATGAGATAATTGAGGGGCAAGGATTTTCAGTGGGGTCAGTCTGGCTGGAGTTAGGGTCATAAAAAGGACCCTGCACACATCCTTTTGTAACACTTTCACCTGCATGTGCAGATGAAAGCTTCTAACATCTGCACATAAGGATGATGGAATTTTCAGTTGTAGAAGGTATGGTGATGGGTATTCATTATTATTGTTGTTGATAAAATATCTTTTATATATCACTCTTCATCTGTAAGATCACAAAGCTCTTTACAAAGGAAGGAAGTATCATTATTCCCAGAGAGGCAAAGGGATATGCCCAAGGTCACCCAATAGGTCACTGGAAGAACCAAGATTGGGACTGGGTCTCTTGACTCCCATGCTAATGCCAGTTGTATGCTCAGGCAGAGTAAAGGCTGGGTTTTGAGTATTAGGCGCCTCAGAATAGATCCTCAAAGATATTTAGGTACATAAGCTCTGTTGAAATCATAATTACCTTTGAGGATCTAGGCCCTAATGACTCCCTTAAAGCTGCACAGGAAGTCTGTAGCCGAAGCAGGAACACATTCCAGGTTTCCCGATTTCCCACCTCATCTGCTTTCACCAAAAAAACATCCTACTTCGCCATGCCTGTTTTGATGCACAAATGTGGGTTTTGCATACACAGATGGCCCACACACAAACAAAGAAATGTACGCCACTTATGTAAAAATGCTGTTAAATACTTTGAAAAAGTCATGTGGACACTTCGTAACACTGTATGTTGCAGGAGACCATGTTCCTGTCAACTCACCCCCTTGATTTATGGCAAGAATGATCGAATTATTCCTGACAGATCAGTGTCAAGTATTACTCGGGGTAGCTCCAGTGATGGCCAATTCCACTCCTCCTCTCCGCAACTTCTTATATTGCTGAGCTGTTCTTCTAGATCAAAAGATTTTCCTAATATACAAACGTTCTAGTCTGAAGCTTAAGTCCATTATTTCTTGTTCGGTACTGACTGATTAATGAGAACATTTGATCCCTGTCCTCTTTATGTAATCGTGTCTCCTCCTTGTTCTAGGACAGGGGTCGGCAACGTTCGGCAACGTTCGGCACGCGGCTCGCCAGGGTAAGCACCCTGGTGGGCCGGGCCAGTTTATTTACCTGCTGACGCGGCAGGTTCGGCCGAGCCAAACGTTGCCGATCCCTGTTCTAGGACAACTTTCACATCTCTTAAAGGTGCCTGCAAGGGGTTTAAAACAATTGGTTTGGCTCTTTCTTTCTTGATGGTGTATAAAGAAAGTCCAAATATCCCCGCCCCCCATACACACTTTTCTTGCTGCTTTTTACCTTAGAATTAACTCACAAATATTGTAATGTACAGGGAGAAGACACTATCAGGTTAGATAACTGGTGAATCCTCCAGCGGTGGTCACCATGTTCCATGCATCAAGGACCTTCTGCAATTAGC
This sequence comes from Chrysemys picta bellii, assembly GCF_011386835.1. Classification (NCBI taxonomy): domain Eukaryota; kingdom Metazoa; phylum Chordata; order Testudines; family Emydidae; genus Chrysemys; species Chrysemys picta. Next base: position 36,353,710 of record NC_088804.1, on the reverse strand, counting down.
CAGAGCAGCAGGATGTAGATAGCTAGGCCGTATATGTTTATGTATGGTTAGTAAATGTGGTTGTCTGGAACCCAGCTGGGCTGCTGGGTTTCTTATAATTTTTCTTAAGTAGAGAGCAAAAGACACAAATCTGATCTGTAACTTATCTATTAAAAAATCCTAGCTCTTTCTCATGGTGGTTGGTACTCTTTATGGACTCAAGCCAAACTCCATTAAACTCAATGGGAGTCTTTGTATAGTTTTCAATGAGAGTTGGAATGGGCCATCTGCAAATGGTAGCTGTAGTGGGGGGAAATGCACCTTCCTTTTAATTGCTTGTTTCTGCAGATTTGGCAGTTATGCTTTGTAGGCTCACTGTCTGGTTCCACAAAGTTAAAACAAGGACATATTACCAAGTTTTAGCCAATACCCAAATTACCTTTGATATGGTTCTTAATGATGCTTCATTCATTTGTCAAAGAACATTCAGCTATGAGACTCAGATGAGCAGGGTATTAGAAGCCAGAAATATTCCATTCTGATTTTCAGAAAGGTGACAAGCCGCAGGAGGGCTGCGGGTGGCCAGCATGCACTGGTTAGGTACCAAATTGCAGTCAGGGAGATGTGTGGTGGAATCAGGTTCAAGCCAGGTCAGGATACCAGGAAGTCAGGGTCAGGCACTGAGTTGCAGGCTGGAGGCTAGTAGCAGTCAGGGACAAACTGGGGTCAGGAGCTGGAATCAAAGGTTCACAGTAAGAGGTGGTCTGCAGAAACAAGCAAGCAGTCTTCATCATTGCTCAGACAGCTCCCTTTAAAAGCTTCATGGTTTATATACATGGGGGAGGGGCAATCAGTGGGCTCCAGGAGGCCACCACTCAGGCCCCACTGGATGGTACTTCCTGCAGTGTCTAGTTTCACAGGGTCCCCCAGTGGAAGCCCAGACTGCGCTACCAGTGGTGATGCAACAGCGTTAGCAGCCCTGCACCTCCATGGTCCCATGTTTCACTCTGGCAGGTGCTTATATCCCTTGTATAATCTGAATGACTGAAGCAATAAGCCTCTACAGCAGCCTATATTCTAGCTCTAGCCCATTGACAGTCTTTAAAATATCTTCACTGTAATTTGGCTCAAAACATTCTTTTTAATATCTTGTATTGATTTTACATTACAGCTCCTGTGGAAAGAAACTTAATGCAAGCTTATGCCTACGTTACCTATATACAAATAAATTAAACATATTCTTTTAATTCCCCTTTTTTCTTTATTGCCCATCATGTCTGGATGCCAATCATATATATATAATGAATTGCATTACTGCTTAGGATATTTGCAGTTGCTTGATTGCATCACTGATTTCTATTTATTAAAATATAATAAAGATGAATATTGAAAAAGATACTTCCACACTTTTTTTTCTAGTTGGGAGGCGCAATCAAACAGAGTACACTGATTGCTGCATCAGTGGCTATAGAGATTTATTGTTGGCGTTAGCTTGTGGAAGAGGAGACAGTGATTGTATTGAGATTGTTTTGGTTGGTAGCTGTCATCTCGGGAATAGATAACATGATGATTTCCTATGCAGAGGGAAGGTGCATGGGTCTCTCTGAGGGGTCAGGCACCCAGCCTCCCTGTGCTAGTCTCTGCTAAAGAGAAACAGCCAACCACATCCACCTGGGGATGATTAATTGGATAAGTAGCTGGATGGCAATTAATTTTTATACGGAACCCCTGGCCTTATAAAGAGTTATGAGTGCTCAGCAAGAGAGGAAACTGCAGAGGAGAGAGACTACGAAGCTCTCCAGGCAGGGAGGCCTGCATGACCCCCTGATTCAGCAGGGGAGAGACTGCAGAGCTCCCAGGCAATGGAACAGCCTGCTGACTTACAGCAGAAGGAGAAGGTTTGTTTACACAAACATTTGGCGGTTGAGTAAATAAACTAGACCCCTGTAGGGGCATTGTTCACTTGTGTACAAGCCTCATTAAACTTACTGAAAACCCACTAAGGGAAACCGAGGGAGGGATGTAACCACAGTTCCACACTAGGCCACCAGGGGGTGTTCCAGGAGTGAGTGCCCACCATTACAAAAGGATTATGAGCCTCTTAGGCCTTGGTTTAGAAAAGAACTTAAGTCCACACATAAGCACATGAGGCCTCCCATTGACTTTGATGGCTCTATTGCATGTGTAAAGTTAGACACATGCTTAACTATCCTGCTTAATCGGGAGTTCATCCCTGGCTGTCACAGACAAGCTTTTCTCATGCTAAGGGCAAGTAGTAGGAAGGTGACTCACAGCCTTGGTACCCCTGGGAAGCGCCACAAGTGGTATGGGTAGCACAGGGGTCGGCAACGTTCGGCACACGGCTCGCCATGGTAAGCAACCTGGCAGGCCGGGCCAGTTTATTTACCTGCTGACGCGGCAGGTTCGGCCGATCGCGGCACCCACTCGCCGCGGTTCACCGTCCTGGGCCAATGGGGGCGGCGGGAAGCCGCGGCAATCACATCCCTCAGCCCGCGCCGCTTCTCGCCGCCTCCATTGGCCCGGGACAGCTAACCGCGGCGAGTGGGTACCGCGATCGGCCGAACCTGCCGCGTCAGCAGGTAAATAAACTGTCCCGGCCCACCAGGGTGCTTACCCTGGCGAGCCACATGCCGAACGTTGCCGACCCCTGGTGTAGCAGAACATATGCCACCTCCCCTCCCATGGCTCACATAGGGGATGTGGCTGAGGGAAAAGGAATGTGGCTAGATCTTCCCTGCAACCCAGTGATCTCTAGCTGCCATCGTAGTCCATAGGGACTATTGGAAGCTGGCATAATGTAGAACAGCTCTAGGGATGCTAAAACTGGTGCTGGCCACTTGTGTGGGCACATAGCCAGTCCAGGTTCAAGGAAGGACAAAGCTGACTTAAAGCCACATTGGCCCACCTCTTGCAGTGCTGGGCTGTGTGCTCCTCGGCTGTAGCTGAGGATCAGGTTGTGGTGTCAGTTAGGGTATGTCTACACTACGAGAGTAGTTCGATTTTACTTAAAGCGAATTTGTGGAACCGATATTACAAAGTCAAACGTGTGTATCCACACTAAGGACAGTAATTCGACTTTGTGAGTCCACACCAACGGGGCAAGAGTCGACATCGGAAGCGGTGCTCTGTGGGCAGCTCTCCCACAGTTCCCGCAGGCCCCGCTGCCCATTGGAATTCTGGGTCGAGCTCCCAATGCCTGCTGGGGCAAAAAATGTGTCAAGGGTGGTTTTGGGTAATTGTCATCATTCAACCCTCACTCCCACCCTCCCTCCGTGAAAGCGCCGGCGGGCAATCAGTTCGCGCACTTTTCTGGTGATTGACAGCATGGACGCCACAGCACCGCGAGCATGGAGCCCGCTGCAATCATGGCTGCAGTTATGGCCGTTGTCAACACCTCACACCTTATCATCCACCTTTTTCAGAGGCAGATGCTGAGAAATCGGGCGAGGAGGCTACGGCAGCGTGGTGAGGACATTAAGTCTGAGGGGGCACAGACCTCTCACAAAGCACGGGACCCCGCGCCGTGAACATCATGGTGGCAATGGGTCATGTTGATGCTGTGGAACGGTGATTCTGGGCCCGGGAAACAAGCACAGACTGGTGGGACCGCATAGTGCTGCAGGTCTGGGATGAATCACAGTGGCTGCGAAACTTTCGGATGCGTAAGGGAACTTTCCTGGAACTTTGTGAGTTGCTGTCCCCTGCCCTGAAGCGCAAGGATACCCGGATGCGAGCAGCCCTGACTGTCCAGAAGCGAGTGGCCATAGCCCTCTGGAAGCTTTCAACTCCAGACAGCTACCGGTCAGTCGCGAATCACTTTGGAGTGGGCAAATTGACCGTGGGGGTTGCTGTGATGCAAGTAGCCAACGCAATCGTTGAGCTACTGCTCTCAAAGGTAGTGACCCTGGGAAATGTGCAGGTGATCATAGATGGCTTCGCTGCGATGGGATTCCCAAACTGCGGTGGGGCTATAGATGGAACTCACATCCCTATCCTGGGACCGGCCCACCAGGCCAGCCAGTACATTAACCGAAAGGGCTACTTTTCAATGGTGCTGCAAGCACTGGTGGACCATAGGGGACGTTTTACCAACATCAACGTCGGATGGCCGGGCAAGGTTCATGATGCTCGCGTTTTCAGGAACTCTGGTCTGTTTAGATGGCTGCAGGAAGGTATTTACTTCCCGGACCACAAAATAATTGTTGGGGATGTGGAGATGCCTATAGTGATCCTTGGGGACCCAGCCTACCCACTAATGCCCGGGCTCATGAAGCCCTATACAGGCACCCTGGACAGTGAAAAAGAACTCTTCAACTACCGGCTGAGCAAGTGCAGAATGGTGGTGGAGTGTGCTTTTGGACGTCTGACGGGGAGATGGAGAAGCTTACTGACTCGCTCTGATCTCAGCGAAACCAATATCCCCATTGTTATTGCAGCTTGCTGTGTGCTCCACAATCTCTGTGAGAGCAAGGGGGAGACCTTTATGGTGGGGTGGGAGGTTGAGGCAAATCGCCTGGCTGCTGATTACGCCCAGCCAGACAGCTGGGCGATTAGAAGAACCCAGCGGGACGCGCTGTGCATCCGGGAAGCTTTGAAAGCTAGGTTCCAGAGTGAGCAGGGTAACCTGTGACTATTAAGTTTATTTAAACAGAAGCTGAACCTGCCCCCGTTTCTTTACCCAGTTAATGTTGACTATCCTCTCCAATTACCAACCCCCTTCCCCCCCTTCCAACACACCTTTAAAAATAAAATAAATGAAACTTTGTTCATTAACACCGTTTTCTTTATTAAGGATTTTGTGGTAAAGTGTTGAAACTGGGACGCAGACTGTGGTGGGGAGTGGGTGTAGTGATGGAAAGGATGCTTCTAAACTCGAGGAATGACAGGCTTCTGCTCCTAGAGCGGTCCGCAGTGGTGGACTGGTTGTTTCAACGGAGCCTGCCACCCCTCCTTTTTGGGACTCTGTGTGTGGGGGTTATGTGACTTTGTGGCGGGGGAGGGCGGTTACAGATCCCCTGCTGTGTGGCTCTGTCATCCAGGCTAAGGACCGCTGCATAAGATCTGTAACCGCCCTCCCCCGCCACAAACTCACATAGCCCTGACACAGAACATGAAAGCCACCTCCCAGACTGACCAGGGTGCCTAGTGACTGCAATGTGTGTGTGACCTTCTGCTGAACCTGCCCCCTTGTCTGTACCCTGGTAAAGGTGACTGTCCTCTCCAATTACCAACCCCTTTCCCCCCCCTTCAAACACACTCTTCTCTAAAAGAACATGATGGAAACAGTAATTAACAGAAACATATTTTTTATTAACAACTACACAGTTAGGGGATGAAACTGGGACGGGGGCTTGGGTGAGGTGCTTTTGGAGTGAAGGAAAGGACTTAGCAAATCTTTGGGAATGAGAGTCTTCTGTTACTTGAGCAGTCTGCAGGGGTGGAGTGACTGTTTTCACAGCCCCTGCCGCCCCTCCTTCTTGGGACTTTGGGTGAGGGGGGGATGGGACTTTGTGGCGGGGGAGGGCGGTTAGAGATAGAATGCAGCAGGGCTCTGTCATTCTGCCTCCGGTCCTGCAGAACGCTGGAGCGTGTCCCTTTGCTCCCTCATTAGTCCAAGCAGCGTTTGAGTCACCTGCTGGTCTTCCTGCCGCCACCTGTCCTCCCGTTCGCTGGTATTGCAACATGTTCTCCCTCCACTGGGTCTGCTGTGCCACCTCGGCTCGGGAGCAGCCCATAAGTTCTGAGAACATCTCGTCCCGTGTCCTTCTGATCTGCGCCAGCCTTTGGGAGGGGGATGCCGGGGTAGCTCGGGAGACACTTGCAGCTGTGGGATGGGAAAAAGGGAGTGAATTCCTCACAAAGATACAGTTTTGTGAACAATGAATATAGTCTTTCTCTGTGAACAAGACCATGCACAGCATCTATCACATGCGCACTCAGTACAAGGTTGAATTTTCGGCCTTCCCATTAAGTGCTTGGGGTCTTGCAGATCACACAAGCGGGGCCGGACAACGGAATTCGGCTAGCAGGTGGACATGGTAAGCCGTAGACTTTTGGCTGCTTAAAGCTTAATTTATAGCAGTGCCCTCCTTTCACGTTTCAAGCAATGCTCCTAGCGTTGGCCAGTTCCTGCTGCCGGCAACCCGGCCAGCATGAACTCTGCCCCTGTCCCAGCCCCCTCGCGGCTGTCCCCGGGAAAGATCCCTGCATGCTGCCCCTGTCACACCTCCACCGCGTGGCTGTAAACGGCCGGTTACAGTTATGTAAAGGAACAGGCAATCAGTCCCAATATTAACATTCCCCTAATTCAAAGCAGGTCACCATGAGTGATATCACTCTGATGAGGATTTCGGAGACAGAGAAAGACCGCATGCTGCGTGAATGCCAGCAAGCACCAGGGCCGTATGCCGCCATGCTTTGCGAGGCAATGATCCCGGAGTACTTGCTGCTAGCCTGGCGTGGAAAAGTTTCCTACCATGGAGGATGCAATAAGGCCACTCTCCTCAGGAACCTAATGGAAAGGCTTTCACAATACCTCCAGGAGACCTTTGTGGAGATGTCCCAGGAGGATTTCTGCTCTATCCCCGGACATATTGACAGAATTTTCCAGTAGCTGCACTGGCAAGGACTAAAAACTAAAGCGCCTAGGGCAAACTCATCATGAAAAACCCATTGTTAAGATACCATTCCTATTCTGTTCAAAATAAATGTTTAAAACACTTACCTACTGATCCTTCCCCTGATTCACGGTCTGGGTTACCACCTTGGGAGGGTTGGTAGGGGATCTCCGTGAGGGTGATGAAGAGATCCTGGCTGTCGGGGAAATCAGCGTTGAAAGCGCTGTCGACTGCCTCGTCCTCCTCATCTCCTTCCTCATCTTCCCCGTCCGCGAACATCTCAGAGGAATTGGCCATCGACAATACCCCATCGTCAGAGTCCACGGACAGTGGTGGGGTAGTGGTGGCGGCCGCACCTAGAATAGAATTCACTGCCTCGTAGAAACGGCATGTCTGGGGCTGGAATCCGGAGTGTCCGTTTGACTCTTTGGTCTTCTGGTACCCTTGACTCAGCTCCTTGATTTTCACGCGGCACTGCGTTGCATCCCAGCTGTATCCTCTCTCCGTCATGGCTTTTGAGATCTTCCCGTAGATCTTCGCATTCTGTTTTTTCGATTGCAGCTCCAAAAGCACGGACTCATCGCCCCACACAGCGATCAGATCCAAGACTTCCCGATCAGTGCATGTTGGGGCCTTCTTTCTATTCTGCGATTGCATGGCCATCTCTGCTGGAGAGCTCTGCATCGTTGCCAGTGCTGCTGAGCTTGCCACGATGTCCAAACAGGAAATGAGATTCAAACTGCCCAGACAGGAAAAGGCATTCAAATTTTCCCGGGGCTTTTCCTGTGTGGCTGGTCAGAGCATCCGAGCTCGGACTGCTGTCCAGAGCGTCAACAGAGTGGTGCACTGTGGGATAGTTCCCAGAGCTATTAGCGTCGAATTCCATCCACACCTACCCTAATTCGACATGGCCATGTTGAATTTAGCGCTACTCCCCTCGTCGGGGAGGAGTACAGAAATCGATTTAAAGAGACCTCTATGTCGAAATAAATAGCTTCGTTGTGTGGACGGGTGCAGGGTTAATTCGAGTTAACGCTGCTAAATTCGACATAACCTCCTAGTGTAGACCAAGCCTTAGTTTCTAGCAGTGGACCCTTTGATCCAAACGGATTGTCCTCAATTCCTGAAACAGTCCTAGAATTATAGCCCAACCTCATTATGTCATTCCTGCTTGGCAGTACCCAATCAAAAACTGGACAACCTTCCATCTGTTGTTCATCTCCTCTACAGTACAGTGCAATGCATCTAATCCTAATACATCTTCTGAATGGGCTCACACAACACATACCTTAACAGGAAAAATGCATTTCAAAGATGGGCTGAAATGCCGGATCTCTGAAATGTATTTTTCTCCTCTAATGTCGTTCAATAAAAAAACAGTCTCCAAGAATATCTTGTCCTGCTGGTATTTATACCCTACAGTCATCACACTTATCCCTTTCCCTGACCTCATTATTTGGATGGCAGCACTATAGAATTTAATTTTCAGTCTTACAGAAGCAGATTCTCCTTCTATCACTGTAGGTTTCTATTCAAGGAAACTGCTAAATAGGTCCTCTTTTGGTAGCAGCAGACAAAATTAGCTCGTGCACAACCTGATGTTATTCCATCTAGTTGGCTTGACATACACTGTGTATTTCAAAGGATCACGCCTCTACAAGACGAACCCTGTTTAATAAGGACCATAAAAATCTGAGGTCAAACAGTGCCGTGAATTCAGCAACACAATGTCGTATCACAGCACCCGCGGTTGCAGACAGGGGACAGCGTGCAGCAAGAAAACCCCACAGACCTTTTTTGAAATTGCATAGAGGGCATGCCTGGTGATTTAATAATCATATAAAAGTGAAAGAAAGTCCCGGAAAGATAAAAGGTAGAGACAATCCAGACCTGTATGGAAAAAGCTGTTTCCCCAATCCCTTAACACTAATAGAAAAGCAGATTTTCTGTGAGTGGAGAAAAGTGATTGTCTTGACTCCCTTTTAAGGGAAGCAAATTGAAAGAAAGAATTCAGAGGAGCCCATTATAGTCCACGAAGGGGCCCAAGACCGAATTTGGAATAGCCTACGAAGGAGGAAGGATTCTTGTCTTCCCGGACTTTAGCCCTGCCATTCAGTCAAAAAGCAAAGATCTGAGAGCAGTTAACATTTCACTGCAGAAAAGGAGAAGAAACAAGTTTATTATAGCAGCCAAGCACTGAGGAAACCTTTAACTGAAAAACATAGTGTCTCTGAGAGGAGGAGGTTGTGGAAGAGCCTATGTACATAGGGTACACTGGATAAGTAAAAGATGAAGAATTACACTTTTTGATATTGAAATGGCTGTTTTAATTGACTGAACACTTTGTTCCTGGAGCTGCATGGCATGGTAGTACTGAAGTAACGTGCTTGTTAAGGACTCCCTTTTCCTATGAAGAAATTTCAGAAAAAAATACTTTTGAAGTATCTGGAGACTGATATTCTCTTGGACTTGTTATAGCACACAGCATGATGGTGAAAGACAACAGATACCGGCTGTATAAATTCTTCAAATGATTTTCATAGAGTTTAAAGCCAGAAGGGACCATTAGATCTCGTCTGACCTCCTGTATACCAGAGGACATAACATTTTACCCAGTTTCCCTGTATTGAGCTCAATAACTTGGGTTTAACTAAAGCATTGTACCAGAAAGATATCCAGTGTTGATAAGAGATGGAGAATCCACCTCTTCCCTTGGTAGTTATTCCAGTGGCTAATCACTGTCACGGCTCAAAATTTGTGCAGAATTTCTGTTTTGAATTTGTCTGCCTTTAGTTTGCAGCCATTGGTTCTCATTATGCCTTTCACTGCTAGATTAAAGAGCCTTTTAGTACACGGTATTTTTCTCCACCTTAAGGTACTTGTACATTGTTGTCAAGTCACCTCTCAACATCTTTTAGATTAGCTAGATGGAGAGAGCTCTCCATGTCTCTCGCTGTACGGCATTTTCTCCAGCCCTTTAATCATCTTTGTGGTGCCTTACTGTACCCTCTGTAATATTTCAACATCCTTCTTAAATGTGGCCTCCAGAACTGGACATAGTATTACAGTACTGGTCTCACCAGTGCTGTATACAGAGGTAAATGACCAACTCGTACTCATTTCTCCTGTGTTTATTCATCCCAGGATCACATTAGCATTTTTTGCCCAGCTTCGCACTGGGAGCACATATTTAGCTCCTTGTTCAATATGACCCCTAGATCCTTTTCAGAATCACGTCTTTTCAGGAGATAGCCCCCCTTTCTGTAGGTATGGCCTGCATTCCTTGCTTCTAGATGAATAACGTTGGCTGTATTAAAATGCATTTTGTTTGACTGGGCCAGTGTATCGAGTGATCCAGGTCATTTTATATTACTGCCCTTCATCATTATTTACCACTCTGCCAATCTTTGTGTCCTCTGCAAATGTTAGCAGCAGCTGTTTTATATTTACTTCCAAGTCATCGATGAAAAGGTTGAATAACATCAGGCCTAGTAATCTCTGCAGAACCCTCTAGAAATACCCTCCCCCCCCATTCAGTGACGATCCCCCATTGTCAACTCCTTTCTGAGATCTATCAGTTGGCCAATTCTTAATCCATTTAATGTGTTTTATTGATATAGTATAGTGCTCATTTTTTAATCAGAAGGTTGTGTGGCACCTGACAAAAGTTTAAGTATAATATATCCATGCAGTTACCTTTATGAACCCAATTTGTAATCTCATCGAAGGATGAAATCAAATTTGATTGACAAGACCTATTTTTGATAAAACCATGTTGAGTGGCATTAATGATATAGTCCTATCCTTTAATCCTTTGTCAGTTGAATCCCATTTCTGCTTTTCCATTGCTTTGCCAGGGAATGATGACAGGCTAACCCAGAGGGGTGCACTAGGAGACTCTGCAGAGGGGCGCGTCTCAAAGATGCAACTAGCCCTGCAGCTGTGACAGTACAAGGTGAACATCCCATAAATCAATTGGGCGTTCCCAGTATATAGGGACCTTCTCCAAAGCGGACTGAAGCCAATGGGAGTCTATTTACTTCACTGGGCTTTGGATCAGGTCCTCAATATAAGATATTATTGTTATCACGTGGTTTATACTATTCCTTGAATTCAGACCGATGGCACCTCGGCTTCTGGGATTTCACAGGAAGAGCTCCAGGGCAAAGGTTAATGGCTTTTAGCAAAAAATCTCTTTTAAACTGAAGAGATCTCTACCTGGTCTGCCCTGGGAGCATTTATGGAAAGGAAAGGAGGCTCCTGAAGTGATGCATCATAATTGGTTTTGTTGCTGCATAGTGCTTCTGAAAGCTTTAAAATGTGCAGAGACTGTTTTCTGGATTTGGTGACAGCTGTCAACAGTCTCTCCATTAGCAAAGAGGTGACAAACACACGACCCTTATAAGACCAGTTAATGTAAATGTCTTTAGCTATCTTCCGGCATATTATCTTTATTGAAATTCCAGATGTGCTCTCATTTCATAGATCGTATTACCGGCATCACCTGTAGGGCTTGCACCACTGGGTCAAATAACGCACTATATTGGGTGGTCACACTTCAAGTGGCAAGATATGGAGGCGGGCTTGGTGGGTTTAATAGTCATCTCTAATAAGCAAATACGAACCTGTAAAAGGGCCCCATTTCTTCCCAAAGGTAACTACAGCCTCATCGTGAACATCTTCGTTACATTTCAACTTGCATGACAATCCTGCTGAGGTTTAATACAGGACTGGAATTGGAAGGAAAACAATGTTTGCTTTCTAATTGCCCTGCTCATTTCTAGTTTCATCTCATTTATAAAGCATTAAAATGAAATCTTCCCCAAGCAACTGCTTCATAAACCAACATGACAGCACTTAACACTGCTCTAGCACATATGTCTGTCACTCAAATAGACAGCACTGTGAAAACCTGTGTAAGCAACTTCACTCTTCCATCAAAAACCTCGCTGTTCCCCAGTCAAAACAGAAACATGGGTAGAATTTAATTGTTATGAGAACCCATTCCATTGTCTCCATGCTGCAATGCTGGACTAATTTCACTGGGGAAGAGTGGTGTTTTTATGGGGCTAAGGGAACCAGTGTTCAAAAATTACTTGTGATTTATATGTACCAAACAGTACTTCTGGCAGCCTAATTATTCCTTGTTTCATTATCCCTGGATTCCTGGTAGCTGACTGATTCACAGCTTTTACTTTCCCTTGCTCTAAGATAATAGTGGGAGAGGTAAAGCAGCCGCTGTTTTCAGCAATAGCTGTCATGAGGGAAAATTCTGAGTACTGCCTAAGGGAGTTCTTTTGAAGAAAGTCTATTTGATATGCCAGGTTCTTTTGAGGAGTTGGAGAATACTTTGAAAGTCGGTTTAATGATGCTTACTGTTTAGTGGGAGTGAGTCACTGAAAAATGCAGTAGTGGGGGTGTCTAATTCCCGTGCGTCTGGGAAATAGGGACTGCTGGTGAAAGGCTAAATATATGGGGCACTGTTGCAAACAGAGACTTACAATTTCAATGGCTGTCTCTGTAATAAGGTGAACATATAGCAATATCTATCATATTGGCTGAATTCTGCTCTGGGGTCTGTATCCATATTCACGGTACAGCTCTTAGCTATGTATTTTATACATCTGAAGGTTGAGGTACAAACATCAGTCTCATCTTCATTTGTTCTCTTGTGTGTCTACACTCGTGCTTTACTTGGAGTGCAAGTGCCAAGTGGATAAAGTCCAATGAACTAATTTTAAAAGGAAAGACCCATCATGCACCAAACAGGTGTGTGCTTCATGGAAATTGAAGGTGAGGAGAATGAGAATTTGCAGGGAGAATGAGACACTTGAACCATGTGTTCTATTCAGAATCCAGTGGGGTGTTATTGGAAAGAGAATTCAAGTCAAGGACTCCAAAGCCCAAGGAGTGCAGAGTTCATGACTGCTTTGCATATGATGAGGATCTGGGAAGAGGAGGTTAGGAATGAGTAGGCTTTGGAGCTGCATGGTATAAGTAGTACAGTGAGGTTGGGAACTGCATGATAACCAATCATGGTATACGGTGAATGTAAGTTATAGGTCTCATGCTGGAATTTTTGGATGAGGTTCTCTAGTCTGTGTCATGTAGGAGTTCAGACTAGATTATCATAATGGTCCCTTCTGGCCTTAAAATCTATTAGTGTGGTGTTGTGCTGTTTTGAAGTTGTATAAGTAAGTTTGGAAGATTGGTTAGATTTCTGTCATATATATGAAACTTTCATTCGTGGCTGTCAGAACTCATTTCTGCTTGACTTGAACAAGCACCTAATTTAGAAAGATTAATCAGGATTGGCATAGTGGTGATGTCAATTTTTGACGAATGCTTCTTTTTCTCCGTCTTCCACTCTTTTTAAATCACTCCACTTTCTTTGCCAAACTGAGTTGAAAGGGGTTCAGAGTGGGATTCTTCTGTTTCTGGGGGTTTCATCTCTTCATGGGTTTCTCAGTGTTGCTTTCCATTTGTTCATCATGGGATAGCTGTAGTAGCTAAATTAGATTTCTAATGATCAAAGACAGGTTTCTTTTTTAGTATCTTGACTTGTCGGTAAAGTGGCAATAAGAACTGGTTGATAATTTTCCATCAAATCATTTTTATATGGAAAATGCCTTTAAAAAAAAGATGTTAGCAAAAACATCATTTTTTCTTGAATGTTTTCTGTTTTCTTAAAACTAATTTTTGCAGGGTTTTTTTGACAAAACTCCCCCAAAATTCAAGTAAAAATGTTGACAAAACAACAAAAAAAGTGGTTGTCATGTACATTTTGTGCATGGGGAATTTTTTTTCCCCTCAACCAACTCTAATAACAATATTTCCCCAGTTCAGTAAAGGACTTTGAGATCCTCCAATGAAAGGTGTTACTAAAGGGCAATTTATAACCTTATGGACTTCATATTTTACATAGTATTAATCCACCAAGCACGGCTGGTGATCTACCATGAGAGAGGCTACATGTGTGCTGAACAGTAAACACAGAAATTTAGAACTGAGCCCCTTAGTTCTCCCAATGTTTTGGGGTCTATCTGATTCCAACCATCACAAAAAAAATTTTTTTGTGTGCCAAACCTGTGCCTCTTCATACATTAAGGATTCTCAAATTCAGATGAGGTACATCTTCCCACACAGATTTTATCATTCTACTTTTTTTGGTTCTTGTGTAGCAAATAACATCACTTAAAAAGGTAATGGGGTCAGCTGGACCCCCTCAATGTTAGCTAATGGGAAAAATGAAGCAACTGCATTTCCAGTGTCTATGGGGGTCTCTTGGACCCCAACCTTTTACAAATATTTAAATAAAACATGATAGGCAAACCACAGTCTGTTCTTTCTTTAAGTATTCTCAAATTATGCTAACCTGTTAGCATTGGTTTTTGTCTGCATACCTGTTGTGGTTTTAGTAAAGCAAAAAAATCAAAGTAGAGGGTGTCAGACCCCAAATTCCAGCATTGGATTATTTTTATTTTGAGGCAGCAGCTATATGGTTAAATGAATTTTTTAGCATTGTTTTTATCCTCATAGCTCCAGTTTTTGTTTTTGTTTTTTTTTTAAATGCACTTCTAGGGTCTTCAGGGGGGAGGTGTCTTTGAGACCCTGGATAACATTTGCCTCAAGTATCATCACAATTGTCCAGCAAATTGAGTTTCTTTGAAGATAACTGTCAAACTGATTTTCTGGGAACCCGACACTTGCTAGCAAGAGTTTCTGGTAGGGTTCCCAGTTCTCCAGGATTGTCCTGGAGTCTCCAGGAATTAAAGATTATGCCATGTGATGAAACCTCCAGGAATACGTCCAACCAAAATTGCAACTCTAGTATCTGGGGAAACCACAACTGTCAGATACATTTTCTAGCATGCCCACGTTTGACAGAGGATGCTGTTGGGGCAAAGACTTGCTGTTGCATTTCACGTGCACATTGCACATCTGAATGCATATGTGGTTTGGATTTTGTTGACTGGCACTTGGGATAGTAAATCTTTCTGAGGGACCTGGGCACAAAAATGGTGCAGGAAAGGAACACTACAGCCACACCTCAGGCTTCTAGGGAAGTAAGGTCTAGTGTGCTGGGTACTGATCCTGAGCCTAAGAACCGGGGAAGATGTTACGTCTGTTCCAGAGAACAAGACAGAAAAACACATAAAAAATGTGGGAAGTGTAAAAACGTTGTTTGCCCAGAACACGAGTCTTGTATTTGCTCTGTTTGTTCAAAGTAGTAGGCCATTTGCTGCCACTTTGCTGTATTTGTGCTTTCTATATAATTGCTGTTGCTATCTATTTTCATTGTCTAAACATGGGGTCAGTTAGACTTTGACCACCTGTATAGCGTTTAATCATGGGAGTCAGTTAGACCCCAACACGAGTATTGTGTAGCGTGCTTTAGAATCTTGGAAAATTTTAACCTGTTCAGAGCGTTATGGGTCACCGATTACAATCAAGTCAGTTTTAAATGCACCCCAGGTGTCCCCCCCAATTTTGACATAATGGGGGTCTCCAAGACCCCAATACGGAAATAGTTGGGTGATTTTTGGTCCAGTTCAAGGGTTGCACTCTTTGTAGATTACACTGTGATTCATTAGTTAAATCCAGACTCTAGCATTTATTTTTCAATCCCATTTTATGCATATCAAGACTGTTAATTCTCAGTATATACAGGTGTGTCATCTTTTAATTACCAGAGAGTGTCATGCAGCTTCTTTGTTCCATACTTGGTTTTTTTGTTGCAATCTTTGGAGCAATGTAATGTGATTTACATTACAGAGATTTTTTTTTCACCCTGTAGTCAAAATGCTCTCATTGCTGATCAATAGGTAATAGCAAGGACAAAACATCCCAGGTATTCTGCAAGTTCATTTAGAAGTCATACGTGATTTCGGCCTCCTCCTTCGCCTCCTTTCCACCCCCCCCCTTAAATGGGCACCTCATTTGTTCTCTTTCAATCTGTATATTTTTGCTCCAACTTGTGGAGAAGTGTGTTCCCTTCCTCCCCCAACTTTGCACATTGTTATCTGCATATCACCTGTAAATAATTTATTCATACTTGGATGGTTCTATTTATAGCCAGGTAAAGCTTCTCTATCACATTGTGCATCTTCTTTTTAAGCAGAAGGAAATTTTACATTTCACAAAACCCAGAGACTATATTATGGATGTGCGACCTGATGAAAATAAAATAAGAATCAATAAGAGCCTCTGTTTGAAATTTGAAGATGAACCTGGAATGAACTTTTCAGGAGATTCAGATATGTTCAGAGACCTCTTGTCTCCAATATTCTCCACCGTGTGCCCCTGAACTACCTGCTTCTGGAAAGGACAAAGGGCATGATCCTTAGAGCGGCTGAGCACTTCCAAGCATTTCTGGCTTTATTGGAAGTTGCCAGTGTTCAGCTATTCTTAAAATTAAGCCCTGAGGCTAAAGTTCACAATTCTGCAGACAGACAGCACAATCCAATGCACTACTTATATTTCACTTAGACCCTCAAAATTGGACTTATATGAGACATAAGCGGTGGTCTTCTGCTCAGCAGTGATATCTACCCTAAAAGCAGAAATGCCACAAGGAAAGCTTTCTCCCTGCATCGCTAGCCCAAACAGATTAGGCATTTTGAACGTTTATGAGATTTCCAGCCAAGTTTTGTTTCCCCAAGAGATCTGGGTAGTTTGGATAAAGAGCTGCACTTTTATGAACAATGATACTAATTGATTTCAATACACAATGCCATTGATGTGCATAGTACTTTACAGAAACATAAGGAGACAACGCCCCCATGACAATGAGTTTACAGCCCAAATTAAATACACCTCTACCCCGATAGAACATGACCCGATAGAACATGAATTCAGATATAACGCAGTAAAGCAGTGCTCCGGAGGGGCGGGGCTGCTCACTCCGGCGGATCAAAGCAAGTTCGATATAACGCGGTTTCACCTATAACGCCATAAGATTTTTTGGCTCCCGAGCACAGCGTTATATCGGGGTAGAGGTGTATAGTAACAACAGAACTCCCAGAACCTTTGGGTGCCTCTGCAAACTGACCTCCCCCCGAAATTCTATGAGGTTCACCCATCACTAGGCCACATACAGTTCTTGTATCTGATCCTTGTCTTGAATGGTCTATCAAACTGACACCCACCAAACTTGTCATTGTTGTTTATTGTTACGGCTTGTTTAATTTGTATTGATTTTGGGCTTGATCCTGCAACCCTTATTCATTTGAGTAGTCTTCCTTTTACCTAGATGTAATCCCAATAGTTCCGCTGCTCTGACAGAGTAAAGTTGCAGGCTCGGACCTGAGACTGCTAGAATATGCCAGAGATCCCTTCTGTGCAATGACAGTTTTCCCCAGAACGTCCTCTTGCAAAAGCAAAACACAAAGACGTGTCATTTTAACTTGCTGCTTAAATTACTTTTTACAAATTTCATTGAGACGGTTTTAAAAGGGCGTAAAAATGTAATCAAGAATTGTCAACCTGCTCTAAATCATTCAAACTTCTGCTTAGAAAGGGGAGGGGAGAGGGAAGGGAAAGGATCTGCTAATGTTTCTGGTTTGTCTTGTCTCGCTGTGGAAATTATACTTTCAAATATGATGTGCAAGGACCGTGTGCATAATTGATTGATTGGTGAATCGGAGAATGAGGTACCTGTGCTTCACTAGTTAGGTTCTTGGAGTGTTACACAGCTAGAGAGAAGGTTTCAGAATGGAACCCAGGGCTGACAGACACAGGGTGATCTTGGAACACCCCTGGCTCTGAGGGGAGATCTCCGAGAGCAAAGGGAAATGACCACTCCTTTCAGTTCCTTCCCGAGAAGCAGTTGACGGGGAGCCAACTCCTTCTGTTAAACAGTTTTTTATTTTGAAGGAGGAGAAGCTTCTGTTTGCTTTTCTTTTTTACTTTAGCAAACTGCGCTCACCTTAAACCGCACAGATCACACAACAGCCAAGCAAAAAAAAAAAAAAAAGCATTGTCTAGGACAAAGGCTTTCCAGCACATAGATCGAAAGCCTGACCTAAGTCAGTTCTGGGGTCACTAGAGTGGTGTCAGATACCTCTCCAGAAGGGGAAGCGATGTGGAGACAGCTGGATCAGTTGCTAAGCTTAGGAAAGCAGGAAACAGCCAGCTACAGCTGGAAAAGTGGACCGGCTTAGGAATGCATGGGCAGCTTTGTTATCTGGGGTTTGATTCTTTTAGAAAGATTTGCTACAAATCCACATGTGCGCTGCACTCAACTCTTTCTTCTCCTTCTCTGAGCTTAGGGGCAATGGTTGGCCAATGTTGGAGCATCTGCCTTCCTTTTCCCCACTAACCAATTACCACACAAGCCCAGCTCGCTCTGTAGACTTATACAAAAGAAAGCCCCACTGCATGCGTCATTTAAAAGGAAACTTCACAAAACATTGATAAAGATCCTATATGGAACAATCCCCCTAGCTTGGTCAGGGTGTGGAGGTAGAACATATGATGTAATACAGTGGGTTTGTCCCATCTCCATTTGCTAGGACTGTAGAGATGAATCACAAGGAGTGGTCCCATAATTCTCTGTCCCAGCTAATCTATGCATTTAGGAGGGCATTTTCAAAGGTGTCTAACAGAGTTAGGCACTCAGCTCTCGCTGAATTTCAGTGGGAGATTCACCCTTGTTGGACAGCACTGTCAAAGTTGTCCAGCCCAATCTGCCCCAATTCCCTCGCTCCATGCCGTTAACCCCTGGGAAGGTTTGTCTCTTGTGGCCTGTGTTATAGACAGTCACGGGAAGCAGAGAGTGTTGGCTTGAGCACCTGATAGGCAATGAGCCAAAATCGGCCCTGGTGCAAGTGGGTGCAATCCTGCTAACTGCAAAGGAGTTAAATTTGCCGACACTAGGAGTGAATTTAGCTTGATATCTCTTCCCCTTCGGGACTGATCACATCCTGCCTTTCATTCTACTTTGATAGATTTATTTCTTGCTCTGGAAAGTAAGAGGCAGGGCTAGGTTATAATGAATATAAAAGGGTTTATATATTAAGTCTGCTGGACACAGATAGACCCTGTGCTTCCACATGGCTTTCTATGCTGCTAGAAGGACTGCACCCAGCCCGTGCTGCTTTGTGAAAACATGCAGAATCTCCCTGCATCTTGGCCAGGAGTTAGCAGTCGTAGAAGGGACTACATATTTTTCTGACTGCCCTTGCTTCTGTGATTGACGTGTGGCTAGCCCCTTATAATTGTTTGTAATGTCTCTTTGGGGATTTAATATATAATATTACATTGAGTGTTTTCCTTTCCTCCAACTGCCAAAGATCCTATTTCTTGGCAGCAATGGAAAATTAATTTCCACTTCAGAAATTGCTTTGAAACAGACAATACAGTACAATATGATTTTTGGTAGAGCACTTTTCCTACAAACTGCGTCCCAAAGCACTTTAGTGGGTTAAATAACACAAGACAATGGATAGTATAATTTATCACTCCCCTCCTTCCCACAATTCTTTCAAAAGTTAGAAATAGCCCAGGGAGTTGATTCTTCTGACCCATCATTTAGGGTCATTATCATTGCATCTTCTGCAAAGCTTGTAAAAAAAAAGGGCATTATCCTGTCTTAGCACCACTTAGAGAGATATAAACCACTAGGGGGTTAATAACATAGAGGAGGATCTTGACTAGCGCAGACTTGACGTTTTCGAGGTTACGGACAGAATAGTTAAATGACTCAGTTATAGTCTCATCTCCATAAAAAGGGATTTTCATGCATTACTCCCAGCTCTCTGAGATCTCAATGTACCTCAGTCTCCATTTTAAGATGTCCTTGATAAAGTTTCCAATGACAGCATGTTTCGATCTAAATGCAACAGAAATCCATTATTCATATATAACTACATCTAATTAAGGGTAACGGTTGTTGTCCCTCCAAGTTGATGAATATATTTTATGTATTGAGATGGCAGATCCAGAAAATGAAAACTCACAGGTAGCATCACTGTTGTCTCATGGTTAGAGTAGAGGAGCAGATATGCTGGGTTCCATTCTCTGACGCTGACTTACTTTGAAAACTTGGCCATGTCACTTAACCTCTCTGCCTCAGTTTCTCCATCTGTTCAAATGGCAGCAATTCTACTTGCTTAACTCACAGGCATGCTGGGATGTGTAACTGATGACTTATCATGCCCTTTAAGATCCTCTAACAATATCTGGGTGGGAAGCACTGTTATTAACATTTCAGTCCATAGCTGTTGCAAATTAAATTAAAGGAGTAAGAAAAACAGAGAGAAAGATATTGAAGAATTTGCAACTGTGCATATAGCACAAAAGTGAGAATTAAGGTGCAAATCTATGGGTAGGGGGAGACATAGAGGTGTCCTGTGAGGGGAAAATCCCAACAGTGCAATTTTTTCCATGATGCTAAAAATTTAATGTAAAAGAATATCCCAAAATTGGAGCCAGAATGGTATCAGACATGTAGAAAAGGAGCGATCTCTTAATATGCGTATTCAAAGTGGGGAGGTAATTAAAAGAACAAATAAAATGTTTGGTGAAGAGCGGGGGAATTATTATAGTCTGGATGGCTGAGGTTGCACCGCGCTCTGGCAGCCCGCAATCGAAGCGATAAGTTCCAGTCACTGCATTGCAAAACACATTACAGCACTTGAAAAAAAACCCAAACCCCATAACAACAGAGGAAGGCACTGGCATTGTTGCCTCTAGCTTTAAAGGAATGAGTTATGAGGACAAGTTAAAAAAACCTTAACCTTAGAAAAAAGTCAACTAAGGGGATCTAATTAAAGAGCTCAAACTCTATAATGGTTGAGCTAATGTCAGCATTATTCATAACTCCATGCAGAAAATTTGACAAAAGAGCACAAATGGAATTTAAATTAAAATAAAGACACAAGGGAGCATCTTCTCTGTTTGAAAGTAATAAATGTTTGGAACGAACTACCTGGCAAGGTTTTGGAGGTGATGACACCAAGGGCATACTCAAGAAGCACCTAGATTTTGCTCTGTGGAAACAAGGTATTAATATGGATGATCTCAGATGAGCCAAATGCTAATTCTCATCCTGGCCAATGCTGAGAATGCCAACAGCTGCTCGATCTCTAATGAGCACCTGAATGGCAATGGCAAAGACAAACTGCTTCCCATTTTAGGATGGTGACATGAACCATCCAAGGGACAAAGGACTGTTTACCTTGGATTCAGGGCCGGCTCCAGGCACCAGCTTAACAAGCAGGTACTAGGGGCGGCCAAGGGAGAGCGGCAGCACCTGCGGCAATTCGGGGGCAGCAGGTCCCTCACTCCCTCCAGGAGCGAAGGACCTGCCGCTGAACTGCTGCCGCCGATCGCGGCTTTTTTTTTTTTCCTCAATTGCCGCGGATCGCGATTGCGGCTTATTTTGTTTTGTTTTGCTCGGGGCGGCAGAAATGCTGGAGCCGGCGCTGCTTGGATTGGCACTTGATGACTAATTTATTGTGATCTTTATGCAACCCTCTGGGCCAGCGGTTCTCAAACTGTGGGTCAGGACCGCAAAGTGGGTCGTAACCCCCTTTTAATGGGGTTGCCAGGGCTGGCTTAGACTTGCTGGGGCCCAGAGCCTGAGCCTCACTGTCCAGGGCCAAAGCTGAAGCCCTGGGCCGAAGCCAAAGTCCTAGGGTGTCAGCCCTGGGTGTCAGGGCTCAGGTTAAAGGCTCCCTGCTTAAGGCTGAAGCCCTTGGGCTTTGGCCCCCGCCACCCAGGGCTTGGGCGGCCTCAGGCTTTGGTCCTCCCTCCTGGGGTCGTGTAGTATTTTTTTTTTGTCAGAAGGGAGTTGTGGGGCAATGAAGTTTGAGGACCCCTGCTCTATGCATTTGCCCCCCTCATTGGGAGAGGTTTTCCAGACCATTTTCCAAACTCCTGCACATGGTCCTGAAATATTTAGTGCTAGGGCAAAGAATTAGTTTCTTCCATTTACTGAATAGCTGAAAATAAACAATTCACTGTTATTTATTGATAAAACAACAGGGGGGATGGCTTTGAGTGAGGTTTGCTGAAAGGCATTTTAAACTAATCAGTTTTTACCTTCTGTTCACCCTCACTGCGATCTGATCTTGCACATCAGAGTTCATCATCAGTCCCAAATGAAGCTTTGCCCGGATTGGCATTTGGTCTGTCTCTTAAAATGAACACTTCTCTCATTCTTCACTGGTTTCTGGCTGTCTCTGAACTGATGGATCCTGTTCTATTTTTGAACATCCAGCCATTATTTTTTCCATAGGAGGCCAGTACTAAAGTTTTAGGAGGCTTGCAGAAGGAATTTAATTTAATACCATGTCAGAATAGTAGTTGTTTTGACAACCTTTTGACGAAAAATGTAAATCCAGTAATTCTGTGGGAAATCACACGAAGCTTCATTCTCATCCAAACAAAGTAGTGAAAATTCACAATTGTTAACCAATAATCTAGGAGCCATTGCTAGCCCCTCATTAAAGGAACCCATGGCCCACAAACTGGATACCCAATGTGTTTTCGCTGCCCTGGATTCCCTAAATAGTCATCTTACCAATTTTTAAATCAAGACTGGATTTTTTTTTAAAAGATCTTTTTCAGGAATTATTTTGGAGGAAGTTCTAGGGCTTGTGGTATACAGGAGGTCAGACTAAATGAACACTATGGTCCCTTCTGGCCTTGGAATCTATGAAATAATTACAGTAGCGATACAATACTACACAGATAATGTGCATCATGGGTACAAGCTTTCAAACTGGATCCATGACTTTTGGTTGCCTCCTTTTTTTGCAATTGCAGATGCTTTAAAGGGAGCTGATTTTCAGAATGTGCATGCTCTGTGACCCCTTTATGTGTCTCATGCTGGGCACCCAGACACTGAGGCATCTGCCTGATTGTTGAGAACATAGATACGCTTAGAGTCTGCCTGGGTCTAACGGTTTGGCAGCCTAGGCCTGGTCTACACTGGGTGGGGGGGGATCGACCTAAGATACGCAACTTCAACTATGAGAATAGCGTAGCTGAAGTCGACGTATCTTAGTTCGACTTACTTCACATCCTCATGGCATGGGATCGATTACCGTGGCTCTCCCGTCGACTTTGCTTCCGCCTCTCGCCGAGCTGGAGTTCAGCAGTTGATGGGAGAGCCATCGGGGATCGATTTATCGCCTCTACACTACTCGTGATAAATTGATCTCCGATAGATCGATCACTACCTGCCGATCCGGCGGGTAGTATAGACATACCCTTAGTAAAAGGAGAATTGTGCATGTGTACGAAAATTCAAGTAATCATATCTGTGAAGAAAGCAGAAGATACAAGTAACCACAAAGCCAGACAAGTCTGGGCTGAACTTGCACAAAACCTGAGCTGACAGGGAGGAGAGCAAATAGGAAAATTAGAAGTTAATAAAAACGTATAAGGAAAGATAATATAAAGTTATATGGAGTCAGCATAACAAAGGATCTCGGAAGCTGTGAATTGACCGGTCTTGGAGGCAAGTATGGTGGCATTGTCCCAATGTGCTTCCCACTTGTAAATGATTTAATTAAGATTTGTTGGTCTTCTCTGCTGAGTGCGAATTTCTGTCCAACAATGATGATTCACTTTTGAAACTCTTGGCCCAACTCTTTGTCAGTTCCAATAGAACTGCCTCTAAAAGTCACATTTTGCTGATGCACTGAGGTCTACTAATTGGGAAGAAGTGTTGTCTAATAATTAGAGCAAGGGGCCATGAAACAGATCTCCTGGATTCAGTCCCTGAATCTGCCACTGATTTATTATATAACTTTGAGTAAGCCACTGATTCAGGGCCTGCACCAAAGCCCACTGAAATTAATCAATGTCTTTTCATTGACTTCAATGGGCTTTGAATCAGCTTTTTAATGTCTCTGGATTTGATGATGATCTCTCACACAGTTTCATACCACTGTAACATCATTGACTGCACTGCAGTTACTCTTGATTTACCCCAGGGTAAATGAGATAAAAATCAAGAGTTCAGTGTCTTGCAGAGGCATTTGTGATAATTGATGTTTGGGATCATCGTATACAAGTTCGGATGAAAGGGTAAAGTTTAATCATTACACTGGAAGTTGTACTTTCAGTGGATACTTCTTGTGAGAATTTTGGCATTAACAATGGGGGCTGGCCCTGAGGTGAACATGCAGGTACTCTACCTGGGAGTAGATGCTCAGCAGGTGTTCATTGTCATAGCTCCACTGAAATCAAAGGTGTAAATTGCTCTAGTACTATCCGAGGAGCTATTTCTTGATGCCTCTCTGAGTCGCCAGATCCCACCGTGTTCAGATGCCCCCACAATTCTGCCAAATGTTAATGGAGTGAAAGGGAAGCTATATAACTTCATCACATCACTTTGCTATTGTGCTCTCCTACCATGTCCTACAACTCTATTTTCATTAGCAAAAGTCCTCCCCCCAGCCCTGGACTTTAAGTTAAATTGTACCTTTGTCAGTTGGCCGCTTCAATTGTGCAATACCGCCGCTTTCGTAAATTTGGTCCTTAATGAAATCCTTTGGAGCAATCACCAGAGTTGGGGAAAGCCAGTGAGGGTAAGAATCAGCTATTAAAAAAAATCAACCTTTAAAAATAATTAATTCCCTGAATGCCATATTCATTGGGCTACTAAAGAACTCTGCCTCTTTTGCACTAATAAAGGCCTCTTTAACAATGAAGACTTGCTAAACGAAGCTGTTAACACCTTGAAAGAACAACTTTCTTGATCTGGAGTTCTGTTTTTAACAAACTTCTACTTCCAGTGTGCAGGACTGGAACTGTACCAGCAGAACTGGAGTTATGCTTTAAATTAAGCCAATTCAGTCATGCTAATGTATTGACATTGACCTCAGCCAAAAGTACGGAGCTCTTTAATTAAATGATAATCTCACAGAATGAAAAGAACATCTTATTCACAAAGGATGCTGACTATGATTATTATTATTATTATTATTATTTTATTTTATCATCATCTTTTATTTCATTCATGAGAGAGATTTTCAAAGCCACTAGAGTCACTTATGGGCCTTTCACACTGAGTAATTATCCTAATTACTCTTCAGGGACTGCAGAGCACCATTTAAACTGTGTGTTTGTGGTGGTGGGGGGAGGAGGGAATACCATATATACTTGTTCATTAGCCCGTTAGTTTATAAGCCGACCCCACAAGATGGTTAGGTAAAAATAGCAAAACCTGTATGACCCTTTCATAAGCCGACCCTATATTTAAGGGGCTGGCAAACTTTGGCTCCTGGCCCATTAGAGTAAGCTGCTAGCAGGCCTGGACATTTTGTTTACCTGGAGCGTTCACAGGCACGGAGTCCCTCAGCTCCCTCTTCCCGCAGCTCCCATTGGCTGAGAACGGTGAACCACGGCTACAGGGAGCTGAGGGGCTCCATGCCCGCAGTCTCTCCAGGTAAACAGAACAACAATGTAGTAGATATTCAATTCAATTCAATGATTCCATAGAGTTTAAAATCATCAAATTTTGGTGTAGAACCATTTATAAGCCAACCCCCGCTCTTTGATGCATCACTTTTTTATCAAAAATATTCGGCTTATGAACAAGTATATACGGCATATTTGTCCTCGCTAGCTCATGAGTCCCTACCACCACCCCCTCCACAAAAGACTGTATCCACAAAAACAACAAGGAGTCCGGTGGCACCTTAAAGACTAACCGATTTATTTGGGCATAAGCTTTCGTGGGTAAAAAACCTCACTTCTGAAGTGAATGCCCAAATAAATCGGTTAGTCTTTAAGGTGCCACCGGACTCCTCATAAATAGTGATAAGTGTGTCCCTTTAGCCCCACTGTAACACAGGTCCCTGGTTAATTCAGAGTGTCATACCAACTTGTTCTGTGATTTTATCACATAAACTAAACAGGGTCGAGCTAGCTCAATATTTGGATGGGAACTTGTCGGCCACCACGCTGAGTGCCTTAGGATAGGTCTACACGGCAATAAAACCCCTGCAGCATTGAGTCTCAGAGCTCGGGCTCTGCTGACTCGGGATCACAGGGCTTAGGCTGCAGGGCTAAAAATTGAAGTGTAGACGTTCAGACCTGGGCTGTGACCTCCGCAAGAGGGGCGAGTCTCAGAGCCTGAACGTCCACACTGCGATTTTTAGCCTCGCAGCCCAAGCCCCATGAGACTCGGTGCCACTCTGAGACTCGGTGCCATGGGTTTTTCATCGCAGTGTAGACATACCCTTAGAATTACCGTAGGTAGGCTACATAGAAACAGCTGGGCAGGAGGTGTTCAGATACAACGGAAGTGCTGGAGGAAGTGATGGTGGTTATTCAGTAGGGGGCAGGCCATATTACGTTTCCAATAAAAGCAAGAAGGCACCCTCTGGATCTGCCTGCCCTGAGCCCTGTGTAGATCTCTGCTCACAGAACTCTCCAGGCCCCCAGGAAAGAACATAGACAGTTATAAATTGTGGTCTAGAACAGCAGTTCCCAAACTTGTTCCGCCGCTTCTGCAGGGAAAGCCCCAGGCAGGCCGGGCCGGTTTGTTTACCTGCCGCGTCCGCAGGTCCGGCCAATCACGGCTCCCATTGGGCGCGGTTCGCTGCTCCAGGCCAATGGGAGCTGCTGGAAGCAGCGGCCAGTACGTCCCTCAGCCCGCGCCGCTTCCAGCAGCTCCCATTGGCCTGGAGCAGCGAACCGCGGCCAGTGGGAGCCACGATCGGCCGGACCTGCGGACGCGGCAGGTAAACAAACCGGCCCGGCCCGCCAGGGGCTTTCCCTACACAAGCAGCGGAACAAGTCTGGAAACCACTGCTCTAGTGGATTGAATTTGGAAATTAAGAGAGCCAAGAAGTCAGTCAAGTTCTATCTCTGGCTTTTCCACAGACTCACTGTGTGATTTTTAAGCAATCACTAAGGTCCAGATCCTCAGAGATTTCAAGGGTTTGGGTTTTAATCCCTTTGGCCTTCAGTTTCCCCATCTATTACATGGGATTAAGTGACACCTTGGAAGAAAAGCGCCATATACAGACAGAGCATTATTGAAATTAACATATGGGAAGAGTGAACTAGCCTGTGTGTCAGCTTACACATTTTATTTCTGGGTGGTGCCCTACAAAAATATCATGTCCAACAGGCAATTTATCTCCAGGAGTCACAAATTACTTCTCATAGAACGGATTATAAATCTCAAGTAAAGCTAGTCAATTCTACGAATGATGTATTTCTATCATTACTGACCCTTTTATTGATGTTCTCTGATTCATATCTATCTTTTTCCTTGGGCAGAGGCAGTGTCATAGTGCATCAATATATTAATCTCAACAGCTAGGCTAACATTCCCCATTGTCTTTCCTTTTTGCATGCAGATACTTGAATCTAAACTTTTTTGTCAATATTAGTTTACCTAGGTATTTAATAACATGATTCAGTGACCTTAAAGATATTTAGCAGGACAGGTTCAACATTTTTGAATGAAACATTTTCCCATAGGAACATGAGCTTTCATTCAAAACTGAAATCTTCCTCCAGAAAACATCAATTTCAGTGGAATTTTCCACCAGGAAAATCAAAGCAAAACATTTCAGTTCAGGAACATCAAGATGCTTTGTTTAGATTGAAAATGCCAAAACAGAGTGGTTTGATATTTCCAAATCAGTTTTTTTTAGAAGCGTCTCATTCCACGAAAAGTTTTGTTCTTTCAAGTTTTTATCCTTACTCAGGATGAAAACAAATGCCAAAAGAGTGGAACTTCCTACAGCACAGAAATGTTGTTTTTTCAATCAGCGGCAATATTTACACAGCAATTTGTGACCAAACCAATCAGCTGCAGCTGGAGGGACAGCTTTTCCAGGCGTGATCAGTGTGTGCAGGTCAGGCCAATCCGTGCTTTTTTTTTTTTTTTTTGCATATGTCCATGTCCAGTGACAATTTCAGAGGCACATAGTAAGTGCAAACCATAGGACAACTGATCCTGATGATGCATGTAGAGAACAGAGGTAACTTTACAGACACAAAGTGTTCATTACATTGTGTGTGCACAAAAACAAAAAAAATACACACCTCTAAGTGGTTTGTATGTGTCACTTTAACAACCTGGTTGGCTCTTTGGCCCTGAACAATCTGAAGCTCACTGTACATAGATCAAAGGAGGCATTGAAACAATAGAAAGAACCCAAACTTTGCCAAGCAGCATCATCGCTAAAGAAGGAAAAAGCCAAGATTTTAGTTCCAGGGTGTTCAGCCACTGCATGGCTTCTGCGTCATGGAAGACGACTCTGAGCCCTCCCTGGTGACAGGCAGTAAAGTCCTGTAAGGTACTAATTCAGTTCTTACTGTTTTGATGTTGGAATAGAAAAATGTCTAGAAACAAATATCTGAAGCATGCTACGCTGGAGAGAGACAAATCTCTCCTATACCCTCAGGGACTGAATGCAACTTACAACTGCTGAGTGAATAATTAGTTGTAATTAGCACTAGAAATTGATGCCTTTGGAGATAGTCTGCCAAGTTTTTAAGCACTTTAATACTAATGGATTTTTTTTTTCTCAGGAATAAATCTTTATAGAGGAAGCAAGCGCAAATTGATTTTTAAAGAGCCTGTCCAATGCTGAATTTATCTTTCAAAAACATTAGGTTTAAAAACAATTACATTTACCTTTACTGTGTTTTAATGTTTTTTCAATAGGCTCATTTTTCTTTAAATATTTTTTTCTGTCACTTTTTGTCCATTTTCTTGGAAAACGAACATATGGAATGCATATACAGCTATAGAAGGTATTAGGATAAAATATGACACATACTACAGCCATTTAGTTTCTAAATCATTTTTCATTTATGAAAAAGTAGCATACTTTAGCAATAATGGAAGTATACTGACACTTTGAAGTATATGAGTTAAGTTCACTTCCTTTTTATAAAAGAGTTTTAAGTAGGGAAAAGGCAAAGGTGTAAATATTAAGACAATTGTCTACGCAATTTCCTACTTACTCTGTATTTGTATCTTTCAGATCCATGCAAACGTAGAGGCAAGGCAACGGGAGTTTGAACAATGACTTGGGGAAAGACCTCAGAGTTTAGTCCTATTCAATTGCATGTGCAATTGCAGCAATTGTGCAGGCAAATGACCAGTTGTACCAAGTAGACAAACTTTGCCACAGCTGGTGAACTGGTACATTTGCAGGACAAAGAGCGACTCAGGTTCTGATCTTGCAATTGGCTTTGCATAGAGATGGTGGTATGCCGACACTGAGCCAATTGCAGGGTTTGGCTTTGAGTGCTAGACTGGAAGTTCAGAGGGAAATACAAAAGGCTGATTTTTCAGGAGTGATGAGCACTCTCAAATCACAACTGAAGTGATTGGGGGAAGGAGGTGTTCGAGGCTTCAGAACATCAGACCCCAAAAGGTGAAGATACCGTGTTTTGATTTAAAATAAATTGTTTATTTTTTTGTATTGTGGTAGTAGCTAGATGCACCACTCAGGAACCAGGGCCCCATTATGCAAAGCACTGTACAAAAATAACAAAAATATGGTCCCTGCCCCAAAGAGTTTCCAGTCCAAGTAGGTTGATGGGTGATGTGGCTACCGCTAACATAGAGACCATAGCAAGAGATACTGTACGGTAGCTAGAAGTCAGTGCACTAAATCAGTGCAGCAGCTACTTTGTTGTTACTACCAGCAATAAAATGAAGATAAAATAATAGCCATTACTGGAAAATCAGAGCTAAAAAAAAGTTTGAAACGTACAAACATTTCAATATTAAATGCATTAACTACAACAAAATGATATATCTTTTACAACAGGTGGTGTGGACATTAGGCTTATAGAAGCAGTCTGTTGTGGCTTTTAACTCTGAATCATGTCATGCAGACATCATACAAATCAATTTAATTTCCTGCAGCAAGAAGGTGAATTTCCTGCAGCAAGAGAGTGGTCCTTTTTCACTGCCAGCTTGAGTGCCCAAGCATTTGTTCACGGCAGTGTAAACAGGAGTGTGACATAATGTACAAAGGTAGAAAGCAGACTCCCTCCATCCCTTTGGAGTAAATATGTTTTCTTATAGGATCACGTTGAAGTCAGCGAAAAAGCTCTCATTGATTTCAGTTGGCTTTGGATCAAGCCCTGTTCTAAGACTGTCTACTCACCTCACTCTGAATCATCTAAATTCCAGGTACCTACTAACGGGCCTAGTTTTGTGCTGACATGTTACCAGTGCAATTTCTGTTAATACCAATGGAGCTTTCATGTGTAAAGTGTATAAACAGGAGGACAGACCCCAAAATTTACATCATGGACCATAAAAACCTCAGATTAAATTAAATTTGCAAGAAAAAAATGAAGACTTCATCAAAGCAATCCTCTTTCAAAGGACCCTGATTGAATACGCTAGTGTCGTTCTGACAAATACACATTTTGGTTATGTGCAACCAGTAGGTGAATAGCCCGTGTAGTGCAACTTCAGATTACATCAGTAATATCAGCAGTCTAAAACGTCATATGCGAGAATGATGGCACAGAGAAGTAATATGACCAACAAATATGTGACGTGGTGTGCAGGTTTGCTAATGGCTGCTCTGGTCTATGTGCTATTATTAGCCAATGGCTTATCGACAATTACATTAACATCTCTAGGCCCAAATTTTCATTAAGAAATTCAAACATTTCCCAGGTGCTGTGGGACCCGCCAAATGTCTGAGATTTTCACCCATAGGATGGAGGGAGCTTTCATATATTTCTGACATATGAAACGTGCAAAATCTTCATTAAGTTTTGAGTTTTAAACATCTTGCATGGGAACATAGGACTGGAGGGATCCACTTGAGTCATTGATTCCCGTCTCCTACTATCAGGGTCGGCTCCAGGAACCAGCGTAGCAAGCAGGTGCCTGGGGCGGCCAATGAAGAGAGGGGCGGCACGTCTGGCCGTTCGGCGGCAATTCGTCGGTGGGGCCATCACTCCCTCTTGGAGCGAAGGACCTGCCACCGAATTGCCGCCGAAGAATGAAGCGGCGGTAGAGCTGCCGCCGATTGCAATTGTGGCTTTTTTTTTTTTTTTTTTTGCTGCTTAGGGCAGCAAAAACGCTAGAGCCGGCCCTGCCTACTATCACATGAAACCACATCATATGTTCTCAGATAATGGTTCCTACCTATGTTTTATTTATAAGAAAGAAAGAGTGTGTGAAGTGTAAATTAATTATAAAAGAATTTTTAGCTGGCTATTCCTCCACCCAAACAGTTCATGAACAGAAGAGATGCTACTGCGTAAGTACTTAGTGTCTCTTCACTATTCATTATTAGATGGTTCAGACACTTGTAGACAAATTACCAAGGTATAGTAGATGCATGCATGCTCCTTGCTTTGCCTTGTGGTCTGGAAGGAACTTGTGTTTACAGCTGCTAACATCAAAGGTTAACTGGGGATCATCAAGCCTTTGCCTGTAACTCTGAGGGCACCAGACCTTGTGTTGCAATGTCAGCTGTTCTTAGTCGTTCCTTCTTCCTAGTCAAAAGGAACATTTGTGCTCATTGCCTTCTTCCACACCGAATTCCTCTTTTTCACTTCAAACACTGCTCCACAGTGGCCTTTGCTTTATGGAAACAATGAGTACAGCATGTTTAGTTTGGAGGTTACTTTCTCTTTCTGATTGTGTATGGTGCAGTATCACTCTTCATTAGGGTATCTTTAACTCGACCTCCGTTACTCCAGGATTCAATGCCGGCTTGAGGAAAAAAGCAAGGTTTCTTTCCTTTTCTTTCTATTGGCTTTTGAATTATTGGCTTTAGTTGATTTCTGAGAAAGCAAACAAGTCCGCTTTTTGAGATAAAGAAGCATTTAATTTGTGCGTTTTCTTGAAGGAAGTTGTTTATGGGTCTGAACTTGGTAGCGTGTTTTTCATCCTGACTATAAAGTAACTCACATCTATTTTGGGAAAGTACCAGTGTGAGCGAGATTTCAGGAGAAGAAAAGAACATGTTTTACTTTCTACTTTCTACTTTCAACCTAGGTTCAATCCCAAAAAAGTCCCCACAATAGCTAGTGAAGGTACCAGGAAGGTGACAATATCCACTGGTGTTATGACGCTGAGCCAACCAGCAGGCTGAGTGACCGATAAACAATCTTTAAGGACATATTAGAAGAATATTGAAATGGTAAACAGGGCCAATCCTTGTAGATAGTTAGCAAAGCCCTGTTAAATAGACTAGAGTCCTTAAAATATAGGCCTATATTGTCAGAGAATCAGAATAGATACTAATTGTATTTGTTTGTTAAACTTCTAACAAGATATAGGTACACAATGTGATCTAATTAGCTTGTAGATGCTAAACTTCTGTTCCTGCCTATAATGTTTTATTACTGTAATCTATTGATTCAGAGATCAAATGGGGATATTGCCATTTAGATGTGGTGTAATAATATTATTGTCTTCATTTCTCTTTGAAACATGTAGGATACTACTTGTGAACTGTTACCCTATGCTAATGAATGCAACTAGCTACTAGTGTATGCTTAGGAAATAGATAAGCTTCAAAGCAACAATATACATGACCTATTCTGCAGCTCAGGAGGACCTTCTCTGACCACAGCTGAACTACACCTATAAAGAAAGTTTCAGGCCTGGTCCTTGCTATCTCAGATCTGCTTAAGCTTGGACAGGGAAAGTCTAAGTCCGTAAGACTGAGGTCTCCGGTCTATTCTGGATTAACCCCTGCAATTTCTCATAGAAGAAACTCTGCACGTGGACTCCCTTTGGTCTTAAATTGATTCCAAAAGGATTTCTACAAATCAGCTGACCTATGAACTTTAATGATATCCGTCTGTATCATGATCTTTTAACCATAGCAACTTTCTTTTCTTTTAAAATAAATCTTAGATTTAGTTAAGCTGTAACTAAAACTGTAGGCTATAAGTGTGTATTTGGGTAAGATCTGAAATATTCATTGACTTGGTGGGTAATGTAGCCAATCTCTTGGGATTGCTAGAACTTTATATATGGCAAATAAGGTTTTTAGTAACCCTCGCTATATTAGACTTGGCTGTCTGGGTGGGAGCCAAAGGGTGGATTGCTTAAAGCAATTAGGGTGCCCAGATGTCCCGATTTTATAGGGACAGTCCTGATTTTTGGGTCTCTTTCTTATATAGGTTCCTATTACGCCCCCAACCCCATCCCGATTTTTCACACTTGCTGTCTGGTCACCCTAAAAGCAATGGTTCTCAACTTGTTTATCATTGTGGGTTGCAGGCTGAGAACCACAGGGACCCCCACCTAATCCCCCCCATAAACCGCTCTGCCCAGAGACCCCTCCACAAAGTGGGGCCAGGAGCCAGACCCGCACAACGGGTGCAGGGGGCAACCTGGACCCTGCCACAACCCCAGACCATGAGCCCGCTGTGTGAGGTCAGGTGGCAGCCAGGACCCCACAGCCTAACCCTGCCGGGCAGCAGCTGAAACCCCGCAGCCCAACCCTGGACCACGACCTCGCTGCACGACCCTGCCACATGACTGCCAGAACCTGTGGCCGTTAGCACACAGCTGAGGTGGGTCACAGCTGTGTGCTAATTGGGCTGCATGTGGCCCGTGGGCCGCGAGTTGAGAACTGCTGCTTAAAGGGAACTGTATTTTGGCTTCTTGATAACCAGTCGGGTATTACAGAAGCTGTTTGGTTACTGGCTTGGTGAAATCTAATTATAGACTAAACCCCCAGTTTTTGGGATCGTCTGCCCTATTATTTGCAGTTTGCCCTGATTGAGCATTCTCAAAATAGCCCCTCCAGTGACCCCGGTCACAAGTGTTTTAACCATCGTGTCACGTAGACCTTCCCTATGCAGGGCTAAAGAACATGATGCTGAAAATGCCTGTAGTCCTATGGCTCTCCGTACGCTGGCACTCCCATCATTGCTATCGGCCATGGAGCTGCACTGACAATAGGAATGGAAGACTTTCTTTAGGAAGAAGGCTGTGGGATAGACACAAGCTTGGTGTGAGCAAGACTTCTGAATCTGAATGTGTGAAATGTTGGTGAAGCACAGAAAACAGAACTTAAAGAGAAATGCTGCAAAGAGACAGCCCTGAAGAGATGGAGAGCCTCAAATGAGAGTGTCCATTGGATAGCACGTGTCAGTGAAAACTTGAGAATATACTGTAGGGAAGTGCTTCCGGATGGGTTCAGGAAGCAATGATGGCTCGCAAAGCTAAGATCTTGTCATCATATCTGTGCCATAAAGAAGTGAGTGTACCTAGGATGCCTGGCTGACATCTTAGGGGAACCCAGGCTTATTCCTTGGATAGCCATCCCGCTTGTTCTCTCTCTTTAGAACCTAGGGGGCGGATCTGGAGGCAGGGGCAATTTGTATAGTGGGGGTGCTGAGAGCCATTGAACCAAACTGTAAATCCTGGATATAATGAAAACTGCTTCAAGCCAGGGGGTGCAGCAGCACCTGTACGGCCAGCACCTGTGTCTGTAGGCAGAGCGCTCACATACCCCCAGCCACTCCAAAATCTATGGGGATGAGACCTGGTCCTCCCATGCCTACCTCCCATCTAGTTTCTAGGTAGTGTGTGTGGGATCTAGGGCAGTAGAATTGTCAATAAAGTGCCAACAGCCCTGAAACCGAGTACAGGAGAAGGAGAAAGCAAAGAGAAAAGTCTCGTAGCAGTTTCAGGAAAGGGACAGTGAAAAGAGAGGGGGGAGGGGAAATCAGTTATAAACAGCTTAAGAAAAGTCAGCTGGCTGACATCTGAGACAGGAGCCCAACAACAAGGAGCAGACAAAAGCACAGGAGGTCGACCTGTCTAGAAACCGGAAGGAGTGGGAGGGCCAAGTTTCAAGTTCACTGTGAAAACTTAGGCCACGTCTACACTACCCGCCGGATTAGCAGGTAGTAATCGATCTATCAGGGATCAATTTATCGTGTCTCATCTAGATGCGATAAATCGATCCCCGAATCGATGCCCGTAGTCCACCTCGGCAGGAGGAGTAAGCAGAGTAGATGGGGGAGCCACGGTGGTCGACTTGCCGCCATGAGAACGGCCAGGTAAGTCAAACTAAGATACTTCGACTAAGATACTACGCTATTCGCGTAGGTGAAGTTGCGTATCTTAGATCGATCCCCCCTCCCAGTGTAGACCAGCCCTTAGAAAGAGCTGTGTGTAACCTTGTAACTGCTGGCCATGCACTGTTCATAGCCCGTGGAGAGAAAGCAGTGCAAGCCTTTCGGCAGACAGGCTTCCTGGGAATATCACAGTGTAAGTCAGGGAGCTGTACAGCCTTAAAATCTCCCGGTCGGAGGGAGTAGGATAAGGGCTCCTGCCCAAAGATGTGTGATGGGTGGAGACCTGAAACCTGATTGGGCACTCCTGGGATGGACCCTGGAGGTGGGGAAGGGGATATAGGTGCAGTTACCCCAAAACTGTGCCCCACATATCAGCCAATGTCCATGCCCTGCCATTCTGTGAAACTGGGATATGGAGCAGGACAGACACCACTGCAAGTGCAAGATGGCCTAACTGAATGGGAGAGGAGAGCGGTGGCAGAGGCGTGGAGCCCTGCAGCTCATCACAAATGCAGGGATAGGCAGCCAGCGTGGAGTACTTGACATGGAAGCCTGAAGTATCAATGCTACCGTTGCACATTTACTGAGTGTTCTACAGAACAGCCCCACACTTCCGAGGGGATGGACTAGATCAGGGGTCGGCAACGTTTGGCACATGGCTCGCCAGGGTAAGCACCCTAGTGGGCCGGACCAGTTTATTTACCTGCTGACACGGCAGGTTCAGCCGATCGCGGCCCCCGCTGGCTGTGGTTCGCCGTCCCGGGCCAATGGCGGCGGCGGGAAGCGGCGTGGGCGAGGGATGTGCTGGCCGCGGCTTCCCGCTGCCCCCATTGGCCCGGGACGGTGAACCGCGGCCAGTGGGGGCCGCGATTGGCTGAACCTGCCACGTCAGCAGGTAAATAAACTGGCCCGGCCCGCTAGCGTGCTTACCCTGGCGAGCCGCGTGCCAAACGTTGCCGACCCCTGGACTAGATGAACTAACAGGTGTTTTCCATTTCCCTGGTTCTATGTATGTTACCTCTGTAGCCCAAAGAAAGAAGACACACCAAGAGACGCCAGATCCACAGCCCAGTGAAGTCCATTGAAAAATTGCCATTGACTTCAGCAGGTTTTGGGTCAGGCCTGAATTAAAGCATCTATTACTCTTTCTATTTGCAACTCTCCTATTATGCCCCTTAGCTCTTCACATGTGAAGGAAGTTATAATTCTCTCCAGGATGCACTCTGAAGGGGCAGAAAAAGAGAATCTGGCCACAGCCATGTTCCCCAAGTCACAGTGGAACATTAGAGTTGTAACCCGCTGCCTGTTGATCTTTTCACTTCTCAATAACAAAGGTATATGACTATTTTAGTTGTTTTATAGTTTTCTTTTTTTCCTTGAGAGGCGGAGAAAGAGACCAAGAATCCAAACAAGGCAGCCATTGTGCAAGCAACCTGGTTTCCTTAGCAACAGAAATTCTGGGAGAAGTTGCACATTTATATCTTTCCATTTGTGCTACGGGCCTTACTTTGGGGGTGGGTCACGCACACTTAGATGGACAATCTCTATTCAGAGACCTAGAAGGGAATTTTCAGAGCCTTACATAGAGCATATCTAACCCACGCACACAACCTGTCCTTTGATGACTACATTCGGATGTTCCTTACTTTGTGTGAGGCAAACCGGCAGCTCGCTCATCTCCAGAACTTCGATAAGTGTACTGACTCACCCTGTAACCACAGTCTGCAGTGACTTAGCTCTCAGGCATGCTGCAGCAGCCTATCACGGGGCAAGGCCTAGGGCCAGATGATTCCCAAGCACAGGTATTTCACTGATCTCACAAGAGCTGCAAGCTAATCTATGCAACAGTGCTATCCGGCCAGGAACTCTTCTGCTGCCTTGCAGTGTTACAGACTCCCTAGGCTTCCAGCCAGTCCCATGATCCAGTTCCTGTTCCTGCCCCAGCCTTGCCGAGCCCTCTTCCAACCTGCTTCAGCCTTGTTCGTACCCTACTCCGACCTTGCTCCAGCGCTGAAGCCTTCTTGTGACCCCCAGACCCTTGGACTGACTCCATTTTGGCTTCGACCTGACTCCAGTCCTGATTTGGCTTGTCTGTGGATGCTGACCTCAGTTCTGACCCCCAACCTGTCTGCTGGACATTGGTTTCAGCTCTGACTTCAGTTCAGTTC
The DNA here is from genome assembly GCF_011386835.1 of Chrysemys picta bellii. Lineage (NCBI taxonomy): Eukaryota > Metazoa > Chordata > Testudines > Emydidae > Chrysemys > Chrysemys picta. The sequence continues at coordinate 36,316,914 of NC_088804.1, read as the reverse complement.
TGACTACATGGCTGACTCCAGCCACCAGGCCTGACTGCCTACAACCCAGAGCCTGACACTGTCCTATTTTAAAGATTCACACACCTACACAGAATGTAATTTTCAGAAGAGCTGAGCATGCAGAATTCTACCTGGTGCTAGTGGAGGCTGCAGATGCTTAGCACCTCTGAAAATCCGGCTCCTACAGCTAGTTCCCAATAGGAACACAACCCAGCTTCCTTTTGTACAGGCACAGTTCTGTGCATGGAGAAAGCTGTATTTGCACTTTTCAAGCACTAGCACCTGGATGTAGAGTGGATAGATTCTGTCCATGCAAGTCTTAGGACTTGAAAAGGTTATATTTGCATGTAGGAAGTTGTATATGCACAAGAAGCATTATTTACCCTGTGCTATATATATAAAAAACTGCTGTTACCCAATTACCATACATTTTGGACAAAGTGCATCATGTAAGGTGTCAATGGAAAAGTTACAGTCTATCAAGTATTATTATTATCCTGGTTAAATCCACGTATCGTCTTTGTATCTAAAGTACCTCAAACATGTGTTTTGTTCCTGGGTGAAACCCCCATTTACATCAGGGATAGATGGCTCTGTGTTGATGGCCTGTTAAGGACACTGTCACAATGGGCCATAGAAGAAACTCATCCCACCCAGATAGCTTTTCCTGTGGATGCCTTAGACAGCAAGGAGCCAATGGCCACCCTTGTGATTCAGTAAATGATGTAAGGACATGTGATGAGGACATGTGACCTAAGACTCCATCTTTTACCAGTAACTTTCCATGCTCATGTGACCCTGGACTCCATCTTGGGCCAGTAATTTTCCATGCATGTGGCAGAGGGTCTAAAAAGACACCTGAGCTATCTCCATTTTGCCTCTTTCCTGCTCTAATTCTCTGGACTGTGGATTTACAACTAAAAGGAGCATCTTGAAAGATGGACTGAGGACCTTCCAATCATTTGGAAGTTACCACAGAAACTTTTGAAAACCAGCAGTCTATTCCACCATTGCTACAAACCTGATATAAAGACTTAGCAATCATTTGTATGTATATGATCTATTAACCATTTATAACTCTCTTCTTTTTTATTAATAAATCTTTAGTTAGTTTACTAAGGATTGGCTGACAGAGTGGTATTTGGGTATGATCTGAGATACATATTGATCTGAGGGTACATGTCTAATCCTTTGGGATTAGTAAGAACCTCACACATAGTGAAATGGGTTTTCAGTAACCTCTCACTATATTAGACCTGTTTGTCTGGATGGGAGCCAAGGGCTGGGATGCCTAAAGAGGACTGTGTTTGGCTTCTGGTTCACCAGTGTGGTACTGCAGAAGCTCTTTCGTTACTGCCTTGGTGAGTCTAATTATAGATTAAACCCCCAGTTTGGGGGACTTTCTGTGCTATTTCTTGCAGTTTGCCCTGAGTATGGCATTTTCCATGTGATCCATCCAGGGACCCGGTCACATATCCTTTCCCACAACACAAAATTAAAAGCAGTCTCCCAATGGAATTAACAGGCAGCAGGTTTAATACAAACAAGAGAAAGTACTTTTTCCACACAGCACTCAATTAACCTGTGGAACACATAGCCATGGGATGTTGTGATGGCCAAAGGTACAAATGGGTTTAAAAAAGAACTAGATACTTTCATGGAGGACAGCTGCATCAATGGCTATTAGCCAAGATGGCAACCCCATGCTTGGCGAGACCCTAAAGCTCTGAATACCAGAAACCAGGAGTGGAAGACAGGGTGAATCCCTCAGAATTACCCTGTTCTATACATTCTCCCTGAAGCTCTGGTCCTGGCCACTGTCAGAGACAGGATACTGGGCTAGATGGACCACTGGTCTGACCCACTACGGCAGCTCCTATGTAAAGGAAAACTGTTTTTGAATAGCAAATCCATAGTATACCGTCTAATTTGACCAACCAATATAGGGGAACAAAAGAAGTGTGAGAATTGTTTGAACCCAGTAAGCATCTCCTGTACAGCAAGGTCCAAAAATGACAGTATTTTAAATCTTATAGTAAACATCCAGATGCACTGTAAACACTTTTCTATTGAGGATACACTTGTTTTCCAGGCACTATAAGACCTGGAAAACAAGTAAAGAGATCAGGATTTTAATTTGTTGTCTCAACTCTTTGACCGATTTGGTCTGTATGTATCTCTGTCCAAAAAATATGGGAAGAGTTGATACAAAATAATTCCATCCTTGGTCAATTGCCCCCAATATTGATTATATATATATATATGAAAGGCTCTTGAGAGATTTTCCTCACAACTGCCCATTCATAATACTTACAGCTGGATGGGAAATGGTTTTCCTGTCCAGCGCACATTTTTGAGATTTTGAAAATTTTCCCCATCTCTCACTGGGACAAAGAGATCATTTTTCTGAACTGAAAATTGGGGGTGAAAGCCATTTTGAACTGGAAAACTGGAGCTTTTTGTTTCTAAAAGGTCTAAACAAAATGTATTGACAATGTCAACACTTTTTATTCAGAAGTATTTGCATAATGAAAAGTTCACTGAAAGCAACCCTTTCCTGCTAAAAGTTTAAGTTTAAATAGATAGACTTTTTCCTATGAAAAAAAACATTTCATCAAAAAATCCCTGACCCACTCTAATAATAATAACATCTCATGGGGAATTAGTCACAAAACAGCAGGGGTACATTCAAGCTAACGCTATGTCAATATTTCTATCATAAACCTCTTATTTCCAAGGGCCATAAAACTTCACTCTGAGCTAAAGTACAGCACAGAAGGTCATAACTTGAAAAAGAATTTTATTTTTAAAGAAAAGTTGATACACACTGAACTGATAGTTTTCAAGTTAGAGTGGGGCAAAGGACAAGGTTTTTTATTTTCTATTTCAAATGCATTTCTGTCCTAATCTAGCTCGATAACTGTATTGGTTTTTCTTGAAGAAAAAGTGAATTTTTCTAGCTTGTAACTCACTAACGCGGATGGCTCTTTTAGAAGGATTTTAAAGAGTAAAGGGAAGAGATCTCCATGTTTGTGGATGTGAGTATTATTAAGCATGATATTATTCAAAGAATAAAGTTTAGCAATGGAAGAGTTACTTATGTTTAAACATAGCTATGCAGCAAGTTGTTTGCCAGGATAAATGTCCAAAAGAGTCTGTGACACCTCAGGAATGAATTTCAGAGAATCCTATTTCTTTTGGAGTCTTCAATTCCCACACTCTAGCTTCACGGAAAAGCAAAGTTCATTTATTAGACTTTTACTGTAGCAGGCCTATTTGCATGACATTAACTTTGGCGTTGTAGCTACACGATGCAAGGGAAATGATACAAGCCTGCTAGTCAGGGTTATGATTATCAATGCAGTAGAGACCAAGAAGATGTGGCCATGAGCACTTTATTAGCAAGCAACTATTAAAAAAAAACCCTTATGTATATTTCATAGCTACTCATCTAGCTGTGGGTTTGTCCATTATAATCATTGACATGATCATTTTTGTATTAGTTTTTAGCAAACTGATGAGCTCCGTACTGAATCATGTCATGAAGTGTATATTTATGTGCTTTCAATTATGATCACATTAGGATTTATGACAATGGGACCAGATGACATGATGACAAGTTGATTTTTTTTTTTAAAGAGTGAAACCAATGACGTTGCTTCAGAGTGAAACTAGCGTGTTTCATGCAGCTGGGGCATGCAGCTCGCTATCTGAATGCATGAGAAAGGCAGGCACTTTTATAGTTATTGTAATGCCATTTTTCTTGGTTTGTTTTTCAGTTGAGAAATTTGGGCCTAATCTCCAGCCTGTTAAACTCAGGGGAGCAGCATTTCCTGTGTCATATGCTAAAATATCAGACTGTCAAGAGGACAGCTGTCTGTTTCCTAATGACTCTTTTGTTGTATTTTATTTGCAGTGCACCTCACTGATTTGTTTTAATTGCAATATATTCTTTGTAATTAGCCACCGTGATTAGAACATATTTAACGTTACACTGCAGTTTTTCTTGTCATAACAATGTGAAATCCCAGCCCCCCTGAATTTTTGCCTTTCACCAGGTCCAGGATTTCCTGCAAGGTTGTTTTTTTTTATTTAACACCATCCCTAGAGAAACAGTGGGCCATGCATGCTAAATTGAAACAATGGTGAGCAACAACTATCTGGAGCATGTTAAAGTCAAAGCCCTACATTCTCCAGTGTCGCTAGCAGTGTTCCAGGTTAGACAGTGGATATACCATGCAGCTAATTACAGAATCTGCAAGTTGAAGGGAATTGCAGCTTTGTGTCATGGGGGGAAGAATATGATACATGCAAAAAATTAAACACATTGGGGGGAGGGGTGAAGACAAAAGAAAAATACTGAATAAGATATACCAGAGAAGTACAATTACATTTGTATTGTTCAGAAATTTCCAGGCAGGGAGTCCTTTGTTATAGAGAGATGTGCTAGCTGAATTCTTTACAGTTTGAGGATTTTGCTGTGGGTTTGTCACCTGACAGTTTTTGGAAATCCCTGTGAAAGCTATTTCCGGTGTTATGTGGTTTCTCTGACACTTTCTACTGGTAAATAATATCCTGATGTGCTTCTTGTTTGTGTTAACATTTAAAGACTTATGCATGGACTAGCTCAGGGGTCGGCAACGTTCGGCACGCGGCTCGCCAGGGTAAGCACCCTAGTGGGCCGGGCCAGTTTATTTACCTGCTGACGCGGCAGGTTAGGCCGATCGCGGCCCCCACTGGCTGCGGTTCACTGTCCCGGGCCAATGGGGGCGGCAGGAAGCCGCGGCCAGCACATCCCTCAGCCCGCGCCTCTTCCCGCCGCCACCATTGGCCCGGGATGGTGAACCACGGCAAGTGGGGACCGCAGTCGGCCGAACCTGCCGCGTCAGCAGGTAAATAAACTGGCCCGGCCCGCTAGGGTGCTTACCTTGGCAAGCCGCGTGCCGAACGTGCCAACCCCTGATCTAGGCCCTGATCCTCAAAGGTATTTATGTGCCCAACAGTCATTGAAATCAACAAGCAACTGTCAACTAGTAATGGGGGTGAAAGAGAAAAGGCCCAGGTTAAGTAAAGATAAGCGGTTGAAAGTATGCTTAGCTGAACTACACCATGATATCCAGATCTTGCAAAATAGGATTGGAAATTTCAGGAAAATAAGCTCCTTAGTTACAGTCCAGAGATCCGACTACTGGCAATAACCTGAGATCCTCAGTGCCTAATGAAAAGCTAAGTGATCATTCGACCTGCAAACACAGTGTTGAGCTGAGACAATATAATTATATAATTTTCTCACGCTATTCACTGCAGTGATCATAGCATGCTGATGCTTTCCCAATACAAGTGATTATGGCAAACTACATTCATTGTTACCAGAACAATCATCCATATTATATTCCAATTCATAACAGGCATCGACAGATTTCCTGCAGGCTTTCTTTTCTTTTCCCCTGGTTATAATCAAAATCGGCAATTCATCCCCCAAATTTTGTTATGGCTGGTAACACCAACGCAGCACAATACCCACCTCTGCTTATTCCGATGTGCTCTTTAAAAGATGGTTATATCCCCTTTTCTCCCTCCTCCTTTGATCATAGCAGGAAACAAGAAACAAGCCCTCCAGTGCTGAAGTATAGTTGTGACAATTCCTCAGTCTATTGCCTCTACTGGTTGAGAGCCTGATCCAAAGCCCATTGAAGTCAGCTGGAGTCTTGCCACTGATATTATGAGATTTGGATCAGGCCCTGACTTTTTTTAGATTATGTCCCTAAACTCTCCCTGGTGAGTAGACAGGCCCAAGATTTAATCCTGCATTAACCATATTGTTTGTAGGATTTAATATTTTCCCCTACATTTTGATATGTCGGGAGTGTTTATCACACAAACAGACAAATTAAATTTTATCAGTCTCTCAAATGCCAAGACCTTTTGTGTTCTCTCTGCATGCGTATCCAGAATAACAGTGCTGCAAGGAGCAATGCTAGGAGACTAGCCAGAACACAGCTTTGATTAATACTATAAATCCATTCCTAGATTAAATATATTGAAAACATTTAATAATAACCTTTTTCCTGGATGAGATGATGTGCTTAGCATTTGATTCTTCTGTGTTTGGAGGCTACAGTTTTGATTTCTGAAGGTTACATTGGAAATGCTGCATTTCTCAAGCCACACAGATGTGGGTGTTATTTCAGTTGATGAGCTGTAGAAATATCTATTTGCAGCTTTATTACGGAACAGCTATAGCTGCAACACAAGTTATTATTCACATAGTCAGGTGGGGATGTGGTAAACATGACCATAAGTTACAGTTACAGAAATCCTTTGTGCATATGCAGTTAGCTTGGGGACATTAAATAGCCTCTGCAAAAATAATATGTAGCATTTCACAGCAACTAATCTAACTTGCATAACTTGTATCATCACTGCAGTTCATTGCTGGCTTTCTCTCCAGTTGAAATACTCAGGAATATTACTTAGGTGACTAACAGAAATAAGCTCTTCTATTGTGTGCTTTTGCATGCAGCATGTGGTTGAGCCTTGGAACTCCCTGATGCAGGGAATCAAGTCAAATAATATGGCTGGATTTGTCAAAAAGACTGGTTAATTTTATGACCAGAAGCAATTTTTCAGTAAATGTAGTAAAGTGAATATGAGAGGGTTAACTGGGTTACTCAGAGTATTATGGGATGGAGCCAGGCACCACCCTTCCTTTATTTCCTGTTTAGTCATTGGGAGTTTTCTCCCTCGCTTTCTGTGATGCCGTTAAATAAAGCAGCAAGTTCTCAGCCTGCAGTACTGTGAGTAGATTTATTTTTGTGGCACTGAGTGGTCCCTTTCCAAAGTAAGCATGGTAAAATCGTCTGCCTTCTGATGTAAGTAGCATACATGAAGATAAGGAATTTTCTTCCTTGAACTGCAGCGCAATGATGGATAGGTGCCTTTATAATGTGAGGGACAGGATGCATGTGGAGAGCAGAGACCTATGACACTGACCTAGGTGAATGAAAGGCTGGCTTTATTTCCTATTACCTTCTAACCTCCTGTCTGTATCCCCACTAAACATTCACAATTAATGGGATGCATTGTCTTCCTCTGAATCGTGAGTTAGGGCCCACTTTCAGAGCCAGCCTACTGGACTTTAGGCCCATATTCTGATTCGGTAATGGCACATCAATGGGAATATACGATTGGAAGTCAGGCTGTTCCATTTATTAAATATTCTGGCTAGGCAATGTTGCTATTTCCTTTTTTAAGTATTCTGGTTAATTTCAGATAGATGGGGGTGTTTGTGTGTAATTCTGTGCTTCTAGACAATAACTCAAGAGACTCTGCTGCTGATTCCAAATCCAGGTAGCACATGAACTTTATCATTTCCATTCCCAAAACTTTTTCAAAATTTAAAATATTAGACAAGCCTAAACAAAGCAAGGAGTTCACGGATTTGAAGTGAAGACTAGAACACTTGCTGGAAAGAAACCTGAACAATATTATTTCTTCACTGATAAGATCCCCAAATCCCTTGCAGTTGAAAAATTACAGAGGATTTAAAAGACTTCATGCTCTAGGTTATAAACCGACAGTGAGCCAGTCACTCTGAGGAGTTCTGTCTTCCAGGGACATTGAACCACTATTTCTTCAAGCTTTCTAATTCTCTGCAACCTGAACTTTGACAGATGACTGCAAAGAGAAGGCAGAAATGTCACTTGTTCCACCCCCTATCAGGTTTAATTATTTACTTAACTGCTTCCCACACCATCCTCCAGGAGAGAGGAAAGTAGAATAAAGAACTAAAGGAAATCTGTCTTGAAAGCAAACTGAACACCTTCCGAGAAGCTGCATCAGTGCACAATAGGGATAGTGTCTTAGGGGGGAAAAATCACCCAGATATTGTAGTGATGGGGAAGCCGCAAAAGATGGAGATTCTAATTTTTCCTCTTGCTCTGTACCTTGTGCAGTTATTTACTTTGGTGCAAAATGGTGGCAGAGCAGCTATGTGGACTCCTAGTATGATACAGCCCCTCTGTGTGCCCTCCTTTGCAAACCTTGCCTTCAAAGCTACAATCTGGCCCTAATTAATTACAAAAAATGCTATTTAAATATAGAATTTGTGGTAACCAGGTACTACTGATGTGTCAACAGTTCTTACTGATCAGTGTTGTCTAGTGATTAGAGTAGGACCTAGGCGTTGGAATTCTTGGGGTTCGGGTTCTGATTCTGGCACTCATTTGCTTGGTGTCCTAGGTGAATCACTAGAATTTAAAGGTGTGATGTTAGCATGCTTTAGCTCATATGTACAAACTAGAATGTTTGAAAAGTCCAGTGCAGAAAAGGTCACATAGACTTAGGCTTTAAATCAACCAGTTCTGCACACATTAAAGGTAGCATGCTTTGTCTACGCTAGACTATTAAAACCTGCTATTTGGCACGTGCTAGCTAACATGCCAGCATCCCAGCTTAATTTCTAATCTAGACACGACCTTGGGGCCTGACTTTCAAAAAAACATGTGTGCAATTTTGTGCTAATTGGTATGCATAATTGCATGGCTGCATGCACAGCTCCGTATTTGTGCACACAATTGGTTTAGTTCCGTTTCTAACTGGCCATATATATGTGCTGCCTAATTTGTACAAGGCAATCATTATAAATGCCTGTGTAATTGCAAACACATGCACTTTTATATGCCTGTGACCAGGGTTCTAGAGAGCCACACGGAGGTTACTTAATTAGGGTAAACTGCAAAGAATGGGGCAGGCAATCCCCAAAGCTGTAGGATATTCCAATACTTAGATTTACTAAGCCAGCACAAACCAACTTCTATAATACTTTAGTGGTTACCCAGAAGCCAACAACACAGTTCCCTTAAAGCAACCCAGCCTTAGGCCTCCATCCAGACATCCAAGTCAAATATCATGGGGATTAACGAAAATCGTATTCATCATATAAGAAAGTTCTATGTCTCCCAAAGGATTGGATACATTACCTGCCAGGTTAATGAATATTCCAGATCTTACCCAAATACACGCGTACAGCCAATTCTTATTAACCAAACTAAAATTTATTAAAAAAGAAAAGAGAGAGAGTTGGTTAAAAGATCAGTATACATACAGACTTGAGTACAGTTCTGAGATAGCAGAGATGGTGAGCTTTGTAGTTGAAAAGAGTTCTTTCAGAATTAGTTCGTAGGTTATAGTCCAATGTTCATATTCAGGGTGATCCAGATGGGACTGGAGATCTCTGTCTTACAACTCAAGCTTCCCCTGCATGAAGCATCAAGCAGATCTGAGATAAAAAGGATCAGGACTCAAGGGGTTTTTTATACAGTTCCAGGCCTTCTCTTGACAGCGCAGAGTTCTTAGGCGAACAATAGGCAATCATTGAGACTTTGAAGTAGATCTATTTCCTAAACATCACCGGTAATTAGCTACAAGGATTAACATAAGGCGATTGCCTGTTTTCCACCATTCGCAAGTGATTTGCTATACATTTCAACGAGAAACGAATACAGTGATAGCACTACGTTTACAGTTCATTTAAATATTAAGATCTTCTTTTGATTAACAGAAATACAGCATAGACAGGGACTATTTGATTACATTGTTAACCTCTAGCAATAAACACACAAAACACAAACATTATCTACCAATATGTCCTGAAAGGTTGAATCTGGGTCAATTAGCCAGCAACCTGCTTAACCCTTTCTGGCCATGTGTCACAGTACCCAATAAAAAAAAATAGCCTTAACCACTTTGGGCTCCCATTTCCCTATCTGTATAAAGGGGATAATAAAACTTTCCTACCTCTCTGAAACCTTAATTAATTAGTAATCTGAAAGGGCAGAATTCTCTGCTCCATGCTGGTTAAAGGGACTCTTAAAGCCCCATGTGATGCTAAGGGAGAGTTTCCTTAGTGCAGGAACTGAGGAAAACAGCCCCTCACAAACTGCAGTGTAAGGAGTATGCCAGGACGGGAGTGGAATTTTCGGGCGAGGCTGCAGCATGTAACATTGCAACAATTTTGGACAGTGCTGTCCTCATAGACAACCGGAGACAGGATGCCATTTGCCACAGTACACTTTGGCCCGCAGATCACTCCAGAAATATGGTTTAGAGACACCTTAAAACCCCTTTCCCCCCCCCCCCCCCCCCCCCCGGCCCGCTACAGTGTGAGTTCTCTGCTGTGCTTCTTAGCAGCATAGCACAGAATCTCATCCAAAGTATTTTGGGCTCCTCAGATGAAAGCTAATCTATTAAATAAAGTATTATCATTTTTAATGGGCAACTGTCCTAGTAAATGCAGATGAAATTCACAGCTAAGTGGATTTACAATAGTTATTTTAAAGTGTTGCACAAATCTCCCTAAAGGTTCTTTCCTTTCAGATCCCAATAGCATTGATAATGGAGCAAAATGGCTGGAAGAATCTTCCCAGATGTGAGGATGTTTTAAGATGATTTCTGGAGCCCCTGTTTCTCCTAGGAAAAATAACAGCCCAGAGCTAGAATAACTAGATCCATCCTGCCTAAAAGAGGTCCCCACCGATGCGGGTTTTTGATCAGTTGCTGACTGTAAACCAGATCCTCTGCAGGTGTCAGTTGACATTCCCTTGAAGCGAATGGAGTTGTGTTGATTGACGCCAGCTGAGAATCAAGCCAGATATGTACCAGTGATTCCTTTAATCAAAACAGTGTCTGGTACAGAGGAGGAATGTGCTTTCTCTGGAGACGCTAGGCCTAGAAATGCCCAGTATGCTCATGTCTTGCTGCAAGCGTAGGGAACTATCTCATACTGCATCTGAATAGCAGTCTCGGAAGCACAGTGAGATCTTCAAGCGAGGCCTCCAGAGTGTTGAATCAACACATCAGGACCCCCGGGGACACTATTAATACTGTGCAAGATAGCAGAATTTAATGATGCAAAACTGCAGAGTTTTGCATCTATGAAAATGAGCGATACTAATTTAATGAACGCATGTGCTTCCAGATAGTTATGGTTCCCTCCCTGGCTATTCCTGTTGATATTAGCTACACTCTTAGATTGTTTTCTTAAGCTTATAATTATTATTATAAGTCTATCAGGACAATTTTATTCATCATTATTTTGAACTTAACAATTTCATGTGTCTATAGGAGGCAAGTTTAGACCTCCCTAAGGACAATGAATCAAGGCATTATTTTTCTTTTATCTAAAATACTCTTTTTTCCACATGAATTACCATCTAGCCCTAATCAGTTATCAGCAACTCAACTAACTCATAGCCTCAGTACTTCAGCAAATGAATTCAACACAATGTGCTAGCACTTTTCAAGCCTTAATCAAGCCCGACTGAGAATGTGTTTTCCCCTAGCAGGGGTGTTTGGAAATGCTTGGATCAACCAGGGCCACCCAGAGGATTCAGGGGGCCTGGGGCAAATCAATTTCGGGGGCCCCTTCCATAAAAAAAAAGTTGCAATACCATAGAATACTATATTCTCGTGGGGGCCCCTGAGGATCCCGGGGCCTGGGGCAAATTGCCCCACTTGCCCCCCACCCGGGCAGCCCTGGGATCAACTAGTTCAAATACTATTAATAACCTTCACGTCGTCTGTGGAGAATACACTCTATGGCAGGGTTCTCACAACAAATAAATTGGTGGCCTCAGGGTGCAGCAACCAACTCTTGCTACTGGCCGCTCTGACAATTTTTCCTACCATGCTTAATTAACTTTAGAAAAAAACAAATAAATATGCATATATTCAGGTCCAAATCAGTGTCATTTATTTATGTAGCGTTTTTTTGCAGACCTAATAATAAAAATAATGTACAGTTGTCTGTATTCTTTACTGGATCTAAACAGAATAGAAACACCAACAAGGTACTTTGCAGGTTCTTTTGTTCTTTTTTGGTTGCTTTTTTATGACTTGCTAGCTAGTAAGTCTGCTTCAGTGAAAAGTGGGATGTGTATGTTTGTTACTATCACTTTTCACAGCAGCAGACTGGAGAGCTAGAGGACAGGGAAAAGTGATAGAAACAAACATACACATACCACTTTTCACAACAGACTTACTCAGCCCTGGCAAGCCGGAGGACAAATTAAGCCCTGGATGGGGAGGTGGGTAGGGAGACAGAAGGGGGGACAAGGGAGGCAGCAGGATCCAGGGGCTATGGGGTGGTGAGCCCGGGGCTGGGACCAGAGGCTGAAGCTTCGTAGTTGTAATGGAGCCTGCTGCCGGGTGGCCGGAGGACAGAGCCCGCCATCCCAGAGATGAAGCCAGAAGCCTGAACCCCACAGCCCCTGGGAAGGTGGGAAACTCACACTGGCTGCCTGCTTCTCTGGAGTTTGCGGCTCCACTGCTTCCCCACCCCCAATCACATGGGTGGAGAGTATAATAGGCCAAGGGAGGCTCTCTGCGGCCGCTGGACCCCAGGTTGCAGGGTTTGGCTGTGAAGTTTTTGCTTTATTATGCTCCATGCAGGTTCCAGGGCAGCTGAGGCGGCACATACAGTACCATACCACCGCCTCAGCCGCCCTAGAACTTGCATGGGCCATATCAAAAGCATCTTCTAACAGATGCTTTTCCCCTGGGCGGGTTGGGTCCGGGGAGGGGAGGCAGGGTGCAGCTGCGGCCAGCCCCAGGCTTCTCCAGGCATGGAGGGGGGATGTTTGCCAGGAGGGTGGCCCTTGTGGCTCTGGCCACGGGGCCGGGGCGGGCAGGGGGTCTTGGGGCTCCGGCCATGGGAGCGTGCGGGAGGAAGGGGTGGACCCAGGGGCAAGCCTCCCCAAAGGGGGCTCCACCCGCCGTCCATACCCCATCACTGCCCAAGAGACTGTGTCCACAACAAAAGCCCCTGGTGGCCACATGTGGCCATGGTGGCCGCATTTGAGAAACACTGCTCTATAGGGTTAATGAAGTAGATTCACAAGCTAAGTTATGGCCCTTTGCACCCGTAGGTGGTGCAAAGAGGCCATAACGCAGTTGCAAATGCCCAACAGAGAATTATCCTGCCAGAGGGGAACTCCCGATGTTGCATCTATGCTGCAGTTGGACCCTGTGTCTCCCTCTTCCACTTCCAAACATTAGGGGAGGTGTCAGGGGAGGGAGGGAGGCTGCTGAGTGTGGAGCTCCTCCATAGCAATTCACTGCTGATTTTGAGTCCATTCGGATTAGGCTAGACCCTAATCCTAGAAGATTAGGGTTGGAAGAGACTTCAGGAGGTCATCTAGTCCAACCCCCTGCTCAAAGCAGGACCAACCCCAACTAAATCATCCCAGTCAAGGCTTTGTCAAGCCAGGCCATAAAAACCTCTCAGAATGGAGATTCCACCTCCTCCCTAAATAACCCATCCAGTGCTTCACCACCCTCCTAGTGAAATAGTTTTTCCTAATATCTGACCCAGACCTCCCACAATGCAACTTGAGACCATTGCTCCTTGTTCTGTCATCTGCCACCCCTGAGAACAGCCGAGCTCCATCCTCTTTGGAACCCCCCTTCAGGTAGTTGAAGGCTGCTATCAAATTCCCCCCTCACTCTTCTCTTCTGCATACTAAACAAGCCTAGTTCCCTCAGCCTCTCCTCATAAGTCATGTGCCCCAGCTCCCCTAATCATTTTTGTTGCTCTTAGCTGGACTCTCTTCAATTTGTCCACATCCTTTCTATAGTAGGGGGCCCAAAACTGGACCCAGTACTTCAGATGTGGCCTCACCAGTGCTGAATAAAGGGGAATAATCACTTCCCTCGATCTGCTGGCGATGCTTCTAGTCATGTAGTGGGAGAACTGAAAGCTGTTTAGCAGCAGCTTCAAATTATGCCTGGGTTGGGGTTACCCCAAGATTCACAGAGATGAAACAGGAAAAAAAAACAACCTACTAGCCAAACCTCTTTCAGTGTGAATCTCTTTGTCCATTCTCTACCAGCCTTTCCTGAAGGTTTCTATTTGGAAGAGCACAAGATAAAGTTGCTCATGGATAATTCATGAACTAAAGCTAACCACTGAATATTCAGATTAAAGGTTTAAGATTTTGCAAAACAATTTAATGAACTGAACAAATACTGAAGACATAGGTGGTTCCCCCCCCCATGCCAATCATGCTCAAACTATGCTTAATTAAATTTGTATTTTACATTTTAATGGCATCTCATTATTCCATTAATGGTCTGCAGCAGGATTATCTGTGTTTATTTTCCACTAGCATTTATACATCATGGCATGACTCAACAAGTATTAAAAAGCTGATCTTTGCCTGGAAACATGGAAGACTTGGGTACATTCTGCTGAATTCTTTTCAACATGCATATTTAAATGGTAAGCTCTCATTTACATCTGCTTTCTGCTTCTTTGGACTTCACTCTTTTAACCTTAGGCATCAATTTAGTGTTTGTGGCATTGCAATTTGTTTATTTCTGGGATATTAGGATGAAGAGAAACGGTGTTAATTACAACTATTACCATACAACAGGCTACATCGTCAACTATTATAAAACAAATGTATCTCCATTGATGTCAGTGGAGTTATATTTTTTTACTCCAGCTAAGGATCTGTTCCTACAACTCTAGGGCTGCTTCAGTTGCCCCACATGGGTTTGGAATCCCCCATACGTGAAGGTACTTGATCCCTGGATAAGGAAATTTCCATTTGTGATGGGTGAATAAGCTCAGGTTTGGTTTGGATAAGCACTTAAAAATAGAACATTTTTTGAGTACTGATTCCCAGGGAAGCTCACCACAGCAGTACTTTTTGCAACTCTCTGGATTTTGACTTGCAGGCTCCCAAGCAAGTGCTGACCCAATTTAGTTTATGAGAACCAATAAGTTCACCAAAAGGCTGCCCGAAAAGGTACATGGATTCAAGTTAAAGTGTGATACACTTGAAAATGTTTCCCAAGGGTGAATTCCCCTTTAGAAAGCATTTATGCTGACACATTTCGCCGAGAGGAGTGGAGGAATGAATGTATCATGTGTGACCATTTCAACTCAGCAATGCTAATAGTTGTTTAAAGGTTGTCATGCTGTGAGACTTAAACCAGCCGGCGACCTTATCTGCTTCATTGTCGTCAGACAAAAATAACTTGTCATTTTACAAAATAAGGGGCTGTGGCTTTTTCAGAACTGGAAAGTAGTAATGAAATATGACATTTGATAAATGGGTTTTATGCTGCATGCAATTCCTGTTTTCTCCACATCTTTTTCGGTATCATTTACTGTTCCTTTTTTTCTTTATCTATTTCTCCTACTGTTTGGAATGTGCATTTTGGCCAATTGTTAAACTTCTTCTGGGCAATTAGGAAGCTGAGACTTAGTCACAAAGCTCTCTGGGGCATGGAATATCTTCTTTGCTATTACTTGTTTGTTCATACAAGATTATTGCAATGTACTCTTTGTGGGGCTGCAGCATAGGTCAATGTGGAACTTATGTTGGTGCAGAATGCAGAAGCCAACCTATTAAGCAGTGCTTCTCAGTGGCAGCATGTGCATCCAGTGCTCCATGATCTGTTTTGAATGTATGGTCTCTGGATTGAATTTAAGCTGCTGGTTTTCACCAATAAAGCTCTACATGAGTTGGGACCGTGCTACTTGAGAGACGACCTCTCTCCTTGTGCCATACTGCCATGGTTGGGACTGATGTAGGCATTTGAGCTGCTTCTCCATTAGTTTAAATAATCAGGGACATTTTCCATATAGGACCTTCAACTCTGGAACAGGCTTCCACCCTGGTTTGAAAAAGCCCAAGTCTACTGATCTTCAGGGAATGCGGCAAGATGTGTCTATTTATATGAGCAGATAGCTGGGGGGATTTTGAGAGAAAGCTAATCTGTGGGGGAAAGGGGAGCCTGGTGTTCTGCCAGTAAGCTAAATTGTTTTGTAGTTTATGGCAGGAATGCCTAGAGTCTTGAGTAGGGGGTCCCTTTATATTTTTTGTATGACTCTAACCGGAATAATTTCTCTGTGCAGCTCCTACACAATGGAGTTCTGGTCCCTTATGGGGATTCCCAGGTTCAACTGTAATGAATGATTATACTTTGCTTTATGATCTCACTCATGAACTTGTTTTAAAAAAAATTCTCAGCCACATCAGCCCATATCATCTCGCCTTGATGTTGTTGAAAGCAAAAGGAGGACTTTGAAAGACTGGAGGGCCAACTTTTCAGCCAGCTTCTGAGTTTTCATGCCCATGTTTGTGCACGTGCCAGGAAATGTGGGTTCTTGCCAGAGCTGGTTGAATAACCGAAACAAAATATTTGCAAATATCTCACAAATACGAAGGCTTTGGTTCTACTGAGCCACATTTATGCTCTTTAGTATTCATGGAGCTTTGAAACTGGTCTGCATGATTCAGTTGAATACATTCACCATTGAATACATGTGTGTGACCCACTGGTTGTCAGGGTTGAGCACCTTCAGCTGAGTCTGATACTAGCCAGCCCAGCCTCCAGGCAGATTAATGAGCTCAGCTGGGTGCGGGAGGGCTGCCTAACTGGCTGAAGGGAGCCGGCAGGCTTGCTTTTAAGCTTAGCAACAGCAGTGGGTCGCTGGCTGCTCAATACTTCTAGCCGCAGCTGCAATCAGTCTTGTCCCTGCTCTGCTCCAGACTTGCTCTGGTCCAGCTCCAGCCCTACATTTCCTTCCTAGTTCCTGGCTCCTGACTCTGGCTCTGACCCTTGCTTCTGGTTCCTGGTTTCAGACTCCCATTCCTGGCCCCCTCAGACTGGTTCTAACCACTAAGTCGAATGGGCAGTGCCTGGGATCTCCTGAGTTTCTGACTCTGGATTGGCGCTGGTTCCTGATTTCTGGCTCCTGGCCCCCTTCATACAGTTCTAACCATTAAGCGGGGCTGCTGGCACCTGGGATCCTGACACTAGTCACTTGGGTGACCCATTTTGAAGCTGAAGTGCTAATATTAGGTACTTCACGATTAACCCGCTGGCTGCCACTTATTTGTGTATGACATTGATCGATGATTTTGCGCGCCACATTGAAAAAAAATTACAATATGGGATTAATCTTTGCATGCAGTGACTAGTCTTCCAACAGCCCTATTGCGTAGTCATTTTGCAATCAATGTGGACAGTTGGGTGCTCACTTCTATGGTTGTTCATAAACAGGGCATACCTATTTAGCTAGCAAAATCAGCTGCATGTGCAAAATTAGAGGCAAAAAAAAGACAGTTCTCTTAACAGGTACCATCAAGTAGTTAAGCCCCAGAGATGAATTTTCCATAAAGGACTTCAGAAAACCTTGTAAGACTAGATATTTTTCCTTTTTGAAAATTTGGATGAAAAGTCCATTGATTGTTCCCTTAAAGTACTGGAAACCCCAAACCCAGCAGTAATATGCAAATATATGAGAAACAGAAAGTGAAACTGACCAGTCGAGTTTCATTATGTAAGCTGAGTATTGTAGAAAAATAAACAGAATAAAAGATGAAAAGTGAATTTGATTCTTTCACTCCTACTAGCCTGAAGGCAAGGATGTGGGGCCAAAGTTAGTTGTATTCTCTAGCTGCTTAGTGTCACGCTGATGAACTTGGCTCAACCATCCATCTAACCCAGGCATCGGGCCAATTTACACCACCAGCGTGGAACAAAGATTGCAAACCCTGATGATGAATCTGTCTCTTGGTTTTTACCTTAGTAACATATTTATTAGCAAATGACCTGTAAAATATTTGCACCAGTTTTTCCTCCTGACTGTTCACAGTTGTATCCTATAGTATTTTGTTGTCCTGATATGTCTAAATCCAGTTTAAAACTATTGATACTTTTCACCTCTGTGGCTTCTAACTAGCTTTTGGTAAAGAAATTCCATTGGGGCCTGGCCTTCCATCATCTCTGCTCTTCTGGCTGAGAGCACCTTAAAGTGCTTGATCAATTCTGTACTCCTGAGGTGTATCTCAGAGGACGTAAGTTGGACAGTTCAGCTAAGAAAGTATAAAGTAATGTATTGATAATGGTTACCAGTAGTTAACGCCTCGCTTGCTCTTTGTTCAGTTCAGCTATTTCCAAAAGAATACACGAAGCACACCGGATAACCAGGTAATGGGTACTGGATGCTACATTGTTTATGACACCAAATAAAAATAATGGGACGTTTTACAATTTTGTGTATATATTCGTGTCACACAGACAAAATAGCCTGATGTGCACTTCAAAAATGAACTTGCTTTCCCTTTCCCTGGCACAGAAAAAAAACTCAGAAAAAGTTTTCTGTGCAGGGTAAAACTCTTGTATATCTTTACCTTGTTTCCTCTAAGGATACCTCTACACTGCAAACTCCTTATGGTGGCATAGAATCATAGAATATCAGGGTTGGAAGGGACCTCAGGAGGTCATCTAGGCCAACCCCCTGCTCAAAGCAGGACCAATCCCCAGAGAGATTTTTGCCCCAGATCTCTAAATGGCCCCCTCAAGGATTGAACTCACAACCCTGGGTTTAGTAGGCCAATGCTCAAACCACTGAGCTATCCCTCTCCCCATGTAGAGTACATTCACTGCATGCTTCCCTAGCGTGGGTATAAATAGCAGTGTCAATGGTGAGGCACTGCTTAGGGGAGTAAAGACACACCTGAACCCTCTGGGTGTGCCCCTGCATGGCTCTCTACGTGTCCAACCACTGCCTCCCACGTCTGCAATGCTATTTTTAGCAGGGTAGTGTCCCTCTGCCTTCCCATTTCTAGAGTCTTTCCTTGTAGACTTTCCCTGTCACCAGAACATTTCACTGACACATGTAGCTACATACCTCAGTGTGGATGCAGCTGCTTTTCCCTGCACTGTGTAGCTACAGATAGCCTACATGCCACCACCAGTGATGTGCAATGTAGACAGACATACCCCAAGACTGTCCCATTAACTCTCCCTTTTCTTCCTTTCTATCACCCCTTCTTTCCTTTTTATCTCCATGCCCTTCCTCTTCTCCTTCTTTTCCCTTGCTTCCCATCATTCCTCCCCATCTCTATGGCAACCAGAACAAGGATTGGCCCAAAGACTTATTTCTCTTGCTTCTAGGGTTATGATCATTCATCGGGTTCTTTCAGTCCAAATGGTCAAGTGCTTTAGAACACTGAGTTTGAGGGAGGGGCAGGATTGGGATTAGCATTGGATAAATACTTCTTGGGCTAGAGAAAGCAAGGATGACTCTATCACCTGGCTGTTAGCACATTCACCCGGGAGCCCCAGGTAGGTTCTAGTCCCTGCTCCAATGAATATTTAAGTAGTTGTACAACGTGAAACAGCTCCTGAAGTAGAGATTGAGTGACCCACCCCGAATACTCTAAAACCTCATGAGCAGGGCACTCACCTGGCAGGCAGGAGAGCTGGGTTCAAGTCCCTGCCCCAAATCAGGGATGCAAACCTTGGCCTCCCACATCCCAGACAAGTGCTCTAACCATGGGGACTCACCTCTTCCTCATGTTGTGTGGGTTAGGCATGATGCCTATTGGATTGCCCCTCCCAGGCAATATAGGTGGGGGAACACCTAATTTGTGACTCCTGCTGGGGCTTAGGTGTGAGTTAGGTGCAGAGAGTCTCAGCCGTGTCAGGAGTTAGGTAGCTATGTATATCTGCACCAACAGGAGTTTAGGTACCTTTAAGATTCGGCAGCAGCTGAGCTGGAGTTGTAAGGATCTAAATTGTGGACTTTGTGGCTAGTAGGCACCTAACTCCCTATGTGCATCTAGCCATCAGTCTGCTTGACTGGCTCCTAAATCATTTGGGCACATTTGAAAAAATGTATCCCTTATCTCTTATGAACATCTTCATATGGGGCCTGATCCAAAGCCATAGAAGTTGATGAAAAGCCTTCCAGAGGATCTCAGTGAGCTTTGCACCAGGCCCATCATGTCCTTTTATGGGTTGACCAGAGCAGGTTTCATAGGTTTTTTAAAGCCAGAAGAGACCATTGTGGTTATAACACAGGCCATATTCCAGTCCAACCATCCCATAATACTGTGGTGGAATGACTTCTCCAATCTCCCATTTAATGTGTGAATGCAACTTAGCGTTTTGTTGACTTTCATATTAACTGCTATGAAGGATTTTTTAGGGTTTTATCTGCTTCCGCTCCCAAAGCGCTCTCCCTCCCAGCACTTGACCATTTGAATGATCTTCTCTTCCTCTGAATTGTCTTGCTCATGCATTTCTCCAAGGCGTCAAACCACCTTCTGAAGGGCTTTGATAAAGAAAGAATATATCTGAGACAGAGAGAGACTATTCTGGGATGGGAAGGGGACTGGGGTGGGAGATGAGTTAGAGAGACAGAGAATGAGAAAAAGGGGTGAAAAAGCACTTGATGATTAAGTACAAAAACTTCATTGCATATTCTGAAGGAGTGGATATACAGTAGTTGATGGGTTGGATCAGAGGACTTGAGTTGAGGACTCCTGGCTTCTGTCCCTGGTTCTGACGCTGACTTGCTGTGTGGCTTTATAGTATGCAGTTGAGGCAGTCCCAGGAGAGCAAAGTCAAACAGACTCTTAGACAGCTCTGTTAAGTGATTCTTCTCCTTTGTAGAATTGTTTTGTTTTACAATATTTCTGAGATTATTTAGAGAGGATCCAGAAGGCCTTTGCACAGCTGCGACTCAGTTGTAATAAGCAGCAGGAAACCGCTAGAGAGGTAACTACAGCAGACACCATGAGGAATATCATGCAAATTACATTCATGCATAATTCCTATTGATTTTCATGGTAGTTCCTCACACAGAATTATGGTAGCATTTGGCCCAATGGCCTGTTTATATTAGCTTTGGTGGTTATGGAATCCACATTTGATAGTTTCTATAGTTACTCAAGCCATAACACACTCGTGGGTCACTCATGGCTTCATTCATTCCTTCTCCAGGGTTTTTTGATGGGCTAAAGAAGGTTCTCATCAGCTTTCTGTGTAACCCCACACTGACATCAGAATCTTAGCTGACAAAGTTAGTGTCCTTTCTGGTATCAGTCAATCTCCCAGCAGTGTTTGGAGATGCTATGATGAAGTGGGGGATTTTCTTAGTTTTTCTTGTTTTTTTTTTAATGGTTTGCATGCCGAAGGGGTGGGACGCAGTTTCCCTGGGTGTTACTGGTTTAACAAGGTGATGGGAGAGGGATTTTGTTGTTACAGAGGACCAGTGATGGATCTTGGGACCCCAGCCAATGGCTTGGAGAATGGATACCCCAGCGACTGGTGACCAGGAGGCCCAGCTCAGGAGTCGCAGCCAGTTCTGGCCAGTGGGAGGACAATGGGCTGCAAAGAGAGGACCCTGGTGATCTGACCAGCCAGTTACAGCCAGAGGGGAACAAAGGATGGCTGAGAGGAGAGGAGACCCAGGCGACCCTGTTTACCTGGATAGAAGACAATGGACAGAGGTGGGGCTTGGGGGGGAAGGTGATATCAGATGTCCAGCTGGAAAGCACAGGGGCTCAGGACTCTCAGAGAGAGAGCAGGCAGAGTCTGCTGGATGCAGGAGAGACTTAGATCTGCTGTGCTGAGGGAGGCCAGGACTGAGGGCCCCGGGAGTTTCCTGTGCTGCGTTCAGATGCTCAATAAACCCTCCTGTTTTACGCTGGCTAAGAGACACTCTGGTCTAGAGAATAGAGTTGCATTATTCCCTCTGGGAGTGGAGGCCCCATGGGTCCAGAGCGAGTGGATTCCATGAGGGGGCCCACGGTGAGAGACAGGCGTGCTAAGGCTCAGAGAGGTGCAGTTCCAGGAGGCGGCGGGGCTTAACCCCCGAGAGAGAGTGGGCCCCTGAGAAGGGCTGTCGCACTGAAGGGACCGTACTGGGCCAAGAGTGGGCATGACCTGTGAGTCCGTGACAGATGCTATGATGTCAACTTGCCCAGAAAGGAAGACAATGTGTTAGTAGAGCTTCTGGGAAATTTTCTGATGAAAACCAGTCAGGCAGAATGGCCAGAGTACCCACATGGATTCCTGCCAACATAGGCTCCTCTGGGCACTTGCCTTTCCAGGCTACCCAACTTTCCAGGGAGCTGGTAGCATGGCTGTGCAAAGAGGACACCGCCCAAGGAGTCAGGCAGCCAGAAGCAAGCTGAAGAATTCTGTATTGGGTACCCTGAAATGAAATTCATCAGAATTTTCCTCCCGGGAAAAATTTTAAGTTTTCATCATGATTCAGGATGAAGAGTTAAAAAAAACCCATTTTCCACCCAGCTCTACATGTTAGTGTCACAGACAACTTATTTCCAATGCAATAAGTCAGACTATACCTGCATGACAAGATTATCTGGAATGTTTTCTTGCCTTTTAGTGATAAGCCAGAAATAAACATGCATTTGTTATAGACATTAAGAAAGGATAGATCCCTCATGGAAACTTTTCAGCTCTGACACATTTGGACACAGTCATCAGCCAAGCCACTCTATTCTCCATAGCAGTGGTTCTCAAACTTTTTTGTGTGTGGACCACTTGAAATTTGCTGAGGGTCTCGGCAGACCACTTAATGATCTTTCCAAATGTTGTTTGTACCATTAGCTAACTATTGTAAAGCGTTTTGGATAAAAGTGCTATATAAAAAAAAACTTTAATTATTAATTACAAATAAAAGCACACAACTCATATTTTAATATCAGTTCAGTAGTCTTATGTTTCGAATAAATGCGATGGATGTGCCCTCTCTCCCCCGCCACGGCAGCCCCCGAGCTGGGGCTGGGAAGGAGGTGGGGAGAGTCTCTCTCCTGCCATGGCAGCCCCTGAAGTGGGGCTGGGAAGGTGGGGGGTCTCTCCCCGGCAGCCGCAGCCCTGGAGCTGGGGAAAGTCAACTCTTTCTCTGGCTGCCACAGCCCTGCATATCCCAAATTCTCCCCAACCCCCTCTTCTCACCCTATTGCCCCCTACCACCTACCCCCTATTCTCCCCACGGCCACCACCTCACCTTACATGTGTGTCTTCTCCAGGGTCCAGGCACCTAATTAGTGAAGCCGTGCTTGTGTGGCTTCACTAATTAGGTGGGTGGCCCTTCATTCTTTTGTGTGGCCACCCAGGTGGCACCTTAGAGAGAACTATCTGCGGACCACCTGAATGGAGCTCGCGGACCACTGGTGGTCCACAGACCACAGTTTGAGAACCTCTGCTCTATAGCAAGAGTATCTAAAGCATAAGAATATTAGCTCTCCCTTGTTTCAACTGCTTTTGCAATGCGGATACACTCGGTTCCCTTCTTCCTTACCCCAAGAAGTGCACAGCAAAATATACGACTTGAACCCTATTCTCCTGATGCAACATACAGATAACCCTCTGAAGGCTGGTGGACAGCCTTTGTCAGCAGCCTAAGACAAAATTGGCCATGTCCAGTTTAGTTTGTAGCCTTTACCTCAGGGCTGTGTATTCCTCAACACACACACAAATGTGGAGCAATAATACGAAGCATCAGTCCTGTTCTCCCCTGAGGGTGAGGTGACCCCTGGCCTCTGGTAGCTTAACAATCTCGCCCTTCCCGAGCCTGGGGGGAAGAGGGGGTTGGGATTGGGGGCACAGTCCACAGCGTCAATTGGTCTGCCTTCTCATAGCATTCTGCTGCATTCACTGAAGAGTGTATTGCCCGCCCTTTCTTGGAGCTGGGGGCGGGAGGGTAGGGGGCTGCTATTCATAGCTGGAAATCATCCCACCCAATCACTAGATGCTGTCCAGCTGAGTCAGACAGTTCACAATACCTCCTGCTGGGCTCCTCTCCAGAACGGGGTTGGCTGCGCCCCGGTCCCCTTGAATCGCCAGACACCCTGTAATGCCCTCATTGATTCCAATGGAGACTAAACCCTGCTGTACAGACTGTCCGATCCCAGCTTTATCAATTTAATTCTTCCTCAACCAATCCTGCTGCAAACTTTAGCAGCCCCAGTCCACCTTTCCATTTCTTTGGCTGTGTTTTAAAGGACTGTCTTGCGTTCACTGAGAGGTTATTTTTACCCATCAATTTGCCGAAGGTCCTAGAGAAGCCATAAGTAAAGAGCATACCATGGGGCATTGTAGGATAATTCTACCCTTACATCCTGAGTAAAGAAGTCAACCTAATTAATGACTTCCCTCCAACTGGCCGTGTGCGGAATAGTAATTTGGGGACTGGCAAACCAGGACTACTGTCAATTCACAAATGCCAGCACTGCAGTTCTCTACATCTCAACTTACAACAGGGATCAATACTGCACTCACAGCAAGCCCTTGTATATTTTATTTATGGCGAACATATTTTGAAACTTTTTTCCCCTCGGTTGTTTTTAAGAATTATTGCAGCCACCACACTTGATTTACACCCACCCAATTTTAGTCTCTTCTCTCCTGCAGCCAGAACCACAGGTGATGATGTGTGTTTGTGTGCATTCATGTGTGCGCACATTTTTGTGTCTATTGGGGGTGGGAGGGGGTGCGCAGATATATGTGTAATGGCATATGTAAATCTGTGGTTCTTATTCTCAATTAAACTAAGGCCTCTTTACACTGCTCGGGCAGTATTTTTGTAATTTAAAGCCACATTTACACTACCAGAGTAATGTAAAATAACCTTAGAGCAAATGAGAATTGGCCCTTTTACATAGGTGTGTGTGCACATTTCTACATGTGTGTCAGAATACAATCTATGGAACAGGGATAGGTTGCAACCAAAACCCCATTTCTGACCTCCCCCAAACTTTAAGGGAGGTCAATTCCATGTCCATATCCTAACATTATAACTCTGCCCTGCCTCCACCCTTGTGCTCTTACAAGTTACACTTGCTTTTTTCTTTCATGGAGATTGACATATATTTACTCAATAAAATGAACAGAGCAACTTCCCAATCCTACAACCTGTTATATATTTATTTCTTTGGTAGATTCCAAGAAAAAATACTTTGGTTAGATAACAGAGGTTTCTGGGTTCACTGCACATTTTGAGTTAGTGCTACATTATCACAACAAAATGATAAAGCACTTAACTTTAGCAGGTGAAGGAACAAGATAAAACACATTTATTTTAAAGTCTAACATAAAAATCCCTGGCTAAATATGTACGAGAAAAACAGGGAATTTTAATATAGAAGCTGAATTATATAAAGTAACATGCACATTCAGGCAGGAAAATAACAGTGTTATAAAACTCTTCAAAAATAACATTTATTAACCAAAAAGATCACTAGTCTTTACCTAGATCTCTTTTGTATAAGATGTGTGGCCACTAGCATTCTATAAAGAGCTCACTCCGGAGTCATCATTTGGGTGTCTGTTTATGGGACTCTCAAAGCCCATCCCTCTATTTCCTCAGGCTGGTGAAGTTTAGTTCAAGACTTCCCTTTTTAGTAGACTATTGAGGTTGGGCCAGTTTAACCCTATCACACCTT
The DNA here is from genome assembly GCF_011386835.1 of Chrysemys picta bellii. Classification (NCBI taxonomy): domain Eukaryota; kingdom Metazoa; phylum Chordata; order Testudines; family Emydidae; genus Chrysemys; species Chrysemys picta. Next base: position 36,291,634 of record NC_088804.1, on the reverse strand, counting down.
CTGCCACCCCAGTGAGTCACAGCAGCCAAATATCCTCTTTTGGTGGCTTCCATCTAGAACATGAAACTTAGAATTGGCCCATCCCTAGATCAATGATATGTACATCAATCAGTTGCCATATGGACATCTTTTACGGTTCTGAAGAACCTGGCTGTAACCCTGTGACACCACGTTGTGCCCTCCATCAGGAAATGGACTTTAACCACCCAACCAGTCTGCTAGTGAACACACATCAGAGGATAAACAATATGGGATGGATTTGACGCTGTGCCATAGTAATGAAAGGCTCTGTAGCCCAGTATCGATCCCCTCAGCTACCCAGTCCCCCACAAAATAGGTACCTCTAATCATTACTGTCTGAATTCTTCAGTACCTTATTAGTTTACTTCTCAATCTTAACTTTGCATGAACAATGTGGTGGTGGTGGTGTTTTGTGCAGGGAAGATAATTGCATTACTGTTGTCTGGATGGGAAGGACCATTGTTATGGCCTTCCATTAAATATCTGTGAAATCTCTTTCTGCACCCTGGAAAGAAAAATAACAGCTGAACCAAATGCAAATCAGGCACAGTTGTACTTACTCTGCATTCTTTATAATTAATACACATTCGTTCTCCAGGCCACTTGCTTAAATGGTGATAATAACTGTGTTTGTATCAGGCTGCAACATCCCTGGATTCCACGGAGCACTGTATTTATATACTGGTACTTCATACTTGTTTAAAGAGACCGTTTTTAAAAACTGAACTAAGCAAGGTTTTTTGGGGTAGGAAACTGTTCCTCAGCTTTCAATATTCTATAAACCATGGAGCATCAGTTTAACCGTTACCTAAAAGGTAATGTGATGGACGATTCACTATAGATTTGATATATTGCAGGAAGACTGCAGTCATGAATTCTGAATAAGAGCAACAATTTTTCAAATATATATTGTCAAAGCTATTTTCTCTCCAATAACATTTCACATAAAATGTTACAAGTGTAATGGCTATTTTACTTGCAGTTAAAAAGTGCATACCATTGTAATATATCAGCTGTTGTTAAGATGACATCAGTGAATATATGAAGGTTGTTTTTTTTTCTTATCCTATTTGAGCCTTCTTTACTACCAGTGTTTCCCATTAAATAGACTAGTATTAAAGAATTACTAGAGAAAGTATACTGCCTATATATTACTTTTTTGTTCTCAGTAGATTTTGGTACCTACATTTAACATACATTACTATATATCGAAGGGCATAGTGGCATCTCTCTATAGCAGGGGTCGGCAACATTTGGCACGCGGCTTGCCAGGGTAAGCACCCTGGCGGGCCGGGCCAGTTTATTTACCTGCTGACGTGACAGGTTCGGCCGATCGCAGCCTCCACTGGCTGCGGTTCGCCGTCCCGGGCCAATGGGGGCGGCGGGAAGCCGCGGCCAGCTCATCCCTCGCCCACGCCACTTCCCGCCGCCCCCATTGGCCCGGGATGGCGAACTGCGGCAAGTGGGGGCTGCGATCGGCCGAACCTGCCGTGTCAGCAGGTAAATAAACTGGCCCGGCCCGCTAGGGTGCTTACCCTGGCGAGCCACGTGCCAAACGTTGCCGACCCCTGCTCTATAGACTGCATATCTGAGCTTATTCTAGGATTTCACTCACATCTGTCAAATAATTAATTTCTTAATCAGCCTACGGTTGTTTTGAATGGTGGCTTGTTCCCAAATTATATTTAATTGGAGGGTTGATCTAAGCTGCCAATCCAAAGATCACAAAAGTAGGATGATCATCATAGTTCAGTACACCTGGGTGTTAACAAGCAGTCTGTCGGAATAAAATTACAGCCCTTAAACAGTATGTGTTCAAAATTGTTGTAGAATTAAATTAAAAAAATGTTAGAGTTCTAAGGGGCTAGCAAAGAAATCCAGAGTTACACAGAGATAGGTAAAGCTGCATATTTATAAACACTTAGGGTGAAATTCTGGTTCCATTGAAGTCAATGGCAAAACTCCCATTGCTTTGGATAGAGACAGGATTTCACCCAGGGTGTGGGGTTTTTCAAAACTGCTCAGCAGGGAATGGGTGTTTTTCCACGGACTTCAGTGGGAACAGAGTTAGGCGAAAGCTGAATGCTTTCGAACATCCCACTTATAGCTGTACTATTAAGCAGAGCATATAACAAACCTGTGTGGCATTATGATGTTCCCTTCCCCCATCTCCCCATTGGTTGTTGCTTTCACTCATTGCATCAGCATTACAGTTCAGCCTTGATCTTGCATTGGAATGTGTTAGAATGGAGTCTGGGCACGGGGCCAGATTAGCAGATCCCTGATCAGGATCATGACCTTAGAAGTAAGCTCTTCAGCACAAGGGATAATGGTGTCTATTTCTTTACCTCACTTTGGGTGCTGTGCATTTATTAAACAACTCTAACAAGAATTTCAATATATCTGGAGGTTGGGTTCAATTTACATAAGCACCGAAAAGATGAGGAGTCCGGTGGCACCTTAAAGACTAACAGATTTATTTGGGCATAAGCTTTCATGGGTAAAAACCCACTTCTACAGATACATGGAGTGAAAATTACAGATACAGGCATAGATACACGGGGAAATGAAGAGGAAGGAGTTACTTTACAAGTGGAGAACCAGTGATAACAAGGCCAGTTCAGTCAGGATGGATGTGGTCCACTCCCAATAATTAATGAGGAGGTGTCAATACCAAGAGAGGGAAAATTGCTTTTGTAGTCAGCCAGCCACTCCCAGTCCCTATTCAAGCCCAAATCAATGATGTTAAGTTTTCAAATGAATTGTAGCTCTGCAGTTTCTCTTTGAAGTCTGTTTTTGAAGTTTTTGTTGTTGAAGTAGGGCTACTTCTAAATCTGTTATTGAATGTCCAGGGAGATTGAAGTGTTCTCCTTCTGGCTTTTGTATGTTACCATTCCTGATGTCTGATTTGTGTCCATTTATTCTTTGACGTAGAGACTGTCCAGTTTGGCCAATGTACATGGCAGAGGAGCATTGCTAGCACATGATGGCATATATCACATTAGTAGATGTGCAGATGAATGTGCCCCTGATGGTGTGGCTGACCTGATGGGGTAGCTGATGTGGTTGGGTCCTATGATGGTGTCACTAGAGTTGATATGGGGACAGAGTAGGCAACAGGGTTTGTTACAGGGATTGGTTCCTGGGTTAGTGTTTCTGTGGTGTGGTGTGTAGTTGCTAGTGAGTATTTTCATCAGGTTGGGGTGCTATCTGTAAGCGAGGACTGGCCTGCCCCCCAAGGTCTGTGAGAGAGGGATCGTTTTCCAGGATAGGATGTAGATCGTTGATGATGTGCTGGAGAGGTTTTAACTGGGACCAGTGGTATTCTGTTATTTCCCTTGTTGGGCCTGTCCTGTAGTAGGTGACTTTTGGGTACCCGTCTCGCTCTGTCAATCTGTTTCCTCACTTCCCCAGGTGAGTATTGTAGTTTTAAGAATGCTTGATAAAAATCTTTTAGGTGTTTGTCCCTGAGGGATTGGAGCAAATGCGGTTGAATCTTAGGCCTTGGCTGTAGACAATGGATCATGTGATGTCTCCTGGATGGTTCGGTAAGAATAGTGGTCAGTAGGTTTCCGGTATAGGGTGGTGTTTATGTGACCATCACTTATTTGCATTGTAATGTCCAGGAAGTGGATCTCTTGTGTGGACTGGTCCAGGCTGAGGTTGATGGTGGGGTGGAAATTGTTGAAATCCAGGTGGAATTCTTCAAGGGCCTCCTTCCTGCGGGTCAAGTTGTACTCAGATCTGAAATGGTTGTGGGTGAAGACAAAGTTACTTGAAAAGATGCTTCTCCAATCCTCATCTGCTAAGGATCACACATGCAGGTTTTCTCATGAGTTACAAGTCAAAGTCCATATCTGGCCCCAGCTGGAAATGTTGTTAGAAGACTCTCTCGTATGGTAATCCAGCCACAACAGTTCCATCCCTGGACAGAAACTAGAAGGAAAAAAAAAGTCAAAGAGGTTCAGGTTGAGAGTAAAAATAGATGAAGGTTCTTATTATTTTGAAATTATTTTGAAATTAATGGAGATATCCCATCTCCTAGAACTGGAAGGGACCTTGAAAGGTCATTGAGTCCAGCCCCCTGCCTTCACTAGCAGAACCAAGTACTGATTTTGCCCCAGGTTCCCAAGTGGCCCCCTCAAGGATTGAACTCACAACCCTGGGTTTAGCAGGCCAGTGCTCAAACCACTGAGCTATCCCTCCCCCCCAAGTTTGCTCTTAACTCATGCCATTGTGCCTGGGTGTTGTACCTTGTAATATATCACCTGCTGTTCTGAGATCTCTGGAACTAGTCACTCTGGGGTTGGTTAAGTATTTAATTCAGACCTGTAATATATCTGAAAAGCTTCTGTATTTGATTTCTTTAGACTTTCAGTAGTGGTTTGACAAAATTTCTAAATGATTTGAAATATAAGAAAAAATATATAATGACAATCTCTAAAATCAGCAATGACCAAATATCTTAAATTTTATTATTATTATTATTATTATTTATGATTAATGATTTATTTTGTCTGACACATTTGCATTGGAATTGATGATTATATGTCAAAATGCATCACGTTCTTATTTTTCTAGCATAATGGCTGAAGGCAGATCACAGACGAGGCATTTGTACTCTTACCCCCAAATAGATTGTAAAAATGCCTTTTCTTGTCATGCTTAGTCAAAGCAGTTGACTTTTATAGCTTCAAATCCTGCTAAGATAGAAAAGCAGACGGAGGTTGAGGTAATGTTGAGTCAGGTATGTGCCACTAGACAATAGTTTATCACTGACAGCATCCCACTGCTTGAGGTTTAATTGCTCCTCATTTTATCATGCACTCGTCTTCTTCAAAATAATTTAATAACACCAGCCGTTGCCATTAAAATCACACTCAAAATATGGTAGAAAGCAGCGCAGCTGCCATCAAAGGCTTGTGGGGTTTATTGTCTTTTGTTTTCCCTGAGCACAATCTAGGCTACATTTGATAATAAAATTGTGCGCACGGCAGTCAATATGAAGAAGCTGCTCTTGTTTCTGTATCACAGTGTTTTTCAAGGTGTCATTTAAGAATCAAAGTGTGTTTTGCAAGGCTAGCTTTGAATAATGTTTCCTGCCTCTCAGAATGTCTGCAGGTGACGTACCTCTTCCAGAGCAATCCAAATTAACCTTGAGCGGTACATTTTTAAGCAGTGAATGGCAAGCTCTTGAAGGGGCTGAAAGAACGATGCCATAAATCTGACCACAATAAAAGCGAATGTGGGACGGTGCCAACCAGCATGCTTGGTGGCATGGAAATTGTGGAAGCTTATGGTTTGTGGGGAGATGTTCCTACGCTCTTGCTTGCCGCAGTGAGCAGAAAGCCAGCTCCACCTGGAGGGACTGAAGATAGCATGCCTGATTTGGTCTCACTGAATAGCTTTTGGCAGAACCTGATGCTGTGCCATCTTTAATGAACGTGGTGGTGCTTTAGAGGACAGAGTAATGAAACAGTGTAACTAATTTGACTATCCCATAAGGTCAGGGAGTACTAGGGCAGCAAACACGATAACCCTTTTCTGATGCCGTTACCTTTCAGCAAGTGTCGAGCAGCCTTTTCTCTCTCAGTCACGTCATCAGTCAGTCTAGTCTGCATAGTCTTGTTCATTGCTGCCACTCATACTCATGAGGAGTTGTGCCTTACTCTTCGGACAGCCCAACAGAAATCACTGGCGCTCACCGAGCCGTTAAATAAAGAGGAGTAAAAGTAGCAGCATCTGGCCCCTTGCTGGCTATCTTGGATCTTGGCATGTGCATTAATAAAATAGACAAACACTACTAGCTTAGAATATTTAAGTCTTTGCCAAGGACTAAAATATATTGTGTGGTGTTGAGAGAGTCAATGGCAGAGAAAGAAAATCTATAAAGTAATAAGCATTTTAAAAGGTCGTTATTATATCACTTAAATAAAAATGAGGCCTGGATTCATCCTCTAAGAAATCCTTTTATTAAAGAAAGTGTAATTGACACTCATTCCTGAGCAACTGGAAAGCAATAAATCATTCTTATTTGGGACTAAATAGAGAGGATTCAGAAGGAGCTAAGCAAAAGGTCTGTTCCAAGCACAGCTCGGTTTGTTCATAGATGCTCCAGGAACAGGGGATCTGTGGGATGGGGGGACACAGATGGAGACACTGAGATGTTTAGTGGTTCAGAAATCCTGGATAACATTTTGTCTCCCTGATCATTTCCAGGCATCTCATATCCTGCAATTTCCTCCACAAACAAGCCCCAGTCAATACCGTATTTTCTTGGAACCTTAATGCGTCCTGCCTTTGTTGATGAAGGTGCTGTGTGTCTGGCAGACTCTGTGTTGTGTCCTAATATTTCTGAAGTCAAACATCACATGTCCTGGGGCTCTATCAGTTGCTAGCGAACAGGAGCAGCTAACGGGGGAGTTTGGCAAGGGACTTCTCCAGGTGAAGGAAGAGCGAGTGTGGGACCCTTGGGGTAAATTTGTTGTCTGTAGTGTTTGTGGTGTGCTTGCTGCTTGACTGAACTATACCGTGTGGTCTGTTTGTTTGGGGGACCAGGTGCTGACCATGTGTGTGCTGAGCCTAGCAGCCTGCTAGGCGAGGCTGAGAGCTAGGAGCTTCTTGACGAGGCATCCAATCAACCCTTAACCAGGGGGAAGGGTTACTCAGGCAGAGCAGGGCTTTAAAAAGCATGCTCCTACACAACCAGAGGAGCTAGCAACCGGGAGCGGCTAACAGGGGAGTTTGGCAAGGGAGTTTACAGGGGGAGTGTGACCAGGCTCTAGATACACCTAACATTCTTTGCACTTAAAGGTTAAAACACCACTTGATAAAAACAAAGCACCAACAGGGGAACAAGCTTCAGGAGTAAAAAGAGAATGCAAGCAGCAGTCCAGCAACAGAGTGGAAGCTACCCAGTTTATTACACCTAATGCAGCATGTATGGGCTGGTGTGTATGTATGCATTCGATGCAAGGAGCTCCTGGCCCTCAGAGACCGTGTACAGACTTTGGAGACCAGGGTGGCTGACCTGGAGGAACTAAGAGAGACAGAGAGGTACATAGATGAGACTTTCCGGGACACAGTAGAACGGTCCCACCCCCAGTCTGACAGCCTCTGTGCTGTTGAGGAGGATGAAGGCCTCAGGGAAGGAGAATATCTAACTGGAGCAGAGGGAAACGATCCCATAGTTGGGACCCTCCTCCCAGATGGTGTGGTATCCTGTCGCACTGAGGATACTTCTCCGGGAGACGCAACTCCAGTTATTAGGAAGAGATAGGTATTAGTAATGGGCAATTCGATCATTAGAAACATAGAGAGCTGGGTTTACGATGACTGGGAGAACCGCATGGTGACTCGTCTGCCTGGTGTGAAGGTTGCGGATCTCTCGAGACATCTAGATAGGTTTATGTGTAGTGCTGGGGAGGAGCTGGTGGTCATGGTACATGTAGGTACCAACGACATGGGGAAGGATAGGAGAGAGGTCCTGGAGGCCAAATGTAGGCTGCTAGGTCAGAGATTGAAATCCAGGACCTCCATGGTAGCATTTTCTGAAATGCTCCCAGTTCCACGCGCAGGGCCAGTTAGACAGGCAGAACTGCAGGGTCTCAATGCGTGGATGAGATGATGGTGTAGGGAGGAGGCATTTAGATTTATTAGGAACCGGGGAAGCTTTTGGGAGAGGGGAAGCCTATACAGGAAGGATGGGCTCCACCTAAACCAAAACAGAACCAGATTGCTGGCGCTTAACATTAAAAAATGTTGTAGAACAGTTTTTAAACTAAGGGCTGGGGGAGAGCTGATGGGTGTGGAGGAGCATGTGGTTTGGTCATTCCTTAGGGGAGAATCTATAAATGGTGATTCCCTATGTCCTAATAAGGAGGAGAGGATGGAAAATGATAAAATACAGGGAGGATCTGATGAGAAACAGTCAAATGAAAAAAAGTCCCATTCAATTACATCATGCAATAGGGGACAGCCAAAAATGACAAGTTTTTTAAATGCTTATGTAACAATGCTAGAAGTCTAAATAATAAGATGGGTGAACTAGAGTGCCTAGTATTAAATGAGGATATTGATATAATAGGCATCACAGAAACCTGGTGGAATGAGGATAATCAATGGGACACAGTAATACCAGGGTACAAAATATATCGGAAGGACAGAACAGGTCGTGTTGGTTGGGGAGTGGCACTATATGTGAAAGAAAGCATAGAATCAAATGAAGTACAAATCTTAAATAATCTAAATTGTACTACAGAATCTCTATGGATAGTAATTTCATGCTTGAAAAATAAGAATATAGCAGTAGGTCTATATTACAGACCACCTGACTAGGATGATGTTAGTGACTCTGAAATGCTCAGGGAGATTAGAGAGGCTATTAAAATAAAATACTCAAAAATAATAATGGGGGATTTCAACTATCCCCATATTGACTGGGTACATATCACCTCAGGAAGGGATGCTGAGATAAAGTTTCTTGACACCTTAAATGGCTGCTTCTTTGAGCAGCTGGTCCTGGAACCCACAAGAGGAGAGGCAATTCTTGATTTAGTCCTAAGTGGAGCACAGGATCAGATCCAAGAGGTGAATATAGCTGGACCGCTTGGTAATACTAATCATAATATAATAAAATTTAACATCCCTGGGGTGGGGAAAACTCCACAGTGGCCCAACACTGTAGCATTTAATTTCAGAAAGGGGAACTACACAAAAATGAGGAGGTTAGTGAAACAGAAATTAAAAGGTACAGTATCAAAAGTAAAAACCCTGCAAGCTGTGTGGAAACTTTTTAAAGACACCATAACAGAGGCTCAATTTAAATGTATACCCCAATTTAAAAAACATAGTAGGAGAACCAAAAAAGAGCCACTGTGGTTAAAAAACAAAGTAAAAGAAGCAGTGAGAGGCAAAAAGGCATCCTTTATAAAGTGGAAGATAAATCCTAATGAGGAAAATAGAAAAGAGCATAAACTCTGGCAAATGAAATGTAAAAATATAATTAGAAAGATCAAAAAAGAATTTGAAGAACAGCTAGCCAAAGACTCCAAAAGTAATAGCAATTTTTTTTTAATACATCAGAAGCAGAAGCCTGCTAAACAACCAGTGGGGCCACTGGACAATGGAGATGCTAAAGGAGCACTCAAAGATGATAAGACCATTGCGGAGAAACCAAATGAATTCTTTGCCTTGGTCTTCACTGTTGAGGATGTGAGGGAGATTCTCAAACTTGAGCCATTCTTTTTGGGTGACAGATCTGAGGAACTGTCCCAAATTGAGGTGTCATTAGAGGAGGTTTTGGAACAAATTGATAAGCTAAACAGTAATAAGTCTCCAGGACCTGATGGTATTCACCCAAGAGTTCTGAAGGAACTCAAATGTGAAATTGCAGGACTACTAACTGTCATCTGTAACCTATCATTTAAACCAGCTTCTGTACCAAATGACTGGAGGATAGCTAATGTGACACCAATTTTTAAAAAGGGCTCCAGAGGTGACCCTGGCAACTACAGGCCAGTAAGCCTCACTTCAGTACTGGGCAAATTGGTTGAAACTATCGTAAAGAACAAAATTGTCAGACACATAGATGAACATAATTTGTTGGGAAATAGTCAACATGGTTTTTGTAAAGGGAAATCATGCCTCACCAATCTACTAGAACTCTTTGAGGGGGTCAACAAGCATGCGGACAAAGGAGATCCAGTGGATATAGTGTATTTAGATTTTTCAGAAAGCCTTTGACAAGGTCCCTCACCAAAGGCTCTTAAGCAAAATAGCATTCATGGGATAAGAGGGAAGGTTCTCTCATGGATTAGTAACTGGTTAAAAGGTAGGAAACAAAGGATAGGAATAAATGGTCAGTTTTCAGAATGGAGAGAGGTAAATAGTGGTGTCCCCCAGGGATCTGTACTGGGCCCAGTCCTATTTAACATATTCATAAACGATCTGGAAAAAGGGGTAAACAGTGAGGTGGCAAAATTTGCAGATGATACAAAACTACTCAAGATAGTTAAGTCCCAGGCAGATTGCGAAGAGCTACAAAAGGATTTCACAAAACTGGGTAATTGGGCAACTAAATGGCAGATGAAATTTAATGTTGATAAATGCAAAGTAATGCAAATTGGAAAACATAACCTAATTATACATATACAATGATGGGGTCTAACTTAGCTGTTACCACTCAAGAAAGAGATCTTGGAGTCATTGTGGATAGTTCTCTGAAATCATCTACTCAATGTGCAGCGGTAGTCAAAAAAGCGAACAGAATGTTGGGAATCATCAAGAAAGAGATAGATAATAAGACAGAAAATATCATATTGCCTCTATATAAATCCCTGGTACGCCCACACCTTGAATACTGCATGCAGATGTGGTTGCCCCATCTCAAAAAAGATATATTGGAATTGGAAAAGGTTCAGAAAAGGGCAACAAAAATGATTAGGGGTATAGAAAAGCTTCCGTATGAGGAGAGGTTAATAAGGCTGGGACTTTTCAGCTTGGAAAAGAGGCGACTAAGGGGGGATATGATAGAGGTCTATAAAATCATGAGTGGTGTGGAGAAAGTAAATAAGGAAGTGTTATTTACTCCTTCTCATAATACAAGAACAAGGGGCCACCAAATGAAATTAATAGGTAGCAGGTTGAAAACAAACACAAGAAAATATTTTTTCACGCAATGCACTGTCAACCTCTGGAACGCCTTGCTAGAGGGTGTTGTCAAGGCCAATACTATAATGGGGTTCAAAAGGGAGTTAGATAGATTCATGGAAGATAGGTCCATCAATGGCTATTAGCCAGGATGGGCAGGAATGGTGTCCCTACCTGTTTGCCAGAAGCTGGGATTGGGTGACAGGGCATGAATCACTTGATGATAACCTGTCTGTTCATTCCCTTTGGGGCACCTGCCATTGGCCACTGTCAGAGGACTCGTTACTGGGCTTGATGGACCTTTGGTCTGACCCAGTATGGCCATTCTTATGTTATCCCAGAGTGCATTGCGTGTCTGAATGCCCGCTCAGGAATATGTAGGGGCTGTCAGATATGTCCTATGAACTGTCACACTATCAACAAATGTAGGCAGAACTGAGGGGAGCAGAGAGAGATTCTTTTATTAGCAACAGTTTAAAAAACAGTTCAAGTTTGGTTCAAATCAGGGAGCAAGCTGTGGTTCAGACTGCAGTGAGACAGCATCCCGGCACCTCTTAAGGGCTGTTACTCTCCAGAATTTCATCTTTCTTTCTTTCAATTCTCTAGCTGTTATGGTTGTAAGGAAACCTCTGAAATGTGAACTCCTCATTCCTCTCTGTGAGGGATGACCTCAGATGTGCATATACATTTCATCACGGTTAACTCAGTATTCCTCATATAAGGAGATGGGGATGGTAGATTTGCAAAATTTATCTCATTTTGCTGCCACAAATGGGTGATGTTTATTTCCCTTCTCCTCCCCTTACAAGGGACCAACCCAAGGAGTGTCACAGTTCCTCTGGGCATATTCAAACCCCACTGACAAGGGGACAATCTCGGGGAGCATGCACGGTCACATTTAGAACATCTACACCAGGGGTCGGCAATGTTTGGCACGCGGCTCGCCAGGGTAAGCACCCTGGCGGGCCAGGCCAGTTTATTTACCTGCTGATGCGGCAGGTTCAGCCGATCGCGGCCCCCACTGGCCGTGGTTCGCCATCCTGGGCCAATGGGGGCGGTGGGAAGCCGCAGCCAGCACATCCCTCGGCCCGCGCCGCTTCCCGCCGCCCCCATTGGCCCGGGATGGCGAACCGCGGTGAGTGGGGGCCGCGATCGGCTGAACCTGCCACGTCAGCAGGTAAATAAATTGGCCGGGCCCGCTAGGGTGCTTACCCTGGTGAGCCGCGTGCCAAACGTTGCCGACCCCTGATCTACACCATCGACTCTGAGTGGAGTTCCATTTTGATGATTCACAGGGATGGGTCTTATTTTGTGGGTGGAGCTTGGAAGAGTATGGCCTCCCCCCTCTGCCCCAATTCTACCCTGGTTTAGACCTGGTCTGCCCTTGACCCCTTCTTTAATTCTGACTGACATTATTTGTGTAAGCGGAGAGCCCCAAAAAATGATTCTAGCATCCTTTTTAATAACTCACCATTCATTGGCATCAAATTACTACAATATGGATATACAGGGCAGGGGAAGCGGGGAAACTAAAGACACAATTGTGCCTTCTCTTTCCAGCAGAAGAAAGATGTTTTAGTTTTACAAGAACTAACCAGCTTCAGAGAAAAGAGAAAAAAAAATTCAAGTTGCTAAAGGACTTAAAATTATGCTATCTATCACTAGGAGGTAAAGCAGAGATGAGCAGGACATTTCCACAGGGAATCCTTGCAACAGCAACTTGTATTGCCAGGAAAAATAGCCACAACAAATCTGAAAGTAGGTTCTGGTCAAAACGGAGTAAACACATACTTATGATTGAATACACATCCCGTGGGAAGACATGCTTGGGAAAGCATATGAATTACAGACAAACACTAGGAGAGCCTGCGAGGCGTGTGCAGAAATTGTGATGCTGAGCTAGTAGAAAGAAGATACTGCTAAATCTAACTGGGGACAAATGTCAAGTTGGCAATTTTCCTTTGCATAGTCTACAGACACTGCCTCGGTCAATAAAATGCAAGGAGATAGGGGATTGGTCCTGCTTTTAGCAGGGAGTTGGACTAGATGACCTCCTGAGGTCCCTTCCAACCCTGATATTCTATGATTCTATGCTTCTACCTGCAGGCTTCTGTAGCTGACTGGGGGTTCAGGTTCTGCCACTCTTATGTTACCGAGCACTTACTCACACCAGTAGTCCTGTTGGAGTCAGTGGGTGAGTAAGTGCTATGCAATGTGAGTAAGGGCTTGTGGAATGTAGCCGCTGGGAATGAAACTCATTGGCTCAGAAGTAATTGCTGGATAATCTACACTCTGGTTCAGTAGTGAGATGGTTGATTGACAATTTTCAGATAAAAGAGAAACTTCCCCTTTACCTTCACTTGACAGAAATCAGATTCAAGCCTTTTCAGAGATTCAGAAACCTAAGGCTGTGTCAACAGTAGAAAGGCAGCAGCGGCACAGCTGCTCCACTGTAGCGCTTCGGTGTAGACACTTATTACAGCAATTGAAAGGGTTCTTCTGTCACTGTAGTAAGTAAGCCCACCTCTCTGAGAGGTAGTAGTTAGGTGGACGGAAGAATACTTCCATCAACCTAGCGCTGTTTACACTGGTGCGTAGGTCAGTTTAGCTACTTCTCTCAGGGGGGTGATTTTTTCCACACCCCTGAGCAATGTAACTGGGTCAACCTAACTTTCTAGAGTTGACCAGTCCTAAGTTGTCATCTTATATGTTTTTTTTAATGATTGTATGAGCTGCTGGGCCAAATTCCTCTCTCTCCTATATTCACTCAACCCCAGTGACTTAAACTGGGGTGCCTGGATGTAGGAGAGTGCAGCATGTGGCCCACTGCCATTTCAAGATAAATTCTTCAGTGAGGTTTGCAACCCCTGCATTCCCTTTGCCTGTTTATTCTGGAATTGTACCGCAGAAATGTGAATTGAATGTGTGGCACGATTTGTTCGTCAGAATCCACGCAGCTTCTTAGCAAGCATATGGCATGGACCCGATTCCGCCCTTTGCACTGCCAGAGGAGTTTTAAAGCTACCCTGAAATGGGTAGCAGAGCATTCCCTCAGGACTGAGAGGGAGCTGAAAGGCATCTTCAAGCTGCCTTCGCATACCCCCACCTTCAGCTGCACCAAGGTCAGTTTTAAGCACTGCTGGGGTTTGAGCCCTGAGTGCCTACTTCACTTATCCCATTGGGATCCAAAAATGGCATGTGCATCACATCCAGTGGAAACTGGAGAAAGCAGGCAGGGCAGCAGTTCTTTTTGCTCTTTTATGTACTTCTTGGAGTGAGTTTGCCTCCTTCAGGAGCAGTTAAATTTTTAAATTTTTTTTTCTAATTGAGGACGTGGAACAGCTTTGATCTGAAACAGCTCCAGGCTGGCTCTGTGATTTTCTGCCCACTAGTAATGCAGCAGAAGGAGTGGGAAGTTTACAGGAGAGCTTTGGTTATGGAAGAGGAGAGGCCTCCTCTGAAGTGCTGTTGTCGGGGGTGGGGGGCGGGGAAGGACCTCAGAGAGCTGAAGGGAGTTTTGTAGCTGTGTAGAAGTCTGTGACAGCAGAACAGTGTGAGGGCTTTTGCCACAGAAGGAAGGTAATCTGGGTCCCAGCCTCCGGTGTGATTATGGAGTGCTTTCTGACTGATATAAGAATTTGCCTGATATTGGTCAAAGAAGCTGCCAATATCACTCACAGCAGGCTGGATAAGCATGGTGCAGGGGATGCTCTGTCTGCTGCCTTCTCACCATTTTGTTTTTCTTCCCCAGGTTGCTTCAGGGTTTCCTGGGCAGTCAGGTAGAAAGTTCAGATCCTTGGCAGCAGTGTGACACTGTGACAGTAATGCAGACAGACACGAGTCTGCAGTTTGAACATTCTTATTCAGTAGCTTAGGAAGCAATGCACGGCTCTCACGGGTGAATCGAGACTAGAGAGAACTTCACACAATAGCCAGCTGCTGGAATCATACCACTGTCATCTACTCCCTGTTCCTAACACCAACCTGGGGGGCATAGCTGGCCCCAGAGACCCAAGGTTCATCTTCTGGCCCTGGGTCCTGAACAGCCCAGCAAGTGGCTGGTTGGTAGCAAAGAGCTATACACTTTGCTGTCTCCTGCGAGTTATTTCAGCATCAGGGTCACTTCTAACTACTTGTGGCTCAAATTCCAAGATTCTTCCTTATTCCTTTCCAGTATCACTCTTGGCTACAAGCGATTGACTAATAGTCAGTCTGCTAGAGACTCAGATTAATAGATCCACACTGTTAGGAAGTTATAGTGCTCTCTAGAGGCTGAATGGCTGTCTCAACAGCTTTCTGGCACTTTGTAACATACAGAAATATAGATTGAGCCTATGGATTTTACAGGTTAGGACTAATTTTGCTTTTCACCTTGAATTGTTCCCTTTATTGACACTAGACGCTAGTGTGGAGTACATACATTTCAAGATAAATTCTTCAGTGAGGTTCCTTTGGAGTTCTGGCTTGATTGGAACTGTGTGGGTGAAAGGAACCAGGAAGGTGAGTGAAAGCATCTGAATGTGACTGAAATTGCTGTTGATGTGCAAAAGAAAGGAGTGCCAAAAAGGGCTCCCTGTGAAGGTGGCCTGTGATCTGAAACTTTATAATAAGAGCCAAAAAAGCAATTCTGTCAAGCCAGCCTTAAGGAACTGAACAAAGAGGGACACAAACATCTGTTGATTGGTGATCTCATGGGTGACTTAAGGGGAAATGGGGCCAACCATAACTGTGCCATAATTAATTAGTTGCTTCCCAGCCTGCAGGAGATGGGATTGATGAGAGCCAGATGATAGCGTAATGGACACCTGGGCCTAATAAAAATGCTGAGTCAGTGAGAACAGTCTGAGAGTGGGAATTGGGGAGTCAGTAGGTTCTCATGGAATGCCCTGAGCCCAGGTCTGCAGAATGCTTTAGGGGAGCAGTCTAAGGCCCAGTTCTCCATACCAGCACTGGGAAGGATTCAAGGAACAGAGCCCAGCAGGGGCTCAGAACAAGACCCCAGGGGAACCGGCCTGAGAGCTGAGTGCTTGATCCTGGAGCCATTATGAATCTCAAAGGTAGTTCAGGAAGGGGCGGGAATAGGGCCTACAGGGTGGGCTGAAGAGAAGCCTGGAGGGGCAGGGGGAACCTTCTGGTTTGGGACTCTTTAGGTGGACATTTAACCTCTTCTGAGATAGCAAGTTTATTTGTGACTTTGCTGGAAGGCTAAGCCACATCTCCAGCATTGGCTTGTGTGGAGAGCTCAGGAGACCCAGCTCAGGGGGGGAAACTGAGGCAGGTACTGCCAGCCATACCATGCTTGGCCAGCCGAAGCTATGGGGTAGCCACACCCCCTCACAGGTGACATAAGAAAATGTTCCATTAACTCAAAGCTTTTTCTGTTCTTAGTGACCTAGTATGTTACTAGAATTCTCCCATTCAGTACTTGGTAATTCAAACACTTCGCTTATCCTTCAGAGTTGATATTTTTGAGTAGTCAAATACTTGAATGAACCCCCTAAACTTATAAATTACTCCCATTGTATTTGTTTTAAAAATATTGTCTGTGTTGATTCTCTCCACAAGTGATAATATTTACAAACAGGATGTGCAAACAAACAAAATACATCTTGTGACAGTTGGGTGTACATGGATTATATCACCAGGTGATTATGCAAGAACAATTGGATGGCTAACAGGGCATCCATTATATGCAAATACTAGTTGCTTTAGAATAGGGCAAAAGCTCCGTGCCAAAGGTGTTTTTCCATTTCATTTAGATTGATACCAGTTGGAGCAAAGCCACTATAATGAGAAATCTGGTAAAGATAAACTGATAGTCACTAGATCCCATATTCTGTCGGTTTCTACTTTCCAATTCCCTTTTAATGGCTCCTTTCACTCAAGAGCACCAGGAGTCCAACCTCCTAGGCCGTCCTTCAAACAGGGTAGGCTGACAGCTGACTCAGAGATTTATAGGTTTGCCTTAACTCATTGGGCTGACAGGTAGCAAGGCTGAGAATTATGGGCATCATTCTGACTGCAGGAACTGGTTAAGGAGGGGACTTGTTTGGAGTGGGAGCTGATCACACTGGAGACAGGTCCTCTGACAAGTAAAGTGTTATAAAATATGTGCAGATCCATTTGGGTGTGGCCTCTTAGGACAGGAAGTATTTGGATAAAGGTGAGCCCTTGTATAGTTTCCCCTGGGAATAAAGAACCAGTTATACAGGAGCACAAGCTGGAGGTATTCTTCTGATGCCTCCAGGCACTGTGCTGGCTCCACGTCTGGTAGTGGATCTGGTTTAAAGAACTGGTCTTGCTCTTCAAGGCCATGAATCCCCAAAGCCCTGACTATCACAGGAATTGCCTCTCTCTTTCTCACCGATCATGCCATCTCCTCGGACGCTGGAATTGACAGTGCCAGAAATATGTACCTGGAGAGAAACAGCCAGCTTGCAGATTTTCAGGTTCCTTCTAAAAGACCTTAAAATGACCACTTTCAGCCTGCAATACAATATCCATCTTGGGTGGTATTTTTAAAGGTGCCTAATGAAGTTAGATGTCTGAATCCCAGTGACATTTAATGGGAGTTGGGTGCATAACCTCCATAGGAAATACTTCTAGCCATTCTAGTTTTCTCAGTGCACCAGGAGACTATTGGGAGAATTAGCCCCGGGGTATATGGATGTTTTCATAGTTCTGGTAACATTCAGTGATGGCTCTGTTATGAACAGAGAGAAACCAAGACATTCTGTCTTCAACCTAGTAGGAGCTTGGGGTCAGGAACTGTTTTGGAACATGATAAGCACATTGTTGGCGTATAACAGATAATAATTAGTGAATAACTAAAAAAAATAGAAAAACTGCTCAATTTTTTTCATTCAAAAAAACTTTTATTTGGACAGGAGCCTTTTTGTCCAATGACTTTCTATAGAAAATTTTCATTTCATTCACAATTTTCTGGATTTTTGATGAAAAAATAAAAAATAATCTGTTCAGCTTTTGATTTTCATTTTTCTTTCTCTCTCCCCTTTCTTTTCTTTCCCCACTTGAAAAGGAGGAAAGAGCAGGAAAAACAAAAGATGATTTTCATTTTTTGATTAAAAAAGAATCCACACAAAATATTCTCATGAAAGTCAAAAATGTCCATGAAACACAATGACACAATGACATGAATAACGTAGCTGAAGTCGACTTATTGCAGTCTCTACACTGCGCTGGCCCGTTGGCTTACCTTATGCTTCTCGTTCCGATGGAATTCTGGAGTTGACGGGAGAGCGATCGACGGTCGATTTAGTGGGTCTTCCTTAGACCCGCTAAATCGACGTCCGGTGGATCAATCGCTGCAGCATCGATCCATGCTCTGAATGACTAGCAAACCCAGCGCCTCGTCACTCCCTGCTTACAGCAGATGCCAGGAGATCAGGAGCTTATGTTTCCCCTTTATTCCTGGGAAGAGTGGCAACTTCTCCTTACCGTTTTCCTCTGTTCAGCTAGGGCAGTAGGGAGCAGTAAGGAATGGGATAATCTCCTTGGAAGGCAGCATTTGGCACCTGTCTGCTAGGCGATAATTGCTTCATTCCAAGGGGATTAGCACAGTGGAACTTTATTATAGTGGAGTGAAACTGCACCGGCTATCACTCACCAGATGGATGTCAGACTGTTTGTCACAGTAGACACCGAGCACAGAATGGAAGACATGAGGATGAGCTGCATCTCTGCAGATGAAATGTGGCCTAAGCTACCCTCTCTGCTTCAGAACTAGGTGCAGACTTTCTCACTCACCTGCTGCCTTACTTCAGAACTTTTTCTAGGAATACTCATGTATAACTACGTTTCTTGAGGCTCAATCCCAGGCCCACTGAAGTCACTGGGCGTCTTTCCACTGACTTCATTGTATTTTGGCTATGGCCCTTCCTGCCTCGCGGCTCTACCAACTTTCAGTTAAATTCAGTGAGAATTAAAAAAAACAAAATCCATCCACTGAAAAATTGAAGCTTCCCTATGAGAGTGGTGAAAGCCTGTTGAAATGAACTATGCAAATGAGGACATTTTGTCCAGTTCACTGCAATTACAGTTTCCCTGTGGTTGGGTTCAGTATTGTATTGTGCCTATCTATAGATTTAGATCTAATGTATGTAGAGAAAGGAAGGTAGAAATTTAGGAAACAGAAATGCAGAGAGGAATATGCTCTGCATGGCACAAATATGCTCCGCTAGTCAGATTCCTTATGGATCACCAATTCAGTATCTCTAACTGTGAGTGAAAGAGCAAGCTGACAGTTAGTACCATTGCAAGCCAAGTGTGTTCTGCAACAGAAAAATAAAGTGGTGCATTCTCCTTGCTATAGGTCCAAAGGCAGAATCAAGCCATATAAAGCTGAATCTCGTTCAGATGATCACTTACCTGTACTGAATGGGTTAGCAATGTAATGGAAAATATCCTCCAACTTTGTTCTTCTATGACCTGTCTGTCTTAAATTGGGATGAGCCACATGTGGCAGAAATTAGAAACTATTTAAAGCCTTGCCTGGCAGTTTTATATTATACTGGTGTTAAAAGTGGTGTGTTGGCATTTAAATCACACAGTGTGAACCTTGATTTAGATCATGTTTCCTGCTGTAGGACAGTCTTTTGCTAAATATAAGTGTGTGTTGGGTTTGGGGCTATTGTTAGAACCTCAAGCAGTGAAAGTTCATGGTAGCAAAAGAGTTCTACTAAAAAAAAGTAAACATTCTTTCCCAGTGTTTGGTTTTGTGAAGAAGAAAGTTGATATTCATATTCAATATGCAACCCAGTCATTTCAGTAATGGGATGGCGACATTTCTCTAGGTTGTTTTATGACTTTTCTACTTTAGTTACTGCTTCCCTACCAGTACAGAGCTCCAATAATACTCAGAGGGCAAAATTGTGTCTTGATTTACAGCCCACTGAAAGGATGTAGATCAGGCGAGGACTTCCCCCAAAATTTCTAAATTGACTGAAGACTTTTGTCTGATTGTGGTGAAAGGCTGCAATTTTGTTGTCGTGTGTGCTATCCTGCATTTGGTACAGTACACATTGATTGTATTGAGTTTGAGGCTGTATGCATGGTTTGGGCAGTTTACATGCAGCATGCCCATTATTTACACAGTGCACACCGTTTGTAAGCTGCACACTATTTCGTCTTAGATGTAAGAGCACTCTTTCAATTCCCGGACTGTTTTGTGAAGCAGCTTAAAAGTCTGGTTGTTTCAGCACAGCTCAGAACTTTACCGAACAAAATTGTTGCTTGCTCTAGTTAACTGTAGGGAGGCAGAGTGCTGTAGTGGCTAGAGCATGGCACTGGGGCTCAAGAAACCTGTGTCCTACTCCTGGGTCTGCTGCTGGACGACTGGCTGACATGTCACCTCTCTCTGCCTGCTCCCCTCATTTGTACAGTGTTTTGAGATCGACTCATGAAAAGTGCTAAGAACTGGGTATTACTGTCTCTTTGAAGGCTAGCCTCTGGTAGCTTTGGACAGTCCTGGTTCAAAGACCTAGAATTCACAGCCCTGGAAGAATCAGGGATCTAATTATTACTGCTATTTGTATTACAGTAGTATCAAGAGCCCCATTGACCTAGGCACTATAGGTACAATTAGGAAGAGACAATCCCTGCCCTGGAGACCTTTCCCCTCCCATTCTTTGTCAGTAAGCAGGCACCGAAAGATCTGTCTCAAGTCACACAGCAGGTCAGTGGTAGAGGAGCGGAGTAGGACTCAGAGTGAGAGTCATCTCAGTGCCTTAAGCACTGGACAACTTTGCCTCAAGTTAGTACGCCATAAAAGATACAGTTTATCAAACACCTAATACGTTGAGGCTGATGTGAAATCTGGAGCCCCCATACTGAGTCTGAAGACAGACCTGTATTGGGGAGCAGAGGGGATAGCGCCCCTGAAATGGAGGCCCGGCTATGTTTCCATCCCTGCCTGGGGCCAGCGGAGGTGAGAGCGGGTCCCAGAGGATGGGCTGTAGTGGCCTTCATAGCTCAGGAGTGGCTGCCGGGAAACAGGTAGCCTTTCCTCTCCCAGACACCACAGGTCCCAGTAAAGAGACGCGGCCTGGGCCAGAAAGTATGTGCCCGAGCTGCTGGGGTGGGGGACAGGGCATTGGCGCCTGGGGGGAAGACAGGTTGCCAGAGTCCAAAATGGGGGAGCACTGGGCAGCAGCCAGCAATATGGGAACTGCCCGGATGCCCCTTCCCAGCCTAGAGCCTGCTGCCTTCCCCGTCTCCACCCGCCAAGTCTCAGTAGCTTCCCTCCTATTGATTCCCTTCCTCCGACCCCTGCACTCTTCACCTCCCCAGCAGCAGTGAGACACTGTGTGTGAGAGTGAGGGAAACACATAGAGCAGAGCAAAAGTATACCCAGTACTTCTGAAAATGGAAACTGTCCTAAATCAGTAATATAGCAGTTAACATAAATACTTGACAAGCCTACTTACAGTAGAGAACACAGTGATTGCCATGACAAAGTTGTTAATTAGTAGTTAATGAATAATTATTGTTACTGCAGTATTGTAGGTATTTCTTATACCCTGACAACCCTAATTGGGATTGGTAATGGTACCCGCTCTTATTCTGTCATGCAGATATACATGTTGATGGTTTTGAATACTCTGTCCCCCACACCCATAGCCTAGAAGACACTTTTACTTCTACTTTTATTCGGGCTCACTGTGAATGTATTTCATTTTCATGATTTACCACGGTTGTCTGGAGACATCCGTCTCATGGAATCTCCTAATAAAAGACTGGAGTGATGTTGGCTCCTGGTATTGGAAACGAACATCTGTAGGTCAGACAACTGCCCTTTTTTCCAGCATTTCTTGTTGATCTTGAAGGAGAGACTGTCTCTCTGTTCCCTCCTATATTATAAGGACCAGAAGAGCGTAACTAATGCATATTGCTAGAGAGAATTAAACCTATAATAAGTTTGTGACACCTCCAATATCTAACAGTTCTACTTAAGCAACATGTAAAAACAGAATCTATTACTGTGAGAATATTAAATGCTAAGTGCTTCAAATATGAAGCAGGTGAACAAGGTTTAGAAGAAAAATAATTTGATCTCTTTCTAATATGTGTACTCTGCCTGTTACCTAAAGATGGAACATGTCAAGAATCTATAGCATTCCAGATACTTTTGAAATCAAAGAACAATAGAAAAAGGAAATAAATAATAATAATAAAAAAATTAAAGCAAGATGCCTGCATGAAATGATTGTACCTATGTAATAGTTCTCTGTGGGCCTGATGTTTGCCTCCACTACCTACAGTAAGTAGTAACTTACCACAAGCAGTTTCAATGGTTTCTAGGGGACTGTTCAGGGACTAAGGTATTACTCAATGTAAGTAGAAGAGGTGGCATCAATGTGATCAACTGGTGAACTTAAAAGGCAATTCTCTTAAAAAAATTGCAGTTGGAGATACTTTGTTATCTTGTTTTGTACTGCTAGAATTAGTTCAAAGGCTGCGCATCGGTAAGAGGAATGGTGTTTTGGTAGCCTACGTCTAGCTGCTGTTGTAATGCTTGTGGAAGTATTATACTGCTGCTACAGTAGAAATGCTTAAGGAGTAAGTCTCCGGGGAACAGCTGGCAAAAATCCACAAGATTTATTGTATCTTAAATGGAATCGGCTGCTTGGTTGAAAATCAGAGGTAGTACAATTGTTGCTGACTCTGGGAACTTGAATGCAAAGATCTAGTCTCTCTCTTTCCTCATCTTATCCTGAAAGAATCTGATCAGACAAACCCAAAGAAGGGACAAGACAGATTTACATGATTTTGTATCACCCCTGCCAGAAGATAGGGTGTGGGTAGGTAGTGGTGTCTTTGATGTATCATAGCACATACGTTGAGCTGTGTAATTACAGCAGTAGATGAAAAATTTAGTTAGTGCTCTGGATATAAATAGTAAAATATGTCATTCTTAGAGTCTTCTAAAGTGAAGTTATTTCTTGATATGACTAACCTTGTCTAGGAGGATGCAGCATCTTGAGGCTTGTCTACATGGTACCACAGTCTGGACTATGGAGGTGTGAAGTGCAGAGGGCTTAATGTCTTGCATTCTAACTGGTCCATGTAGACCCTGCTGGTGCAGACTAAAAGGTACTTAATTCTTGTTAACATAGCCCTGGTTCTAAACAAGATGACGTCAAGATGAACTAGGTAACTTTTAGTTTGCACCTGCAGGGGCTACACAGGCCACTTAGACGCAATCCGTTGAGTGCTCTACACTTCACACCATAGGTGCCAACTCCGTGGGTGCTCCAGGGCTAGAGCACCCACGGGAAAAAATTGGTGAGTGCGCTGCACCCACTGGCAGCCAAGCTCCCCTCCCCACCCTCCCTGCCTCACCTCACCTCTGCCTCCGCCTCCTCCCCTGAGTGCGCCGTGTCCCCGCTTCTCCCCCTAGCTCCCAGCGCTTGTCCCCACGAAACAGCTGTTTTGCGGCATACCAAGCTCCGTGAGGGAGGGGGGAGGAGCAGGAATGCAACTCGCTCAGGGGAAGAGGTGGGGCCGGGGCTGGGATTTGGGGAAGGAGTCCAATAGGGGGAGGGAGGAGGCGGAGTTGGGGCTGGGACTTTGGGGAAGGGGTTGGAATAGGGGCAGGGCAGGGGCAGGAGGGGTGGGGCAAGGCTGTAGTCGGGGTGGGGCTGGGGGCAGAGGTGGGTTGAGCACCCACTGGCACCAGCAGAAGTTGGCGCCTATGCTTCACAGCACTATAGTTCAGATGGTGGCATGATGTAGACAAGCCCCGGTACAGAAAAATGGTTCTCAACCTCTTTCATAGTGGGACCCCTGAGATTCCCCTCTCATCTAGCTAATGTCCTTCTGGGAATCCCCTCCCATTTAGCAATATGGAAAATCTAGGGTAATCACAACCCCCACACCTGTTCATGACCTGAGAACCCGCCTTATGTCACAGGTTGTCTCTGCAGTTTTGTGTGACGTGTAGAATTTGACTTCACCTTTTCCTTTAATGTAGAGCATGGTTGGTTTTGCCAAAGATTGCTCTTGCCATAGGCTCTACCCTTTCTCCATTGTGCATAATGGCTGATGCACAATTACTGCTAGTCACTGGAATACCCTTTAGGCATGGTTCAGGTATGTAGACAATTAACTTCATACCATACGTGGCTAAATGTCTACAGCACCATTCCACCATATCCATATGAACCCAAACAACTGGAAAATAGTGGATGAGCTAGTCATCGGAATCAGCAAGTAGAGCTTAGCTCTTTTATCCATGGAGTGCTTGCCAATGCACTCATGTAGAGCTTTCTGCTGTTCCAAGAGCCATTTGTGCATATAATAATTAAAGTACCAATGATCTGGAACAGCTTGATTCAGCTACTCTTTTGGCAGGTGGTTGACCCACTGAAGCATATTCAAACTGTGTTAGCCTTGATAAAGTAGCCACAGATTATATGCATGCCTGAAATTTTGGTATTGTTACAAGAAGTGAGAAATCAAGGGTGAATCCATCAGCTATGTATATGTAGCTATTGTTGACGCCACATATATTACTTGCAAGAATGAGTGATAGGGTAAGGGGGTGTGAAATACGGTATTCTGCATTTAATTTATTATAGCAGTGGGATATTTAATCTTTCCTCTATATATGTTGACATGTAATATACCTCGCATTATCCACAAGCCTGATTACCTGTGGGATTGCTTTGTACATGAGTCTAGATGTAAACACACCAAAAAAATGAAACAATATCTTTCTACACAGAGCCCAGGTATACCTAGCCCTAAAGACCTTCCTTATTTCTTTGATTGAATGTTCTGGGCCTGGATTTGCAAAGTTCCATGTATGGGAAACGTCATGTTCGCCACTGGATGCCAATTAAGAACCAAGGAACTACACTGAGGTCTTAGGTCGCTTGCTAAATATTGTGGCCACTCTTATCAGAGCAACTAAAGTTCCCATCTGGAAAGTTTGGGGGCTTTGATAAACTTGCCTTGAGCGGGTCAAGTTTTTCTGCTGGGCTGCATAAGTGCTGAACGCATCCTGCAGTCCCTTACCCAAGCAAACCTCCCCAAGGCCAATGTGAGTTTTGGCTAGCTAAGGTCTGCCAGCTCTGACCTGCCTGAATTCCAGACCTATTCCAGGAGAGCTATAGATATGAACATAAAAATGACTTTCTGGTGGGGAACCCACAAGCATGGCCAAGTGCCCCTCCCCAGCAGTGTGGGTGCGTGGTCGCAGCCAGTAGAGAGGTAAATCATTGCGAGAGGGTGAGGGGGTGGAATAGGGCTAAGGATGCCCCAGTCCATCCACCCCCCATACATCTGGACCCTCCATACCCAGACCCCCCTCCCATGGAGCTCCTGCACCAGGACCCTCCCTGCTGAACCTTACCTCCTGCACCTGCACTGGGTGGGACTGGGGATGCCCTGGCAAGTGACTCCTACCCTGTGCCAGGCTCAGCTGCTAGTCCCCGAGACCCACCCCATAAACTTCTCCCGGCTCTGCATCCCCCCTACTTCTTGCCCCCATCACTCGTTCTCTGTGGAGGGAGGAGTCACTATATGGGAGCTGCTCCCCTGTTCACCCAGCCCCCATGCATCTGGACCCCCACCCCCATATCCAGACCCAACCCCCATGCACCCGGTTCTCTCCAATGAGCCCCACCCTCCTGCATCTGGACCCTCACCCCTGCACCCAGACAACCCCCCACTGAGCCCTCTGCACTGGACAAGGCCCATCCCCTATGCACCTCTACGACCCCAACAAACCACCCAGCACCTCCTGGCTCACCACCCCACTGAACCCCAAGCAGCTGTACACAGATCCTGCACCCCACCAAAACCCACTCCTCCAGGAACCAGACCCCCCCCTGCAGAGCCCCATCCTCCCACACCCAGAACCCCATGCTGAGCCCCAACCAACTTCACCTGGACCCCCTATCCTCACACCTGGAACCTTCGTGCATCCACATCCCCCACTGAGCTGCCCGCACCCAGATAGCCCCACACAGAACCCTCTCACCCCACATCTGGATCTCCCCACACTAAGTCCCTCCACACTTGGCTCCTGCCTGCCCACACCTAGTGCTCCTGGTGCAGAGGGGCAGGGCTTGGGGGGGGGTTCTGTGGCAGGCCCAGACCGTGTGCTGTGTCAGGATCGGGTGCAGCCTCACCACCAAGTCCATGTCCTGGAGAGGGTGGGGCTGCAGGGTGATCTCCCACCTCTGTCCAAATAAAACATGCAGAATTTTAAACTATTGTGCGGAGAATTTTTATTTTTTTGGTGCAGAATTCCCTCAGGAGTTCTTTCTAATGTCTCACGGGAAGGCTGTGATGGAGCAGGGACTTGAATTCTGGTCTCCCAAGTCCTGGGGTAGTGTCTTGACCACTGAATCATGCTTACGTTCCAACACTCTTTAAATAGAGCTCTTTTAGTGATGATTACTGATTGCTGCTGATGGTGATTAGTCAAGTGGGCTGCAACTTATTTACAGATGCCCTTTGGTCAGTCTTGCCTTGCTAGTATCAAGATGGCTTCCTACAGAACACGGATTGGAAATGCCAATGGTCATTAGAGTCTTTAAATGACATTTCCTGCTTTTAACCAGGATGACAAGTGTTTCTTATTCTGCAAACTTGGGTAGGGCCGGGCAGAGAAAAACAAGTGGAGATTTCCAGTAAGTCTGTTTGCCGTCTGAAAATAATAAAAATATAGTTACAGAAAGGATTATCCATCTTCTGAAATTACTATACTGCTTAACAAGGTCAGTCACATCTTGGCGTGCAACTTACAAGATAAACACAACTCATTTTACGGCTTCTTCTTCACATTAAAGGAAGTCCCAAGCAAGTAGGGCATTCCCCGTGAAAAGAATGCGTGCACAAGCCTCTTCGACCTTCACAACATGAACCGTGTCTGAGTCATAAATCATGGAGAAAGGGCAGAGAGACAAAAGCAGCTATGCCGTTCGGCAAAATAATTTCTGTACTTTTTTAAGAGGTTCGAGCCACCGTGAGCCTTGTCAACACAAATATGACACAAAGGGCAGCTGATGTTAGCAAGGCACAGAGCAGAAAAAAAGAGAAAATGATGTCCAGTGGGCAGTAGCTGTGCATTGCTGCTTGATTGTCCTCTTGTGAATGTACACTATCTGTGGTCCTGCAATTAACTTCCTGGCCTGGCGCCTAGTCTACACGTTGATGCATTTAGTCACATATTCTTATTTATGCCAAAATACTTTGATGATGCTATTTGGAACTCAAATAGTGCCACTCTGCTTGCTGAAATCAAGTGATACCATGAAAGAGAAGAGAGATCAGTCCAAAGTTATTATTCCTCCTGGTGCCTTGCTTGACCAGTGTGCAGTTGGATGATGTTAGTTGCACTTGGTTACTCTTTGCAATGCTGCTTGTATGGCTATCTGCTTTTGATACACTGTTGGCATTTAGAAAGGTCAATAGGGCAAAAGTGAACAAACTGTGTTTTTGACACTGAGGAGAGCTGACACTCAGTATAGGGACTACCTGCTAGACAGACAGGTGAACATAGTGCACCCATGCAGATCTGCTTGAGAAATTTCAGTGGGAACATACTGCCTTTGTTCACATGGATATAGTGGAGCCTTCCTTTAATATTAGGACCAAATCTTAGAGCTAGATCCTTGAGCCTGCTGAACTCCGCTTTGTGTAGGACCAGAGGCAGGGGCAGCTCTATGTATTTTGCCGCCCCAAGCACGGCAGTCAGGCGGCTTTCGGTGGTGTGCCTGCGGGAGGTCCGCTGGTAACGCGGATTCGGCGGCATGCCTGAGGAAGGTACGCCAGTCCCGCGACTTCGGCAGCAATTCGGCAGCGGGACCGGCGGACCTCCCGCAGGCATGCCGCTGAAGGCTCCCTGACTGCTGCCCCTACAGCGACCAGCAGGCCGCCCCCGCTGCTTGCCACCCCTGACCAGAGGAGAGGGGAGGAAAAGGTATTTTTGAGCTACTCTCCTGATTCTGGGACCATTTTTCACCTGGCACAATTTAGAGCAACCCCCATTGGGTACCTAAAGGGGAACTGGCCTCTTTAGAAAATCTAGCTGCAAGCTGTGGGTACTGAGCATTAGAAAATCTGACCCTTAACTCTTGTAAAATCTAGTACTGGTCAAACATTTTCCTCTGGAATGTTTTTCCATTGGAAAATGCCATTTTGTCGAAATCAGAAGTTTCCTCAGGAACATGTAGATTTTGAAGAAAAAATATTAAAAAAAAAATCAAAACAAAGCACTTTGACATTGTCAAAATGGTCCGTATCCACATTTTCAAAATGGAATGTTTCAATGTTTTGTTTTAGAAATAACTTTTCTTTTCAAATTGTATTAAATTTTATATTTAAAAAAATTGAAATGAAAATGAAATGTTTTGATTTTTATTAAAACAAACTGAGCCAAAATACAATTCTTTTGGAAATTAAATTTAATGGGAAATTTTGTCTTTTCCTTCCAACTCAAAATGAAGAAAAAGAAAACAAAATTAGAGATGTTGGAATTTTTCCACAGGATGGAAATTCTGATTCCCAACTAGCTCGCATAAAATCCTTTTTAACACAAAATCTGAGCACGGGGCTTTAAAACTAGTTGCAGGTTTCTTCTTTAATATGGATGGATTTTTATGATCAAGGATAGATAGTCAATATTGTTTTGCTAACTGATACAATATTTTGGAAGCTGCAGATTTTTCTTTAAACCATAGCAAGTATACATACGGTCCTTATGCTTTTCAAAGCAGGATTCTAACTATTCATTTTTGATGCAAGGGCTGGCCTTGCTTTTGTTGAAATGCCCATTGGTGGAGTCCCCGGAGTGCTTTGTCTGTCTTTTGTCAGCACTTGTTTTACAAAATCTAGCTACTACGTGACCAAGATGATTTGGGCTAAGGCTGTGGAAATTTCATCCCCAAAGAAGTGGTAATCAGAGAAGTTCTCGCTTTATCCTAGGCATATGTATTTGCTATACATGGCTGCACATGGATAAACCCTTCTACCTTCCCTAAGGCTTCTGGCCAAAGAACTTGGTTCCTCACCAGGGACATAATTAGTAACTGCAGGGGATAATGGTAGTATCCTCTGTACTACACACATTTAATTTCTATTAAATTGCTACTTTCTTGTCCTCCTTTTATTCTGCCACAGGCACCTGCCTCATCTCGGTGTCAGAACCATCCCTGTCATGCTTAGCTACCACTGCTGTCATTTCTCTTATAATCACCTAAGGAAGGAAGATGAAGTTTAGGAAGCTAAAAAAATCAGAAGCATACAGTGAATCTCCCTGTATTGCCAGTGAACAGGCAATCAGCAGGTAGCTTGGCTGGGTTGTTTGTTGCTTAATGGAAACCGCTCCTCCCTGCTCTTTCTGTGTTTTATATCACTAGTTGCTGTGCTGAAACATCACTTAGTGCCTCTGTAGCTTCTAGTAAGGCAGTTTTCATTTTAAGATAGGGTTCTGGGGCAGAACAAAAAAAAAACAAAAGCCCCACTACCAACTCGTTTCTCCTTTGATGATGCATCAGAGGAATTTTCATCAGAGAGTGAATTCTATTTTCGTTCGCTTGCTCATCCTACATTCCCTAGAGTGGGTTATGCCTCACTTGCACTGTGTACAAATTTCTTCCTCAAACGGAAGAGAGAAATCAACTTTATTTGGGGAAATTTACTTCACACAAAACCAGTACTTCATCCCAAAGCCACGGTCAGAGCATGGATTTGATTGTGATTTAAAGAAAAAAAATATGCTTTAGAAATATCAGAGAGGAACGGCTGTTAGGACTCTCAGAAATATGTTGCTGCAATTCCTTTTTTCCGTTTTCATGCCCACAATAAAGAGGAAAGAGGAATAGAGTTCTATCTCTGTGACAAGTGCAGAAGCCTAAAAAAAAGATGCAAATTTAAATTCACAAAATTCAAAAACATGAAAAAATTAAAGGCTTCATTGCAACATTAACTTGCTCACAAAGCTCCCACTGAGAAACTAAAATGCAATAGAACTTGAGCCCGTAACTCCTTCCAGCTCCTTGGAAAATCCCAGTGTAAAAATACTACATCTGTACAATGCAAGTGAATTAATTTTGGATTGAACAACCATAACCTTTCAGGGCCAAATTCACAGCGTATGTAAGCAGGTGAAACTTCTGTTAGAGGTGATGGAGCCTGATTCTGTGGGGCTAAGTTGGTGTAAGTGGACATGAGTCTAATGGAGATAAAGTTGGTGTAATGTTAGGGGCACAGTCACATGTACCACTTACTGTTAAGAACCTGTGTCACCTCTGAACTTTGCCCACCTTTTGGTTGAAACTCAGAGAAGAAAGTTAATACTAAAAAATTGAACGAAAAAAACCCACTGAGTTATAAGGAAATTCAATTTACAAGCTCTATCATAGTATTCTCACTATGGATGCTAGCGGGAAACACCCATGTGCTACAGGTACTTCTTAGTTTGTGATAGTTTGCTCCTTTGAATATGTAGGACCACGAAGAATGAGGCCATCTTTCAGTTGTTGGTGTTCATTTACGTTCAACACAGTGATGTCCTTAGTCTAGAAGTGTGTTTAAAAGTGTTAAACTGAATATTTTTTCAAAGATAATTGGGAGGCATAGTTCTAAATTGGACAGATTACGGGCATCTGTTCTGACCGACTAGCACCACCACTCTGGGAAGTATGAGAGTTTGCATGCGGGGATAAGGTGTGAGACAACGGGTATGTCAACACAACATAGAAAAACCTATGGCTGGCCCGTGCCTGCTGACTCAGGCTTGCGGGACTTGGGCCGAGGGGCTGTTTTATTGCTGTGTAGATTTCTAAGCTCAGTTCTGGGACCCTCCCACCTTGCAGGGTCCTAGAGTTTGGGCTCCAACTGGAGTCCAGATGCCTACACAACAATGAAAGAACCTGCAGCCCAAGCCCCACAAGACCAAATCGGCTGGCATGGGCCAGCTGCGGGTGTCTAATTGTTGTGTAGACATAGCCAAAGGGGTTTGGTGAGATACGGGGAGAGGATTGGTCTTTTCACTATGACTGGGAGTGTGTGGGGCTTTTCCCCTTTATGGGGAAAATTGCTGGAGAATCAGAGAAACCCAGTGCAAAAGGGATTCAGAACACATCAAGACTAGGGAGAGCACTGCCGAGAAAGGAGAGAGTCCTGCTCAGGGAAATTAACAACATCCCTGGAAAAAATTACTGTAGGCGGCAGTTTTGGTCTGTCTTACTTATTTTGTTCAGCTGCTGAGGTTGTACAGCATTTCAATCCCTTCTTTCTGTTAAGAGCGAGACACTTTCTTTTAGGATAATAATGTGCAGCTTTATGGAAATTTTATGTGTCTTTACCGAAGTCTAACTGAGGCTTTGCTAGTGAAAGAGACAAAGATGTTCAACAATTACCTTTAAACCCCCTAATGAACTACTTTTGCCAAGCCAGGATTGCAAGCCAGGGATGAGCTTTCATTGTTGAGACTAGCTTCTACAGCCGAGGAAGAAATGGGTGATTATATATACAGTTAAGAATTCAATCACGAAGAATAACAATTCTAGGAATTATTGTCTAGGTTCTCCGTAGACCATAATTATACCCTTTAATGCATGATCGTGCAGACCTTATGCAAGCAAATTTCCCATTAAAGTCAATGTGATATTTGCTTGCTCGAGAACTGTGACACTGGGCCATTAGCATGCATTGATTTACAGGCTTCATTTTGCACGTATTAGATACACATGTGATGCACAGCATTTAGAAATGGTAGTTTTGAGCTTTCAGTGTCCAAGTTTGCCTCTTCTCCAGAGGGCTATCATTTTGGGGTAAGGAAGGGCAATGCTGCCTTGTTCTCCAGACCATTAAGATGAGTCTGGGCACTCAGTTCCTTGGCTCAGTTCACGCACCCCTGCTTTTGAATGATCATCTTCAGAACCTGCTCCAAAGGAATGTGACTTTCCTGGGATAGGAAAGATCACCATAATGCAAGGTCCTAAAAAGGGAGAAAAGAAAGCAAATGTAGGAGAAAAAGTGGTGGGGTTCCTGGGAGTCTCTCTGGGTGAACGGGAGCGATTGGGATGACTAATAGCAAGATGGATCAGATAATAGAGGCTGAACAGGAAGAGCATTGTTGAGTTGTCCTGAATCTTTATACTCAGGCTTCAGCAGTTATTAAAGGTTTTTACTACACTTGATACAGGAAGTGGATAGTAGTGGAATAGCAGAGGGGAAGTGAATAGGAGAGGTAAGTTTTTGGCAAATATTCATTGATTCACAAGTACTTTTCAGTTCTTCTGGGTTTGCCACTCTCTCCATGAATATCTGAGTAGGGATGATAAAAAAATTTCCATCAGAATTTTTTTTCAACAGAAAATTGGGGTTTCCATAAAACACATTTCAGTGGAGAAGTCTGCTTTCTTCAACACTTTTTTCATCGGAAAACTGAAAAATGGAACATTTGGGGGCTTTTGGTAGTTTCTCTTTTTTTGATGAAAAGTTGAAATTTTATGTTAAAGGTTGTTAAAAAAAAAGAAAGAAACAAACAAACAAAAGTTATTTGTCCCCAAAAATTCCATGGGGGGAGGGGAGGATGCAGGGGTGGGGATGAAGATATTTTCTGACACGTTCTATATCTGAGTGCTGAAGCTTTGCTAGCATGAATACTCAGGGCAACACCCATTTTTAGATTGAACGTTCAAATATTCACTGAAAATGAATTTCAAATTTGTGTATTAAGTTGTTAAAAGTGCAAGTTATGCAGTGCTGAATTTGTGCCAGGGCTGTACCCTGACACCTCTAGGCCTGGCAGTTCATAGCCCCGGCACTTCTGGGCCTGGCAGTACAGAGCCCCGGCACCTCTGGGCTTGCTGCATCAGTTATGAGAGTAAAAAAATTGCTTGAGCCCCGGCACGTCTTTCATTACAAATCAAGCACTTGAACTCATGATTCATACTGAGTCTGTGCAGATGGGTCACATGGACTGTTTCTGTTCCCTGACTGGATGATGTATATAACTAACCAACATATCACAACTTTCAGCTGATTAAAATGAACGTATAATTCAAAATGTGGGCTGTGCTGGTTAAAATTCATTATATAAGTTACAAAGGGAACTGTGTGTTTCCCTGTAATATTTGCAACTTGCAATTCAAATGATCTGCAGAGCCAAATTATTCATGCAAGTAACTTCCAAATAATTGTGAATAATGAATATATTCAACAAATTTGTGGTCAAAGCCTGGATTGTTAGCAAAGGGGAAGGAGTAGGCAGAATGCTAGAATCATGCATGGGGGATGTTCACACCTGGGGCTTCTTTTGTGCTGTTATGGGAGTTGTGAGGAGGAGGCAAAGAAGGTGTAAAACTTGGCTGGTGGATGGACAAATATATAGATTCACTGGCCACTTCCTCCAGCAGAATGTGGAAACAAACCAAACGGAGGCTGTTTTAGTCTGGATGCTTTTGCTCCATAGCTTGAGGGTAGTGGAGCCATCCTGCCCCCTTACTGTTGCTGAGTTCTCAGGGATCAATCCCTGTATTTGAGCTTGGCACAAGCTTTACCTAGGGCCTTGTTTTTACTCAGAACTAAACCCGATTCAGCAATCTGTGGCCACCAGCTAGTATAGCTACACAGGCTCTGACCTCTAACCATAGACAGCCACAGGCTGGGGTTAGCAATGATTGAACTTCCTGGGGTTTGTTCCACCAGTGCAGCTACACTTCTGTTGGTTACTGATTGCTGAACCAGTGTTATCCTCCATCATAGACAGGGCCTTATTAGAAGAGTTTATGAATCAATCATTCCCATCAAACGTGCTATCTTGAATCACGTCGCTTGGTTGCTAACCATTCTATTGTCTCCACTTTTATGAAAAACGTGCTTTCACAATAACAAAAACCAATAAAAAGTAATTTAAAAAGTAAAATACACAGAATATATATCTGTCTGTGCAGCAATATTGGCACGTTTAGCTGTCTTGACTTTGCAGTTCCCCCAAATGTATTATAGCTTAACTCGACTGAGCCAACCTCCTCTGAGAGCAAAAAGATCTTATTAAGGAATGCAAAGTTCTTGTGTTCAAATTGGTTTTAGTTTTAGCCCCTGGAGAAAAACAGGCCTAATGTTCCCAGCTACCAATAAGGGAATATTTTCCAGTTCTACAACAATGCCAAACCTTGAGGAGGCAAATAAAAATCAAAGCATTTTCTAGAAAACAGAGAGTTTCTTTTCCTTTTCTTACATTGCTTTGGTTGATGACCTTGACAGAGAAGGTGTTCACCAATCACTTCACCAGGTCAGGATCAACAACTGCTGCTATTACACAGCGAAAGACAAATCTTAGGGCTTGGCTACATGGTGCTTTTGGGCACACCATGAGGGGTGTACAGTCTAATTTGAACGGTATGTTGTGCACTTACTGGCCCATGTACATCCTGCTGGCACGCACTAAGAGTTCCCTAGTGTTTATTATTGTAGTAGTTTTGAAAGAAGGGCTGCATTAGCTCACATTAAGGAACTTTTAGGGTGTGCCCGCAGGATCCACATGGGCCAATTAGGGCTCCAGGCACTGTGTGCATTAGAATTTATATCCCTGTAGTGTGGACTAAAACAACGTGTAGACAAACCATTAGTATTACTCTTAACTCTCTGTCTCTCACGCACACACCAATGATGCAGACACACACCACACAGGTGCACACCATATGTGTAGAGATTGACACACATATTTAGTGCACACCATAGCACAGAGCATATGGGCATACAGCCACCATAATCATTGACACAAGCATGAGCACATACCCACCGATGTACAGCCCTGTGCACAATGTGGAACAAATAAAGGCCTGTGTTCTGTGGTGCAACCCCTTGATGCCTCAAGGACAAGAGAGTTTGGCCCATCTAACACAGGATACATAGCTGTGACTTTCCATTTTACAGAAGACTTTCATATTGAACGTGCCTGGGACTGTCCTGCAGCTTGTTCTGTCTGTTAAGTGGTAACGTTTTCAAAGCCTTCTCAGGCTTGGTTACTGTGCTATAAAAGGCACTGCACAGAGGATGTACTCCCCATGCATAGCATCCCTGGATGCAACCGCTCCACCATCCATCTGCTGCCAAGGGCTACAGAGGAAGGCTCTGAAAATCCACTAGTCTCATTATTGATTTGTATTGCGGGAGCACTTAGGGGTTCCAATCGGGAATCGGGTCCTATAATAAAAAGACAGGGCCTGCCTCAAGGAGCTTACAAGCCATGTATAAGCAGATGTCTATATTGCAATCCATGGGTGTGACTGCAGCTCGAGGAGACATACCCCAGGTAGCTGGCTCAGGCCCTGGATCACTGAAGCATGGCAATACAAGCATGGCAATACAAGCTTGTCCAGACAGCAAGTGTGAAAAATCGGGACGGGGGTAGGGGATAATAGGTGCCTATATCAGACAAAGCCTCAAATATCGGGACTGTCCCTATAAAATCGGGACATCTAATCACAGTACAAGCTGCCCTGTGAGTAATTATCCAGGGTTCTGGATGGGTTTCTACAGCCTGGGCTGATGTTCATGCTGCTATGGCTTCAATGTTCTGGCCCAGGCTAGTGAGATTAAAGCTATCTAGGGTATGCCAGCACAAACTTCAATCACACACCCTGACTGTGGTATAGACACACCCTAAGATGGCAGGCGGATACAACAGACACACAGGGGAGTGCAAGGTACCAGTGAGATGATGATAACAGAATGATAAGTCATCATAGTACACCAGCCCCTGTCCTGAACAACAACTTTAAAGCATCCACAAGCTTCCCACTGCTATTCTGATTAACCTTCAATTAAAAGCAACCTCAATAAGTTGTCAAGTATCAGAGGGGTAGCCGTGTTAGTCTGGATCTGTAAAAAGCAAGAGAGTCCTGTGGCACCTTTAAGACTAACAGATGTATTGGAGCATAAGCTTTCGTGGGTGAATGCCCACTTCGTCGGATGCAATAAGTTGGTTGATTTTTGTGAGTCCTTCTTATGGTCACTTACTGGCCTAATGTTTTCTTAACCTTCTATAGAATTTTAGTTCCAGTTCTGAGTAAAGGCACTTGTTCACATCAGGTCTAAGGTCCAGATTCTGCAAAAAGATCTGCCCTGGCAGATCTACTGTAATTATGATTCTAGTTAGTGGCAATTACAACTTTTCAGAAGCATGATTAAAGTGTTAATAGATAAGGGAAAGATAATTTTTAGCATGTCAAATTGGCCCATTATATCTGTGTGTGTTAAGAACATAAACATAAGAGTGGCAATACTGGGTCAGATCAATGGTCCATCTAGCCCAGTATCCTGTCTTTAGACAGTGGGCCGTGTGAGATGTTTCAGAGGGAATGAACAGAATAGTGATCCATCCCTTGTCTTCACACCCAGCTTCTAGCAGTCAGAGGTTTAGGGACACCCAGAACATGGGGTTGTGTCCCTGATGCTCTTGGCTAATAGCCATTGATGGACCTGTCCGCCATGAACTTATCTAATTCAGTGATACTTTTGGCCTTTACAACATCCCATGGCAATGAGTTCCACAGGCTGGCTGTGAGTTGTGTGAAGAAGTACTTCCTTTTGTTTATTTTAAACCTACTGCCTATTAATTTCATTGGGTGATCCTAGTACTTCTGTTATGTGAAGGGGTAAATAACACTTCCTCATTCACTTCCTCCACATCATTCATGATTTTATAGATCTCTATCATATCCCCCCTTAGTCCTCTGTTTTGTAAACTGAACAGTCCCACTCTTTTTCATCTCTGTACTTTTCCAATTCTAATATATCTTTTTGAGATGAGGTGACCAAAACTGCATGCATTCTTCAAGGTGTGGGGGTACCATGGATTTATATAGTGCAATTATATTTTCTATCATATTATTTTTTTCTTTCTTAGTCAATCCTACCATTGTTAGCTTTTTTGACTGCCACGCATAGTGAGTAGATGATTTCTGCGAATTATCCACAATGAATCCAAGCTCCATGTCTCGTATGGTAACTGTAGTGAGGAGGTGTGGTTCTCTGCCACCCCGGAGAGAGACGAGTCCCTCCGGACACCAGAGTGGGTGGAGCCAGGGAGCTCTGAGCCCGCCCCCCAGACGGTCAGGCGTTGCCCCGGAAGTATCAAGGCCCAACTTCAGAGCTCACGGAGGGAGCAGCTGCGGGAGAGGCCAGACGCCTCTGGCCTAGCTCGCGATTGGGAAACCCCAGCAGCCAATGGTAAACCTGAGGACTGGCCCGACCTGCCCCGCGCCAGCTACCCGGAGCAGTTGCCGAACCTGCCCTGAGCCAGCTACCAGAGGGAGTTGCCAAGTCTACCCCTTGCCAGCTATCCCGAGGAGCCCATGGTGCTGGACCCCCCCTGAGGACACCACCCCGACCCAGGTACCTTAAGAGGGGGAGTCTGGAAGTAGCCTGGGGGCAGCTGACCCCAGTCTGGCTGCAGCACTGCCAGAGCTGATGTCAGTGTGTTGCGGCCAGGATCCCCACTGATGCAGCAGCGGGTCTTCTGCCGCTGCTAGGGCCCCAGGCTGGGACGCAGTGGAGTGGGAGGGCCTACGTCCCCCCTGCCACCCAACTCACGGGTGGCCGTCTCCCCCTCTCCCAGGCCCTTTGGAACCTAAGGCCTGGGCCTACTGTGTATATACTGTTATTGTTCAGCCCCTGCCTGAGGGCCTGAGCGCCTGACTTACCATTACCCCGCCTTGATCTAGGGTCTGGGCTCAATGTGTTTATTTCTATCTTCACAAAGGCCCCAGAGGAAGAATCCTGCAGCTGGACTAATTCCCCACAAGAACTATTCCCAAGTTTAGTGAGGTGGTGTGGTTCCCCGCCGCCCCGGATAGAGATGAGCCCCGGCTAACCTCTCTACAGTAACAGATAATTTAGACCCATTATTTTGTGTATATATTGCAGGGGTCGGCAACGTTCAGCACGCGGCTCGCCAGGGAAAGCACCCTGGCGGGCCGGGCCAGTTTATTTACCTGCTGGTTCGGCCGATTGCGGCCCCCACTCGCCGCGGTTCGCCGTCCCGGGCCAATGGGGGTGGCAAGAAGCAGCGCGGGCCGAGGGATGAGCTGGCCGCGGGTTCCCACCGCCCCCATTGGCCCGAGATGGCGAACCGCGGCGAGTGGGGGCCGCAATCGGCCGAACCTGCTGCGTCAGCAGGTAAATAAACTGGCCCGGCCCGCCAGGGTGCTTTCCCTGGCAAGCTGTGTGCCGAACGTTGCCGACCCCTGATATATTGTTTTCCAATGTGCATTTATTAACACTGAATTTCATCTGCCATTTTCTTGCTTAAGACAGACAAGGTGGTCACACAGTTTTGTGAGATCTCTTTGTAACTCTTTGCGGTCAGCTTTGGACTTGCCTATCTGGAGTGCTTTTGTGTCTTCTGCAACCTTTGAGACCTCACTGTTTACCCCCTTTTCTAGATCATTTATGAATATGTTGACCAGCACTGGTCCCAGTACGGATCACTGGGGGACCCCACTAATTACCTCTGTCCACTTTGAAAACTGATCATTTATCCCTATCCTTTGTTTCCTATCTTTTAACCAATTACTAATTCCTGAGAGAATCTCCCCTCTTATCCCATGACTGCTTACTTTGATTAAGAGTCTTTGGTGAGGGACCTTGTCAAAGGTTTTCTGAAAGTCCAAGTACACTATATCCACTAGATCATCGTTGTCCACATGTTTGTTGACCCTTCAAAGATTGGCAAGGAATGATTTCCCTTTACAATTGCCATGTTGACTCTTCCCCAATATATCATGTTCACCTATGTGTGTGATAATTCTGTTCTTTACTATAATTTCAACTGATTTGCCTGGTACTGAAGTAAGGCTTACTGGCCTGCAATTGCCGGGATAACCCCTGCAGCCTTTTTATAAAAAATCAGTGTTACATTAGCTATCTGCTAGTCATCTGCTACAGAGACTAGTTTAAATGACAAATTACATACCACAGTTAGTAGTTCTGGAATTTCATATTTGACTTCCTTCAGCACTCTTGGGTGAATACCATCTGGTCCTGGTGACTTCTCGCTGTTTAATTTATCAACACCTCAATCTGGGACAGTTCCTCAAATATGTCGCCTAAAAAGAATGGCTCAGGTGTGGGAATCTCCCTCACAACCTCTGCAGTGAAGATGGATGCAAAGAATTCACTTAGCTTCTCCACAGAGGTCTTCTCTTTCTTGACTGCTCCTTTAGCACTCGATCATCCAGTGGCCCCACTGATTGTTTGGCAGCCTTCCTGCTTCTGATGTCCTTAAAATTTTGTTGTTGTTAGTTTTTGTCTTTTGCTAGTTGCTCTTCAAATTATTTTTTGGCCTGCCTAATTATACATTTACACTAGTTGTACCTGTAATTGCAAAGATCCAATTATCATACATTTTGTGAATGGAGCGATAAGGTTTCTGGACTGGAAAGTGATAAGAGATAATAATTGCCTAATTTCTCTTAAAAGCTATCTACGCCAAATGTATGATTCTGATAAAAACCAGAGGCAGATGACTTTAAATCCTGATATCTCCAAGTAAACAACATGAAGAGAGAGCAGAAGGAGAAATGCCAGCATTTGGTGGAGATGTTTTAAACATATAAGACTGTTACTCCTGACAATCTACCCACACTCCTCCTATACAGTGCTGTATCAGTGACAGTACAACAATGACATTCAAGACCCAGGATACAAGAGAAATAACGTTTATAGAAATCATGCATTAGAAAACCAAGACTTTAACCTACTTTAAAATTCTTATTTTCCATTGGTGAACTGTCTTTCAGATTGTAATTATCCTACTGAGATTATCACCTCCATAGGAATGGTTATTATGTATACTGAAAATGTTGAAATCTTCTGTAAGTTCTTTTACAAAAAACTTTGGGGCAAGACTGAGATTTGGTCAAACCACAGAACAGTGGAAATGCAGTCTTAGGCCTTGTCTTCACTACAGGGGTAAGTCGACCTGAGTTATGCTAGTCCAGCTATGTTATTAATGTAGCTGGAGTCGACGTACCTTAGGTCGACTTACCCCGGTGTCGTCACTGCACTGCGTTGATGGGAGACACTCTTCAGTTGACTTCCCTTACTCTTCTCGGAGAGCTGGAGTACCGGGGTCAACTGGAGAGCGCTCTGCCATCGATTTAGCGGGTCTTCATTAGACCCACTAAATTGATCCCTGCTGTATCGATTGCAGCAGCATCGATCTCCCCGTAGTTTAAGCACTGGCTGGAGTTGGTTCTCTGGGATGGGGGTAAGGGGAGTCGCCCATGTTGCTGCTGTAGTTCACAAATATAGGTGTATCGTCTAATATTGCCATTCTTTTTCATCTAAATCTTAAAAGCAAGAGCTGGAGAGGCTTTAGAAAGCTTGGAATTCAATTTGCAGAGGAGTGTAAAGGTGAGAGAGTGTGTGTGGGACCAATAATTTTGAGACATACATAAAAGAAATAAAAGGGCAGCCTTAAGAACAGGAAAGATAAAAGGATTGCTGTTATTAAGCAGAACTTACTTCACAGAAAAACAATATTGAATTGCCTGCTATTAGCGAGAAGGGGAAAAAAAAGGGAATATTTTTTTCCTAAGAACCCAAGAGGTTTTATCCATTTTAAAACCAATTCAGTGCAAAATAAAGGCAAGCGAGCATATGTATTCTAAATAGCACTTCAACCTCCCTCCAAAGAAGTCATCAGTGTTACAATAGGAGTCGTTACTGTGTTCTTGCAGTCCGTGGATTGCAAATGACAAGCCTGCTTTCTAATTGGTTTTAGAACTGTGCGCACAAAGTCTTGCATGTAAAGTGAAGGAAGCCAAATGTGGCTGGTTGCATGCAATAAAATACATTTAAAAAAGAAAGAAAGAAAGAAATCAATTTTGCACCCATTGTAGTTTTCACAAATTTGGCCAGAGACTAAGAAATAGTTTTTGGTGACTGAGACCAAAGTAAAAGACTTTTGGCTTCAAGAAATTAAAACGTGAGTCACAACCAAGGGAAGGCTGAAGGTCAAGGAGTTATAACTGCATCTGCTCTAATGAGTTCTTGAGTTAAATTGTATCCAGGTGGTCAGCGGTATTCACATGTTGAGTTGGAAGTGCTCAGAGAGAGATGGGATGGCCAATTGCCAGTGAAGAGAAATCAGTCGAATAATAGATACAGTAGTAAAACTTCATTGTAGTTGTTTTGCTTTTCCTCTCATGCATCTTCTGGATACATATTTGCAGCTTTTTAACTTTGCAATGAGAGTCAGTGAAGAGGAAAAAGGTGATTGCAGCATAGTGTGAAAGGTCAAGGGAGGCCGGGGACAGGTGTGCATTTGTGACAATGTAAGATGGTGGCATATGGCACAGTCATGACAACAGGTGAGCCATTTATTTCAGTCTTTAGTTCAGGAAAGACTTAGGGATTTTTAGAATAATGTATTTACTTAACTAACAGTGAATAATGTAAGTCTCAGTCCTGGAATTGCATCTGTACCGATGTAGGGGGTCTGCCTGGGCAGATCTACTTGTAGGATCAAGGCATTATAAAGTCAACACTGCTCTGATGCTTCAATAATCAAACCTAGGTGCAGCTTCTGTCTCTGATTATGTCTATATAGCCTGGCCTAGCCTAACCAAGCTAGCTTGAATCCAGCCAGCATGAGTAACATGGCAGTGATGACAGCACGTTGCAGGTTGCAGTGAGGGTAGGCACAGGCTATGAGTAAGTATTTGGCTCACTATCCCTGTATGAAACCTGTGCTGCACAATCTTCTCTACTACTGATGCCTGCACAAGCTGGATTCAAGCTAGCTCGGGTAGGCAAGCCTGTCACAGCTTTTGCTGTTTAGACATACCCTCAATCTCTATGTGGAATCTCCATCTCTGGAAATATTTAAGGGTAGATTAGATAAATGTCTATCAGGGATGGTTTAGACAGTATTTGGTCCTGCCATGAGGGCAGGGGACTGGACTCGATGACCTCGCGAGGTCCCTTCCAGTCCTAGAATCTATGAATCTATGATTGGTTCCTTTCTCGGCATGTGTGTGTCTGTGAGGTTCAACTGGATGTGTGGCACTGCCCAGCATCCTGCAGGATGCGAGGCAAAAAGGAAAAAAGGGTGAACCCCACACTGAGCAGAGGTCTGTAGTGACAGTCATAACAAACCCTCTGCTGGGAATTGTTTGCCCATCTCTGAACCTCATGGTGGCAAGATCTGTGATTTTTGCCATCACTACACAGGTGCGTATGAAAATGTGAGCAGATCAAAGAGGAAAAGGAGGTGATTAAAGCATTCTTTAGCGTTGCTAGGGAATCAGAGTCCTGATGTCAGTTGAAATAACTCTGGCGCATGTCAGGACATTACAAAGGCACCGTCATGAAGAAAAATAGTCCAGCATCACAATTTTCTCACCACAGGTTGGTACCTCAATGGCAGTGCTTCTAAAATTATAGTCCAATGGGCATAATGTTTTTCTGCTTTGTTCTTGCAAACGTATGTCCACTTATCAAAGGTTAAAGTTAATAAGGGATAAATCCTATTATTTTTAGTAGACGTAAACCACAAGGCCCAAAACTTCATTATATTATTTAGCTAAGGAGCCGGAAGATCTGTCCAAATTGGCCTACAACCTTATCAGCTATATGGAGGCAGCAACTTGCAAAGTGGGTGCATGGGGCATTTTGCAAAAATAGGTGAATTCACACCGATATCTGGCACAACTTTTACTTTGGGTAAATAGATTCTGCCTACCCAAATCTCCTATACAATTTCCACTGGATTTGGTACTCTTCTTTGTTCTTTGCCCTAAACAGAGCCACAATACTGCAAACACACATGAGTAAAGATATATACCTGTTTAAGTATTTTCATGACCAGGGCCATGGTGTGTCATGTTACTGTATGCTGTTAATCAGCAATCTTATTCTGCTCTAGAAGTAGCTGCACTTCAGCTCTGGTGAAGTGATTTGTGTATTTGCAAAATACTGGGGGATCCTGGGGAGGGAGTGTGAAATAT
This sequence comes from Chrysemys picta bellii, assembly GCF_011386835.1. NCBI lineage: Eukaryota > Metazoa > Chordata > Testudines > Emydidae > Chrysemys > Chrysemys picta. The sequence continues at coordinate 36,248,963 of NC_088804.1, read as the reverse complement.
AAGATGTTAGTAATACTAATAATCCATGCTCAGTTACAAGCATCATCTGGAACTTGGGTCTGATCGTTAACAAAAGTCTTTTAAATCTGGAGAAGACAAAACAGTCTGCAGTGACAGCCATAAGAAACATGCTGCCAGAGAAGACAAAAAAGTTTGAAATGACAGTCATAACAAACACGGCGCTGTAGAATAAAACAATCTTTCCTAAGCAATTTTCAAATTAAAAAAAAAAAGTTTATATTAAAGCCATGCACTTTGGCTGCACATTTTGTAAACACTTTTTTTTTTTCCGGGGGAAGTGAAGGATGACTTTTGATCACATAAACAGCACAGGCGAGAGGGATCTGCAGGGAAATCAAACATTCTTGCAAGAATACAAAATCCTTTCCCCGAGTTGCAGCGGCAAAAGGAGGGCTTCAGAATTCTGTGTCATGTTAAATGTTCACAGCAGGAAGAGATCCAGGCACTTGAATTGACATGATGGATTTCCTTCACACCTGCTGCCTCTATCTCATTAAACTGAAGTGATTAAAGAGTTATCAAAATTTGATACTTCAAAATGACTGCACAAAGCAACTTCTTTTTTATGAGAAGGCATCCTTACAATGACACACACACACACACACACACACACTTTTCCAATTGGTTGGAAAAAGTAGTAAAAACTTTTTTACCCTTGAAAGCAAACAAGGGCTCTAAATTCTTGTGAGCCCACCAGGCATTTTTGATATTAAGCCTCATCTGGTGGAAGAGGGCAGATGGATGAGCTGTGTCACCCCCAGCTATATTAATTGCATGCTAAAGATTTTCATTTTTTTCAGATAGAAAATATGGATCGGAATTAGCTCAGACTTATTCAGATGGCTCTGACAAGCTGCAGCTTTAGAGATTTATTGAAGCAAATTAGTAGTAGCTTAGTTTGATCGGATATTGAACTCTGTCACCCTGCTAGTTTTTAACATTCTGCTATGCAGGGTCTTCATGCTTGCAAATTGCACACACAGAATGTGCACAGCAAATTCAAATACATCTGCAGGTGTGGCCCTGTGTATGTGGTTGTGTCATGTATTATACCTAGCTCTTATGTTTCACTTTGTGGCAGTAGATCTCAAAGCATTTCACAAAGGAGGTCAGTATCATTATCTGCTTTTTACAGATTGGGAAACTGAGGCACAAAGAGGTGAGGTGACTTGCCCCAGTTACCCAGCCAGCCCATGGAAAAGTCAGGAGTCAAACCCAGGTCTCTGGAGTCCCAGTTGTCCATCCACTAGGCTGCACTGCCTCCCCATATATAACCCATCAGCCGGAGAATGGAATACCTTAGGAGAAACATAATATATTGAACTGTGTCTGAGTCCTGGTAAGTATCATCTCAAAGGAATTAGCAACCTAGAAAAGGGGTGAGTTAGCATTGACTCATCACAGCAGCTTGCAACTGGAATCTAGAGCCTGTACTGTGAAACCATTGTCGGACAATGGCTACTTTGAAGAGCCAATGTCACCACTGGGGAATAGAGGTGGGGCTAGAGAGTGGAGCGCTTGAAAACATGAATAGCTGGGAGAAGACAGATCCACTGGGGAGCAGGTGGCTGGGATGGAAATTAAATTGGAGGCTTTTTCTTAAATCCCCCAAATTCATAAAACAAATACTTACTGTACCAGATACTTGGCTTCCCTTAAATTCCTCCTGTGTTGTTTGAGTGGGGCCATAATTCTGCTTTGGGGTAGCAGCTGAGGGTTATTCTAGTGCAGGAGAATCGTGAGCTGGCATAAGGCTCCCATAGGCAGTTCTACGCTGGTCTCTCTTGTTCCCCTTCTATCTGGCATATGGAGTGGGAATGGGGCATATCAGGGAGTGGAGCTGGAGTGCAATAGTTCTCTGGAGATCTTAACCAATAAAGTAGCCCCTTGAGGACTATTATTCACTGGCACATGTTAGAGTAGCCCTGAATTTGCCCCCTGGTAGGCTTGAAGACCAGGGGGACAGAAAGGTGGGAGAAAGTCACCAATACCTTCCCATTCCCCAGGTGTGCCTAAGGTCTGCTGGGAAATAACAGTACTGTGTTTTCCCTCTAGGGTCCATAATTGTGACATATGGGCTGGTGTGTTTTCATTTAGAAATGTAGGCTCCGTAGCCTTATAATTAATTTGGGATGCAAAATGCTCTTGTCACTAATATCAGGTTTGTTCTTTGGTGGCTACTTAGAGACTAATTAAGACGACGATTGGTGAGACACACAGAGACTTGGAGTTTTATTTCTATCATGATTAATGTAAGCAAAATCAGATAACTAGAAAAACCAGACAAGAATAACAGCAGAATTCACATCATGCATACTTACAAATCTGCAGGACTGTGGAGGGCCCCTTAAAGTGACATTAAGTATTAAGGTTTTCACCATCCTGCTATCCTGATGTCCCGGTGAGGGTGGTGTTTGAGTCCCTTTTAACACATCTAGTGCTTACCCCTCCCTATTGTGCTGAGACCATATTTGATTAAGTCTTGGTCTCTTGTTCCTGCCTGTTATTCCTGCTACCCATTTGTCTACATTCCTGCTACAGCAATTGTCGTAAGCATTTGCGCAGAGAGAAGATTCTTTATACAATGTGGTTAAGGAAGTCTGACTAAATAAAGCTAGGGTTGCCAGGCATCTGGTTTTCGACTGGAATGCCCGGTTGAAAACGGACCCTGGTGGCTCCAGTCAGCACTGCTGACCGGGCCGCTAAAAGTCCAGTCGGCAGTGCAGCAGGCCTAAGGCAGGCTGCCTGCGGCTCCCGGAAATGGTCGGCATGTCCCTCTGGCCCCTAGGCGCAGGGGCGGCCAGGGAGGCTCTGTGTACTGCCCCCACCCCAGGCGCCAGCTCTGCAGCTACCATGGGCCAGGAACTGTGGACAATGGGAGCTGCGGGGCTGGTGCCTGCAGGCAGGGGTAGTGTGCAGAGCCAACTGGCCGTCCCTAACCCTAACCCCGAACCTTCTCTCTCACCCTAACTCTCTGCCACAGCTCAGAACCCCCTCCCAAACCCAAACTCCTTTCCGGAACCCACACCATGCACCACCTCCAACACCTCAACCCTTCAGGCCAACTCCTGAGCCTCCCCCCCCGGCATCCCAAACCCCTCATCCCAAGCTCCACCCCAGAGCCCACACTCCCAGCCAGAGCCCGCACCCCCCTCTTACACCTCACACCCCTGCCCCAGTCAGAGCCTCCTCTGCACCCTGAACCCCTCATTTCTGGCCCTACCCCTGAGCCCGCACCACCAGCCAGAGCCCCCACTCCCTCCCGCACCCCAACCTCCTGCCTCAGCCCAGTGAAAGTGAGTGAGGGTGGGGGAGAGCAAGTGACGGAGGGAGGGGATATGGAGTGAGTGGGTGGGCGGGGGCCTCAGGGAAGGGTGGGGCAGGGCCTCTGGGAAGGGGCAGGGGCGGGGCAAGGGTGTTTGGTTTTGTGTGATTAGAAAGTTGGTTACCCTATATAAAGCCTTTACAGTCTAGAGAGTTTATCACAAGATATATATATATTTACTAAATCTTCTAACTCAAGGTTACTTACTAATGCTAACTTTTATTAGACCTGATGTGGACTTATGCTAACTATTACTACCAATAGGCCTCAAGGCTAGACGTTCAGCTTACTGCAAAGCCTATTTTAAAATAATATTTAATGTTCTTTCTTTATTTCTACTTGCATTATAGCTCTAGTTTCATTTGCACTAATTTCGCAAGGACCTGAACTCTTTCTAAGATATACACGATTATTTGCCTGATCACCTGGGTTCAAGTCATGGGTCAGAGGTCAAAAAGTCCAATCCAGCATCACTGATGTCAATAAAATCTTTGCCATTGACTTCAGTGGAAGCAGGATTCCTCCCTTAAACTACTATTTGCGCATTGATCCGTTCTGTCCAGTCACCCCAGATAACTTGGGACTGGCTGCTTTGTGTATAATATTTTTCCATTAACCACAGAGGATTTCCCAGAGGCTAATAATAAGAGAAAACCACAGGGATCAGAAGAGGTGAAAACCTCCTCCATAAAAAAACAATCTTACTGAAGCCTGCAGCTCTGCTTTCATAAGCCACAGCAGCATCAGCATTCAGTAATTCACATCAGTGGATATCAGAGTAGAAATTCAGGGAAATAATTTAAGGCAAAATAGCTAGCGTTTTAGCCTGGAATGTTGCACGGTATTCACCGGTTTAAAAAGCAATTTTGAAAATTAGTACTATCTAGCCCATTTATCATCATTAACTATTAATTATTATTATTATTTATTTGTATTGGGGTAATGTTTAGGAGCACAGACCCAAAAGACAGTCACTGTCCCCAAACCTATACAATCGAACTATAAGGCGAGAGACAATAGGTGGATACGGACAGATGGTGGAGCACAAAGAAACAATGAGAGAGTATCCATCAGCATGATGGACAGTGATGTCAGCAAAAAGGGAGGATTCCCAACCCAATCTGATGCAAATATATAGAAACGTTCACTTCCGAGGTTCCCCTCAAGTGCATTAGCAAGTCCCATTGACTGTCATAGGTGCCAAGATGTTACACTTTTATTTATCCTGGCTGTCTGTGAAGGAGATACAATAAATACCGTGGCCCAAAGACCTCATCAGGCAGTGCTGAGGCAAAACACTTGTACCGTTATTCAAGCTATGAGGAAAGCATGTCAAAAGTCAAAGTAATTAAATTTACTGAGTCAGACAGAGACAGCAAGGGGTAGTCATGCTGATGGATATCTTTTGGACATGGCCACAATGGAACAAAGTTGGTCATGTGATATTTTTTTACCTGATAGAGTAAAGGAAGGAAGAATGAGACCTCTGCTTTGTATAGAAAACATTTTACTGATTAACCCTAATCGCCATATGTCAATCTGCTCACATTAGGAAGGCCAAATGATGGGGTTGATACCAATAGCAGGAGCAGCGTGCATTCTACAATAATCTTTTCTGTATAAATATCTTCAGTCAAAAAACATGGGAGTATTAGTAGGTAGTGGGCGATGAAAAAATATGGGGAAGACATGATTAAAAACAGGCACAACACAACCATGACCGGGGATTTGTGCACATGTTCAGTCAGGGGACAGAAACTTTTTCCTGACCCTGTGATCTGGTGGGTGAGCAAATCGTTTTTGTTGACATTATTAGCTTTGTTCACTGAGTGCATGTAGTACCAATGATGTATGTGGATTTTTATAGACAAAATCCCCGTCGGCATGGCACTTAGAGTTTAAGGGCTTGATCCTGTGAGGTGCTGAGGACCTGCAACTCTTATTGATATCAACACTCTGCCCCTATTAGGATTTCACACTAACTACAGAAATGAAGGGCTTGATTCTCATTTATATGAACATCCCTTAGCATCATTTTGGTAGTGTAATGGGATCTTGAACACCATGTAAATTACCTTGTACAACTCATTAAATGTACGCCGACCTTAAAGCCCCTTTATATTGCCAGAGCAGTGGGCCTTACTAGCTGCAAAGACTAATACGGACCCACAAAAAAAGTTATCTATCCATTATATTTTGGATGAGGGGGAATTACAAATGGTAGCCAAGAAGATCAGGTGGCCACATAAAGAAGGTTCTCACAGTTTGCTGAGGTTGTGGTCCTGGCATGACATAGCAAGGCACCCATTTGCCCTTCTTTGTTTGCTTCACTCTAACTGAAAATGAGAATTCTCTACTGCTAGCTGGAGACCCCAGTGCACTCAGAGCCATTGACTTTAAATATATGAGAGCTGTAGCCCTTGTGCACAATAAGGAACTGTACAGAAGCAGGGAGAATAACGATGACATGAATATGCAAGTAGCTCTCAATGCCAACATCATAATCACAGATGTTGTTGCCATGCATCTGGGGTCCATCCCTGAGTCATTCATTTTGCACATGTTCCAACTCCACCAGCTACTCCAAATATTTTCACCCAATAGGGGATGGCTGATTGTTCAGCCTTTATCATATTTTTCTGAAGTTTACTTTGCTAACATCTGTGTACAGTCATTATGGAGCTGGCACTGGTTCTGAGACACTGCTAATTTTCTCTATTTTGGTGACAGGGAATGCTGTCCCTTTCTATCTCTTTGAATAAAGATATATTATAAAGCGGTCAGAATCCGTCATGTGCTAGAGTTACTCCATGGTGGCTGGAAGTGTTGAAAGCCACCTACAGCAGTTGTTCTCCTGGGGGCCAAAGTGACCACAGTTGGCTCAAGTGGGTAGGGTTGGCCCCAGAGGGGCTGGGGCTAGGCCACCTTGTACTCAACATTGCACTGACTCACAGCATCGTCTGGGCAACACATGTAAACAGAATTTACAGCCCTCCTCCCACACTGGTACACCCCGAGAGGAGAAACGTAGCAGCACTACTGCCATTACATTTCTCCAGGGGTGAATCCGCTTTGGCGCATTTGCCACATAGGCAAAAAGAACAAGGTGTTGAATTCCGCTGTTTGTGCAGATGAGGGTTGTCACAGTTTTGGGGTTAACTACCTCTGTCACCCTGCTCTTGATCTTCCTCAAGGGCACCTGCTTAAGGGTTCAGGCTTCCAGCCATTCCTTCCTTTGGGTAGAGACCTGCAGCTCTCTCTCCCTCCAGAGTGGGGGTGTGTAGGCTTGAAGTCCCTTTGTACTGATTTCCCCAGCCAGTCTGACCAGGGTCCAGCACCTGTGGTTAGCCTTTCTCCAAAGGTACAACCAGCCTTCACAGAACAAAATACATGTATTCTTAGGGTAAAAGCATTACAGAGAACACACATAAAAACAATTGAAGTTACACTATGTATGCTAAAACCTTACTAGAGGTCACCCATCAATTCTAGAGAGTCCAAGTAAGCCAAAGTCGTTCCAGTCCTTTCCCTCCTTCCCACGCTGGACAGAAGGTCCTCTCTGTTTGCTGAATCAAACGAAGGTCCAGTGGGAGTTCAAAGTCAGCCTTTTTATAATCAAATGCCCTTGCTTTGTGCGAGTCTCTGGAAAACCCAGTTTGAACTAGTATTAGCCCTTGCAAACCTCTCCAGGGGCTGGTACCTCTCTAGAGTTGTTTAGTCTCAGTGACTCAGCTCAATCACTTCCCATGTTTTTAGTTCCATGGAGCAGAACACAATCATACATGAACCATTCACAAATTTACTAAAATGGTCCCCAAAGATACTGCATGGGTTTGTAAAATGTGTCACAAGGGTAAATTTAACATGAGTATAAATATGTGTTGCTATATGTGAGGCTACTCTTAAATGGACAAGGCCATTGTCTTGCATCTGGAAGGCCAGCCTGAGAAGGCAGCTGCAAATATTTGCAGTTTGAAGGAAATTGTTCTATCTGTTGTTCTTAAGGGTAATACTGGGTGGTCTTTTTTTTTTTTTTACATTTTTTGAACCAGTGGCAGGAGGGGATAGCTTCTGAGGGCTGCGATGGTCTTCAAAATGTTGATCTTGCTGAATTAGAAGTGTTAATTGACCCATTATATAGAAGTATATTGAACACTAAGTTATTAATCATTGTGACTAAAGCTATCACAATCTGGTCCATAGTAGTTATCCAAGTATTTGCTGGGGAGTAGTTTTGCAGTCTGGAAAGGAGGCAAAATACTTGGCTTGTTTGTTGTTATGTTTTATTATTTTTTCCTCATGAGTGATAACTAGTACTAAACTTCTTTCTCTGGAGGGTGAGTCATTTATTTTATAGTAAATTGATATCTGTTGATATATGAACATTAGTTATATATTATTTATATGTAGATCTGCATCCTTGAGCTGAAAAATGTAATTCTTTATTCTGTAATTTACTGTTTAAAATTTAATGAAATGTTAATTATATATATATACACACACACACACACACACACACAAAAAGATTTATGTAGCACAAAACAAGTGCCGTATATTACTGCGAATTGTTCATGCTGAACAAATTGTGTCACAAAGGGAACAGGAATAAATTAGTGAGCACAAAACAAAAGCATCTGCAGTTGGCCTATTAATCCTATGTAATATGGCAAGTGTCATTTAGAAAGATGCACCTGAAGACAGTGTTACTGCACTTGGAGATGGCAAAGCCAGAGGAATTGGTATCTTTCTCTGCCTCTGAATAGGGCCCAGTAGCAATGGGTTTCTGGACTCTCCAGCGTGCTCTACTAGTCTGGCATTACATTGTTTCATATCCCTTTGTTGTTAAAATTGGGAATTTTTGGTTTCCACGATGCGGTTATATTATTTGGCAGTGTCCCGATGACTTCAGGCGGACAAAGTAATTGGCCTGAAGGCCCATGTTGTGACAATGTACCCGAGGCACCAACTGTAGTCTACAAAAGACCAGCAAAGGCTTTGAATTAAGTGATACAGGGAGAGACCATTTTGTTTCATATACTTTTACTAGCAATAGTAAAATGCTGTGTTAACAACTGATTGCACTGTGAGGCCTCAAGTCACAGTCATCGCTTGATTCTATATTAATGTCTATGTTGAACCTTGATATCTCCTGAAATTTTGTATCCTGAACTGAATGACATTTCAGACAAATAACTGTATTTCCGTAGACAGATAAATCACCTTATGGCAATAGCTACAATAATTTGCTGCCACAATTTCTTAAGGTAACTTATTTGAAGAATTGTGTTTACGCTCCCAAACTGAAACCTAGATGATTTTTCACATTTCTATAAAAAAAAATGGAAAAAAAAAACCTCTTGCTTGTTAATTTTGAATAGTTTTGGTCAAGCTGTTTTTTTTTCTTAGAAAACATTTTCACCGCACTGCGCTTTAGCCTTCACAAAACTGGTGCCATTAGGCTTTCATAGCTTCCAACACAAGAATGGTAGTTCTATTTCTAATGTGCTCTGTGGCTTTATAAATGGCAAGGTCATGTCTTTGTAGGATTTGTGACAAAGATGAAAGTTCTCTCAGAGCCTCTTCCCTGAGAACTAAATCCACCATAAATCCAGGGCTTTCAAGATTTTTCTAAGCTGGGAAATGTTGAGCATTCTGATAAAGATCATACTTTTATCACTGCAGCAAATGCAAAGAGGAATATATATGTAGAGAATCTATGAATGAAATACTGCTGGGATTGTCCTGTAACTATTGCCTTCTTTCTGCAATCACTTTAATAGGCGGCTAATCTTACATAGCACTAGTGATCCTTCCTATGCACGCTACATGTTCCTGCCAGCTGTTCGTTGACTGAGTAATAATGAATACTCTGTATCTCAGAGCTGATGATTCTTGCAACATCCTTGAGTGCTTTTGATTCTTAACTGTCAGTTCAAGTTGGTGTGCAGTAGGCAATTGTAAAATTTATGGAAGGAGGACAGATAATTCTGGACTGTATCAAACAACTTTTTAACAATACTCTCCAAAACATTACAAGCAGATGTTCATCATGTGTCATGTGTCATTGCTCTTCCACCTTGTTAGAGCCAAAGCTCCTTCTAGTATTATATATATTGCTGCATGTACCAACAGGTCCAAGGTAAAATGATTGTTTTGGGACATTCCATCTACCATGTAACAGGAAAATTCTAGCATGGTGCCTCGTAATAATTCAGGATGATTCTCATTTATTAGATATTTGAAAATATGAAGATAATTTATCTATATTTCCTCTGTTTCTGTGAACATCCAAGAAGAGTGATAAATGCCACTTTATTAAAAAATATCCTGTCATCTAGCAGCACAAATAAAAAAAGCGTTAGATGAATTGAGCGTTATGTTCTTTTGTATTTCACCAGCAACATACTAAATGTGTTTAATACTGAAAGAGCTTCTGCTCTACCCACCACACCAGTTTTAATAGTGAGTCCGATTCAGTGTCTGTAACTACAGCAGGTAGCTCTGGCAATAACAAACACTGTCCGAATGTAGAGTCTCTGCAGATGGAAGCAGGAATTCTTTCATTTGGGCATGCACTGTCATGAACATGTTAAATTAATGTATGCCTTTGAATGAAGATGTACAGATATTTTCTCATAGGAATGCTTTTGGGATTCTATGTGGTTGTCGTAACATTGATCCAAGCAGTCTACTCCAATGAATTTGTTAAACAGGTTTTTACATCAGCACATAAAATCAGGAATTTACGGTTTGCCATAAGGCTTGCAAAGTGAGATTTCAACTCCCTGTGGTGCACAGCACATCGCGCATCAGGAATGTCACTATTCCTTGTAGCAGCTATTGCTATGACCTGCTGCTAAAATGCAATTCTAAGCTGTACTTGGTGTATCTCGGGAGCTGGAATAGACAGAGAGATGGATACATTGCCTTGGGAAGATGGCATAAGGGTGGCAAAGCTCATCACATTCCCAGTTTTCCCCCCCTAACATGGCTATTTCTAAAACCACTTGTAAAAAGCGTAATTGCTCGGATATGCATAAACAGAACAAGCTACGCTGAGGGACCGGAGAAAAGGCCCAAGATACGGATCTGAAATGATAAAAAACACATTTGTATGTATTCTCATTAGCATAAAATGGAAACCATAAAACTGATCACCAGGCTAAAATACAATGTTTTCTCTTTTAGATGCTGTTATACTATGTCTTCCAACTGCCGTAAACTCTACTGACAATGCCGTCCATACAACAGCAATCTCACTCTAACGTGGAAAGTGTTTGTCTTTCAGAGGAAAGTCAAGTAGAAACAACCTTGGATACAAATGAGAGTGGTGGAAATACTTCATATGTATTGCAATCAGTACAGAAAGGTCAAATGAAAATATCTCAGTGCACCGATGGAGAATCCACCCAGCTCCAAAGAAAAGCTACGCACTCATAGACTCAACGTGTCGCCTTTCCTTGGGTCTGGTTTTATTAACAAAAAGGTAACACTAAATGAACCTCAGCCTAAGCCTTCTTCTCAGGCTTGGCTGCTCCTAGGTTCCTTCCTGCAAGATGCCTCTGTTCCCAGGCCCTAACTCCCACTGGTGAAGAGCTATTGCCACTTTCTTTTCTATTCAGTGAGAAAGCTAATGACCCCCACTTGCCTTAGAGAATGTAGCCCCGAGAAACAGTCTGCAACTCAGGAGAGCTGTGTTCAGGTCCCACCTCCCCGTTAGGTCATCTTGGGCAAATCATGTCCCTGCTGTGTGCCTCAGTTCCCCCACCTCATATAAAATGGGGATAAAGATAGTAACCTCCTTTGTAAAGTGCTTTGAGAGCTGTTGAGAGGAAGCACGGTATAAGAGCTAGGTGGTATTATTATTATTTATTAGAATGTCAGCAGTAATTCACTGGCAGCTCCCTGCTGGATTCCAACACTTTCTAACAGGGTTTGGCAACAGGAGACTTATTCCACCTTGTTGCAATGTCACATACTAAAGATTTGACAAGCATTAATAAATATCCCTATATTACTACTTTTTTAAAAGACAGAGAAAAATGTATTTCACATCTCAATAGCATAATATGGCATAACTCTTAATTATTTGTATGGTGGTAGCCAAAATTCAAGGTCCCATTGTATTAGGCACTGCAAATGCACTTAACAGGAAACTAGCCACTGACCCAAAGAGTTCACAATCTAAGTATGGGGCTGTCTGCTGCATGTTTTGTACTCTTTAAATATGTGAAAATTCTATTGATGGTTTTGCTTGGGAATCCGGTGCTCTATACTGAGTCCTGGAAGTTTTAATTAGCTTTGATCTACATTTTCTCCAGAAGTCAAGGTACCATACCCATCTTCAAGAGTGTTAAACTCCCCTAAAATAAACAAGATTTAAAATTATTCACAACTTCTGTACCTCTCTCTTCACTGACCTGAAAGTACTGGTCTCCCAGTCTAGTTGACACTGCTACCTGTGCAAAGGTACCATGGGCATACGAACAAACAAATAAACGAGGAAAAAAGAAAAAAATAATAAATGGACACAAATTGGACATTAGTGGGTAACATACAAAAGCCAGTAGGTGAACACTTCAACCTCCCTGGACATTCTATAACAGATTTAAAAGTAACTATTCTTGAACAAAAAAATTTCAGAAACAGATTTCAAAGAGAAACAGCAGAACTAAAATTCATTTGCAAATTTAACACCATTAATTTGGGCTTGAATAGGGACTAGGAGTGGCTGGTTCATTACAGAAGCAGCTTTGCCTCTCCTGGAATTGATACTGCTTCATCTATTATTGGGAGTGGACTACATCCACCCTGATTGAATTGGCCCTGTCAACACTGGTTCTCCACTTGTGAGGTACTCCCTTCTCTTCATGTGTCAGTATATAATGCCTGCATCTGTAACTTTCACTCCATGCATCTGAAGAAGTGAGTTTTTTTACCCATGAAAGCTTATGCCCAAATAAATCTGTTAGGGTATGTCTACACTATGAAATTAGGTTGATTTAATAGAAGTCAATTTTTTAGAAATCAATTTGATACAGTCGATTGTGTGTGTCCCCACTAAGGGCATTAAGTCGGCGGTGTGTGTCCACAGTACCGAGGCTAGCGTCGACTTTCGGAGCGTTGCACTGTGTTAGCTATCCCACAGTTCCCGCAGTCTCTGCCACCCATTGGAATTCTGGGTTGAGCTCCCAATGCCTGATGGGGCAAAAACATTGTTGCGGGTGGTTCTGGGTACATGTCGTCAGGCCCCCCTCCCTCCGTGAAAGCAACGGCAAAAAATCGTTTCTCGCCTTTTTTCCTGGGTTACCCGTGCAGACGACATACCACAGCAAGCATGGAGCCCACTCAGCTCACTGTCACCATATGTCTCCTTGGTGCTGCTGGCAGACGCAGTACTGCAGTGCTACACAGCAGCATCCCCTTGCCTTGCCTTGCGGATGGCAGACAATACAATACGACTGCTAGCCATCGTTGTCGTCCTGTGGGTGCTCGTGGCAGACCTCAGTTAGGTTGGTCGGGGGGGCGCCTGGGCAGACATGGGTGCTCCCGGCCGGCCTCGGTTAGGTTGGTCGGGGGGGGGAGAAGCGCCTGGGCAGACATCGGTGCTCCTGGCTGGCCTCGGTGAGGTCGGACCGGGGCGCCTGGACAAAAATGGGAATGACTCCAGGTCATTCTCTTCTTTAAGTTACGTCTAATGGAGATTCAGTCCTGCCTGGAATATCATGCCAGCTGGAGGCTTCTGCCTCAGGCTGCTCTCCCAGTCGGCAGCACCGCACGGTTCCACCTACCCCATTCCTCCCCTTGCTCCCATGGCTCATGAAGCCTGGACAGTAGTAAGGAGCAGTTCAACTATAGGCTGAGCAAGTGCAGAATGGTGGTAGAATGTGCCTTTGGACATTTAAAAGCTCGCTGGCACAGTTTACTGACTCGGTTAGACCTCAGCGAAACCAATATTCCCATAGTTATTACTGCTCGCTGTGTGCTCCACAATATCTGTGAGAGTAAGGGGGAGACGTTTATGGCGGGGTGGGAGGTTGAGGCAAATCGCCTGGCTGCTGATTATGTGCAGCCAGACACCAGGGTGGTTAGAAGAGCACAGCAGAGCGTGCTGCGCATCAGAGAAACTTTGAAAACCAGTTCCATGACTGGCCAGGCTATGGTGTGAAAGTTCTGTTTGTTTCTCGCTGATGAAAACCTGCCCCCTTGGTTCACTCTACTTCCCTGTAAGCCAACCGCCCTCCCCTCCCCCCTTTGATTTCCGCTTGCAGAGGCAATAAAGCCATTGTTGTTTCAAATTCATGCATTCTTTATTAATTCATCACACAAATGGGGGGATAACTGCCAAGGTAGCCCAGGAGGGGTGGGGAAGGAGGAAAGCACAGGGGTGGGGTAGTTGTAGGGGCACCCCCTAGAATGGCATGCAGCTCATCATAGAAGCGACATGTCTGCGGCTCTGACCCGGAGCGGCCGTTTCCCTCGCTGTTTTTTTGGTAGGCTTCACACGGCACTGCTGCGGGTCCCTGTTATAACCTCTGTCCTTCATGCCCTTGGAGATTTTTTCAAATATGCCAGCATTTCGTCTTTTGGAACGGAATTCGGATAGCATGGATTCGTCTCCCCATACAGCGATCAGATGCAGTACCTCCTGTTCGGTCCATGCTGGAGCTTTTTTGCGATTCTGGGACTCCATGGTCACCTGTACTGATGAGCTCTGCATGGTCACCTGTGCTGATCAGCTCGCTACGCTGGCCAAACAGGAAATGAAATTCAAAAGTTCGCGGGGCTTTTCCTATCTACCTGGCCAGTGCATCTGAGATGAGAGTGCTGTCCAGAGTGGTCACAATGGAGCACTCTGGGATAGCTCCCGGAGGCCAATAAAGTCGAATTGCATCCACACTAACCCAAATTCGACCCAGCAAGGTCGATTTCAGCTCTAATCCCCTCGTCAGGGAGGAGTACAGAAATCGATTTTAAGAGCCCTTTAAGTCGACAAAAATGGCTTAGTCGTGAGGACGGGTGCAGGGTTAAATAGATCTAATGTTGCTAAATTCGACCTAAACTCGTAGTGTAGACCAGGGCTTAGTCTTTAAGGTGCCACCAGACTCCTTGTTGTTTTTGTGGATACAGACTAACACTAAACGAGTCTTGTGTCTTTCTGAGTTGTGTGTGCTCATCTGCTAGTTTCCCCAGGCTACAAGGGCTAGTTTTGCCATGGCAGAAGGGAAGCTGTGTTGATATAGGAGAAAAAATAAATGAAATAAAATTGGGGAGAGTGTTTGTAACCAAAGCCGCTCAGAGCAAGTCATTGTTACCTACATTTGTACAGTGCTGTATGCATGCATGGCACTTTTGTACAAGCAGAAAGTACCTAACAAAGAGCAGGATCTCTGCCTTGAAGAACTATGGCTTCAGTCCAGCAAAGCACTTAACACTAAGTACTTGAGTGGTCCCAGCTTTGCTGGATCAGGTCCTACAAGCACAGATGTATTCAGCGCAGTGCAAAGCAATCTAGACAAGAAAAGCAAAGGAAAACATGAGTCTCTATCCTAGCATTTACAGCAGGAGTCCACATAAAAGTGGTGGGGTCTAGGAACTATGTTCCAGTCAGTGGATGCACTCTGGCTGACTCAAGGTATGTCTACACTGCAAAAAATAATCTACAGCGGTGAATCTCAGAGTCTGCGTCAACTGACTCAGCCTTATGTGGCTTGTGCTACAGGGCTAAAAGTAGCAGTATAAATGTTCCCGCCTAGGCTCTGAAACCTGGTGAGGGGGAAGGGTCTCAGAGTCCAGGGCTCCAGGGACTGTCTACACTGCTATTTTCACACTGATAGCAAGAGTCCCCCAAGTCAGTTGACCTGGGCTCTGAGACTTGCTGGGTTTATTTTGTAAATGTGCCCTCAGCCAAGGAGACTGCTGAGACCTTGGTTTCACTAGAGCAGGATTTCTCAAACTGGGTCTGTAGACCCCAGGGGGTCTGTAAGGGAATCCAGGTGGTCCACGGGCCCTGCTGATCAACTCCTACCTCAACTTCTCCCCCTCCCTGTCAGTGCCTCCTGCATGCCGGGGAACAGCTGTTCAGCGGTGTGCAAGAAGCAATGGGAGGGAGGGGGAAGAGTGGGGTGGGGGCGTTCTCGGGGGGAGGAGGCGGAAAGAGGCGGGGAAAAGGAGTGGCAAGGCTGGACTGGAGGGCGTGGCCTGGGGCCAAGTGGGGGGCTTGTGGTCTGTAAAAAAATTTAGATCAAAATGGGGGTCCTCGGGTTGTTAAAGTTTGAGAACCGCTGCACGAGAGAAAAAGGTGAGTTTTTACCCTGAGTTCGCTAAATCAAGCACACTAACGAGGTAAAATAAGGCAGGCTGAAGTTTTCACATGTTAGCAGGTTGAGTTAAAAGCCAGCGTACATGTGAGAAAATGACAAATTGTCTTCCCCAGGATTTTCCCTCAGGTTAGTTACCTCACGTTAAGAACACAGCTTTTTTCCCTAGAGAAGACACTGTCTGAGAGGACTGCAGGACTGTGGCTTTGAATACTAAGCATCTGATACACCCATCTATATAGGCCTTCCCTTTGAGGGTCAGTGTCTGTTACCCAGCTGCAGACTGTAAACACACACTCACACTAGCTTGGAGCAGAACTGCAAGGAACACCCAGCTTTGAATCTTGGGCTCAGGGTACAGTAGCCAGACATCCTGATTTTATAGGGATCGTCCCGATATATTCGGGAATGTGCTGATTTTCCTTTTCACTAGTCACAATAGTCTTCCAAGGCCGATACACCCACCTTCCCAAGGGCCAATCCAGAGACCGCAGTAGGGAAAGGCGTAGAAAGAAAGCTCAGATGCTCCCTGTGTTTATTGTTTCATTGTCATTGCCTCAGGCTGAGCGATGCCAGCAGTCAGGGCTGGCGCTTCCACTAGGCGACCTTAGGCGGTCGCCTAGGGCAGCAGGATTTGGGGGGGGGGCGGCATTTTGCCACCCTTGATGGAAATTTGGCAGCAGGGGGTCCTTCCGCTCCGGGTCTTCAGCGGAAATGCGATGGCGGGTCCTACACTCGCTCCGGGACCCGCCGCCGAAGTGCCCCGAAGACACGTAGCGGAAGGACCCCCGCCGCCCAATGCTTAGAGGAGGAGCGCCGCTGCCTATGGCGGCAAAAACTCCTGCCAGCAGTCACATGTGGCTGGAACCTTCCCCCCCAGATTAGGCTCCTGCTCCCATAGGGGGAACTGCTGCAGGTTGGGAGCTGCTGATCTAGCCCTGAGAGTGGGGTGTGGTTATGGGAGCTGGAATGCCTCATGGAACAGGCATCTAAATGAAGCCTAGTTACAACAGTACTAAAACCTGTGTTTGTAGTGTCCTGGAAAGGAACACCCTGGGGCTCCTGACAAATCCAGGCAGTGTTTTATACAAGGCCCACTCGAAGCGGAAACAAGAAGCAATCAGTCACTCGATGGCCTAAATCTCAGCAGTACAGTTGCCGGTTCTTTCCCCCCAATGCAGTTTGTGGCCACTGAAGGGGCCCGCTGAGACACAACAATAGTCTGAACAAAATACAAACTCACAGACAGTGGAATATTGGGCCAGATTAATCCCCAGTCTAACTCCAGCTATGAATGTGAGGTGGGGGGACTCCACTTGCTGGTAGTTAATTCCAAACTCCCATCCCTTGCCTTGGGGTAGAGACCACTCCGACAGCTGGTGGGGAGGCAGGAATTCACCCAGAAATCACCCAGCAAACAGTCCCAGTTCACAACCTATCCCACCCTCAGTACCAGCTCCTCAGTTCCTGATCAGGGCACCTCTTTCCCACTGGCTGTCTCTCACATGTGGTGCAGGCTCACTGTGACCACACAGACAGGCTGCTTGCTGAACCTGTCCTCTGACCCTTAGCCTGCTGTGTCCCTTGGGAGCATACACACTCCACTGGCAAGCCTATCCTCCAATCAGAAGAGACCTGGACATAGGGGCAAGGTTCCTGCCAGCTCTCTCGCCAACCAGGGCTCTGGCAGGGTGGAGCAACCAGCTTCCCTATCTCATTGCCACACAATCTCAGGTCACCGGGAGAAAGGCCAGCCTGCACCTCCATAAATGGTGTTATGAGTGGAATGAACATGGCACATTATATATGTCCTCTTCTTGATGGCATTCAATCACAAGGGACGAAGCATCCTAGCTCACATGCAGATTTGCCCTCAGGGAGCACAGATTCCAGTGTCACAAGTTAGCAGTGACGAGGAAAAAGTTTCCCTACTGTCTACTATTATATAGAGTCTCTCTTGCTCATTTATTTTGGCATTGACAAAGCCGGTGGAGAGACCGGTATATCACAGTTTTATTATTTGGATTGGTTTCCAAGAGAAACATAATGGATTGAGGTTTTCTGGTAAGGGCAGCTGGTGTGTGTTATTGCAAGGGGATTTCAAATAGTTTCTGTAGTGGAACAGCATTCTGCTGCTCACGCAGCTGGGGACAGCTTCTGAGCGGTGGCTGAGGAAAGTTCAGGAAAAGCAGTGATAGGGCAGGTGCAAAGGTGCCTTTGTACTGCCCTGCTTCAGGGACTGTTCTGCCTTGAAGGCTGCTTTAGCTTGCGCCTTCTCCTGATATCCCTACAATACGGAGCTGCTCTCAAAACCAGTTGCACTTGATTTTGTTGCCCTACGGCAGTTTAGCAGTACAAAGTGCCCAAAAAAACCCAGGATCAGGTCCATTTCATATCCTGACTGAAATTCTAATCATGCTCATATGTAAATGTTACTGCACAACATAATCTCTTTACTGGATACATGAATTTGGGAATGATATGGCCACCCACCCTTCAATGGGGGTATAGAGGGCAACCATCAGACCAAGCACATTCATTGACTCTTGGATTCATAGTAAAATCCACTAGGTTTATACTGTGAATTAGTGCGCTTGCAAATTCACCGCCAGCCTCGAGGCCGCACAAGATCATTGCTTTGGGAGAGGTTTGACATCTGGATGGTAGAAAGAGTCTGACGAATGGCTTGGCAACTTCTGCGGAGAACAATGACAAGTTCCCAGTCAGGTGAAGGCTGCAGAGTGGGTTTTTTTCCAGGAGTCTGTAAACAGAACTCTTTCATTTGAGCAAGCTTCTATAAACACACACAAAGAGCAGACATCTTCCCTGAGGAATGGAAAGCTTGCAATGTGTTAATCAGTCAGCCACAGATATAAAATCCTCTGTGCAAGTGCAAGGGATGAGTGGGCCAATTTAGACACAATAAGAACCAATCTGAGCCGTCATCTGCAGCTCAGTTCTCTTTTTCTTTTTGCTTGGAGGCAAGGGGGTTGAGAAAGTTTAGTTAACTCCCTTTTATGTCTGTTTTTGTGTGTGTATCTAGTGAATATCCAGAAATCAAAACTGGGACTCAGTTACAGTAAAGTGGGGGCAGGAGGAGCAATGGACTTGAGAAGCATTATGCTTTAGAGGCTGGGTGCATCTCCAGGGATGGTCTGGGAGTGTGCTCACAGGGCCTCAGTTCCTCAGGACAAGGACAAGAAACTCACTGCTGTGTGTTTGCCCAGCAAAGTCGCATCTCCTCTAATGTTCCACTTTGTTCTGGTGATGCCACTATGATGGTGCGTGTGACTTTGTGTCCTGGGCAATGGCACCTCCTGATGCTTTGTTCAGCACCTGTTTGCAGAGTGGGGTAGAGGGTCTTATAACACTGTGCCATTTAAAATTGGCCCTTTCAGCAGGCATTTCCTCAACAATGCAATCAAATTCTCCCTTGCTTGCGCTGCAACACATGAGGCTTTTTAACGATCACTTTCGTCTACACCATTGAATAACTGGGGCTAATATAGCCAGCTATTAGTATTCTGCTAATAGGATTTAGAGCTCACTCTAACAGAAAATGATGTGGGGTTGCTAATGATGATGTGCCAATGTTCCCCAGTTTGCTGCTCAAGCAGTTTGCTATTTGCAAAGGTTCGGCTTTAGTAGAAAACACATCCTTGAAAATAAATAAGACAGATCCATGCTGAGTATAACAATTGAGTCCTTGTTATAAGAGCAGGGGGAGAAAGAGTGAGGTTTTTTTGGATGCTGTTTCAGACATTATTATTCTTGAAACCCTGCACACATCAAACTAGGCATCAGCTCCTAGACAGCCTGCAGACCATGCAAGCAGGAGTGCCAACTCCTTCTGAAACCCAGGTCTTTCACGCAGCAAACAGATGTGCTGCCTGCAGTGCTGAGCTGCTGGGTACAAAGGTTGGATCTATTTCTAGGAAATTAACATTGCGTAGCCTGGTGCAGCAAAATGCCAGCCCTTGTATTCTTTTAGTAATTTGCCTAGTGGCCTCTACTTCATTTGAATGTCTGCCCCAATCTAATTTATATATCTGTGCCGGATCCGTTGAGAAGAACAAACAGAAGCTGAAAATATGAACATAAGAACATTGGTGATATGGCAGCCAACTGCAATCCTCTTACTCTATTGACTACTGTCATGTGCACAACAAAGAAAATGCAATACGGTAACTCTGTAAGAAGCCTATTCAAACTAATGGTGGACAAGCCTCAAAAGACCCCAAGATTCTGTTTGGCTTAGATAAGCTTCAGAAAGCATCTGAGTGTTGAGATGATTATCTGAACCTCTTTGGTCTGCCAGGTTGGGCTAGAAAGTTCACTAGAGCTGACTTTCTTCTGAGATTTCTAGTGCTCACTGGGTTGGGCCGGATGTACTGCACGAAGGTGCTTAGGTACAGTGGTGATAGGCACAATTTAAAGAACAAGATCAGACAGAAGCACCAATTCTCATAAAGGAATTTGACACATCTGCTCCTGATCCCAGTTGGGACCCAGAGGTGCTGAGGAGTTGAAAACAGAAGAGAATGAGGTAAAGGGGGTGGGGAGAATAGCATAGTTTTCAGATAATAATAGGAAAAGAATTGTTCCCTTCAATTTATGGGTGAAAGTTAGTTGGAAATCTTCTTATATCTGGGCCAGTTTCCCCATTCCTAATCGAAACCAACACAGAGTATAAATTCTTCTGCCATCTATCAATGTGTTTGTACAGCACCTGGCACAGTAGGTGCTCCTAAGTGCTACTGAACTACAAACAATAACATAAAATAATAATATTTACCTACTGACTTAGATGGCCCAGCCACCTTAGTATTTGAGCTCCAGAGATGTGTCCTGCTGGCGTTGTTCCCTGCTTTTGCTAGCTGCCATCATCCTTCTCCCTCGCAATCATTCAGTGAAACCCAGTAAGAAAATTAGGGTTATATGCTGGAGAGGCCTGCAAATATTGCTGCTTGTTGCACAAGTCATTTGTGGACATCCTTTTGGGGAAACATTCAAAAGTCTTTCTTTTTTTATCTTGCAATGACAGATCAGATCTATATAGGCTATCTGTAGTATGATAGTTGCACGAAAGAAGTACAGATTTTTAAATAGGCTGCAAGAAGAGAAAGTATTCTACAAAAAAATTAAAAAAAGAATGAAAAGTATTATGTATATTACAAGGCTTTTGCATTCGGTGAGCTCCAATATAGCTTTTCATTTAGTTACATTCATCATTAGGCTTTCCAGCTCAATGAATCTAGGGACCTTAAAAAAAATAGTGAGTTGTCCTTTCTGTTGTTTTGTTATATCTCTGTGCTTTATGAAACAGTTCTGATGACTGAGCTGTTCTGATCTAATAGGTAGCATATCATGGGGACAGTTCCACATTTCTGTAGTTGCTAGGCTACCAAGAGTAATTCCTGGTATTCTACAGCACAACTCAGTAAATACAATGGTCACGTCAAACTTGTCTGAGGGCCTCATCCTGCTCTCACCAGAGTCGATGGCAAAATTCAGATTGATTGAAGTGATGCAGATTCAAGTCCTTAGTTACCCTTTCCAGATCTGGCCCATTCTGGCCTATAATGGGCCCCCATTCTTGCTTTTAAGAACTTCCACAACATCTAAATTCTAGGCCTAAAAGTCGTTGGCAGTGCCCCTTTAAACATGGACAAACACCCAGTATGTGGAAAGTTCAGGCCCCATCAATATTCAAAAGTAAATCTCTGAAGTCTTAGTATCCGTTAGTGGGAAAATCCTTGAGTTATAAATGGGATAGAGAAATTCATTGCAATCATTAACCTTTAGTAAATCTGATGCCAAAGCTAAAACATTTTGATTAAAAAGAAATTAATCAGCTATTAACAGATTACATTTTCTTTGGTGAAAGTCCAAGACAGCGTATATTATGGAAAGAGTTTAATTACGTTCAGATGCTGTTTCTGAAGTAGATGACCTTTTATTTGGGGATCTATCTGCCTTTGCCCTCTGAGGACCTGATCCCAGAGCTAACCTTAGCATTTTATGGAAAAACATCCTGCCACCCAGAACCCTGAAACATAACTGACTCCTGTCCCCTTTTACTACACCTCTGTGCACAGGAACAATGTGAGGATTTGGAGAGGGCTAATGAGATGATTAAGTGGACACACTTTAATTTTGCATTAAAATATCTGTGTGTGTATGTGTTTGTGTTTCAGGGATTTTAGGGTTTCCTCAACTTCTTGAGCCCCAGTCCATGTAGTTAATGTTAGACACATGTGTAGTCCCATTGCCTGCTCCTTCCTTTCAGTTGGAGTGATTGGGGCCAGATCCTCAGCTGGTAGGAACTGTCATAGCTCTGTTGATCTCGAAATATTGCCTATTACAATATACGCAAATTGTGGTTTTGGCCCTGGATTCCATCTAGTTAACTTTTTTCAAGTCTATCTCTGCAAGGAAAAACCCTTCAAACGTACCTTGATTTAAAATGAGACCTGTTATTATCCTTTGTATTTCTATTTCTCCTAGATCAGAGGGGCCATTGGCCACTGGCTTCATCCTTGTGCTTTCCACGTAACCCACAGATGCCAATCAAGTCAATGAGAAGACTGGACATGCAAAGAATGCCAGAGAAGATACCACACCTAGTATAACGAGGGCAATTAACTAGAAAGCTTGAACATTAATGCTTAACTTTCAGGCTTCTCTTGGTTTCAGCTAGCCCGCAATCACTATTTAAATGTATTTTTGCGTGCATGGTATCAATAAATTATTCTCTCTGGTGATCTGTGATAATGTGTTGCATTGTGTGAAAAGGAACATTTCGAAAGAAATTTCATGACACTATTGCTTCAGAGCTCACTCGCTCCCTCTCTCCACACACACACACACACACACACACACACACACACACACACACACACACACACACACACAGCTTATTAATACTTAATGCTGCTAATGAAAACATTGCCTGCTACTCACAAGGGAAGGAAAAAACAAAGGCCTGTTTGTTTGTTTTTGAAATACTTGCAGCAGATATCTACAATAGTTCATATTTGCCAGTGGTTACCATGCACTGGTATCTGAACCACTGCATTGATTTCCTCTTCTACATAAAGGGAAAAGTTGCATCCAGCTCAGGTAACACTGTGTTGCAAATATGATGATTAATTAACATTTATATGGCAGTAGCACCTGGAGAACAGGCCTTCACTCTACTGCGCACTGTACTAACACATGGCAAATGACAGTCCCTGACTCAGAGAGCTTAATAGTCTAAGACTCCCATAACGGGTGGATTAGATAAACAAGCTGGCCACCGTGGATGAAATGAAGTAACAAAAATAATAGGATGGGCACAAATCTCAGCCATTCAGGAGCAGGAATCACAAGGCTGGCAACGCTGTAAACCTTGGCAACTGCTGACTTTTTAACAATAACCATGGGCCATTGTAAGAGAGAGAGAAATGAAAGGGGTTTGAGATTTCAGCACAATCTGTAGCGATGCAGGGGTTAAAAAAAATCAGTTTAGGGATTTTGTGTTAGCTCTCTCACAAGGCCTGACTCCTTCACCCCCATGGCACATCCTCTATCAACCCAGAGTGAAACTAAACTGCCAGATATAAAATTCTAATTTAGATTCTTAATTAGCTGCCCTCAGGTAGGCTCCTGGTTCACCACAGGCCAAGGAACATCTGCAAAGGATGTATAATTTTTTTGGCTTGGCAGTAAATTAAACAAATGTATCAAGTCAAAGAGTTTCCTTGTAGCCACTACCTTGGGGGCAAACTTTCTCCCAAGCGCCCATCGCTGTGTCTGACCTAAAGGCAGCGGAACTGATGGCAGGGTTGCTATGCGGTATGGGCATGAGGCAAACATGTGTTCATGTGTGTGGGAGTGGGGATGGTGCTGAAACTTTGGTAGACACAATCTGAAAGGCAGTGCTCTGTCCTCCTCCTGCATTAGTGCAGGGGAGTGTTTTGAAGGCAGGCAGGGCATGACCTGTTCGTCTGAAGCTATGTCTATCCACCAGCCAGACCCGCCCACTCACTTTGCTATTGTTTGCAAGCTAGTGGACTGCATTCTGTCACCCTCACTGAGCTAAGGTCATTTAAACCTGTGCACAGGGGATGTGATTTTAGGGCCAAATCATCCTCATTTTACTCATGCAACTGGTCCCATTGCCTTCAGCAGGACTACTCCTGTGAATAAAGCATGCCGGATTTACCCAGGGGCATTAGAAAGGTAGTAACAACTGCTCAAACCATGCATCACTCACTTGGCTAGAGCAGCATAACTGACTTTTTCCTCCATTTTACTAGCAAAATCTTGTTTGATACATTTAGTCAACATTATTGGTTATGCTAATTCTAATCAATTAATTTCAACCATCCAGGAATACAAATGAATCCAGAAGGTCTCAAATCAACAGCTGCAAACTAACTAAGAAATGCAAGTCAGCTAGAAACAGGCTCAAATAGTCTGACAGCAATTGCTGCATGAGTGACATTTACAATTGCAGAACATTTCTTTCTTCAGCCCAGTGAATTCCATCATTCCCCCTCCCACCTCTACCTGTCCTCCTCCTCCTCCTCCCCCCATTTCCAATCAGATTCAGTAGATGATATTGGACAATGGATTTTTTTTTAATCTTGTCATTGTCAACCACAGTACTTTTCACTCTAGGCAACTGAATTTTTGTCTCCAGACTCATTGGCATGAGAAATTTCATGTTGATCTTGCTAATCATTAACTAATAGAACCATGCTTTTACACTGCCATATTCAGAGTTGTGTTTAACCATCAATTTAAATGGAAGGCTAGGGTCCAAGTTGTCTTTGTCAAAAAGTAAATGTAGCTGCGTTGAGGTGGGTTACTCTTTTTTCCTGTATTTTACACTGTCTGCAAGAACTATTTGATTAGTGCGTGTCAATGAAGACTTTAGTGCAAAAGGTTCATCCCTGGTATATTCGTCGTGCAGAGCTTTATAAACCAGCAAGTGCAAAACATGATAAACATTTTATGTTATGTCATAGCAGCGGGTATTGAACAAAAGGACCCTTCTGAAATGTTTTTAAAGGAAATATATTGCTGTAGTTTTTGGTGTCAATATTAGGGCAAAATTCTACCCTTACTGACCTCTGCACAAAAGGGGCAGGGGGGGAAGAGGGTATTGCTGGCTGTGACTCCTCTGGCTGGAAAAGGCCATATAGCAGAGGGCGGATGGAGTGTCCTCTTAAGTGAACCTTGTTGCTGTCCCCCCTGCTGCCCCTGCCCCAAAAAAGGCAGCATATAGGCCCCCTTTCACATGTTTAACTTGCACCCATATACACGCAGGGAGTGGTACCGGTCATGCTCACCAGATGGCAGACCACAACTCTTCGGGCCCAGTGGCAGCAAAGGGTGTGTTAACTGGGTCTGCTGTAGGGCTCCCGAGAGTGTCAGGAGGGACTCATGCTCTGCTGAGGACTGGGGGATGAAGCGTCTCCCTGAACCCCCACACAAGAGTGAAAATTTGTTCATAACCTTATGCTGTAGCTCTAGACATGCAGGTGTGTGATGATCACTTTAGAATCTTGCACTCACATTTGTAGGAATATCCAGGCAGAAACAAAAACAGGTTAGAAAGGAGCTGTTTGCTAAGGGACCTGGCATTGGTCACGGTCGGAAGACCGGATACTGGGCAAGATGGATCTTTGGTCAGATCCAATATGGCTGTTCTTATGATGTCAGCTACCTACCGAACTGATTTGGGTTCCATTAAAATAGCTAAGGCAGAGTCTTGTTTGAGACAGGCCAAAATCAGGGCCGGCTCCAGGCACGAGCCGAGCAAGCTCACACTTGGGGCGGCAGATTCTACGGGGCGGCATTCCGCCCAATCCTAAGGTGGCATGGCTGCTTTTTTTTTGTTTGTTTGTTTTGTTTGCCGATCCGGCAGCGTGGAGGAGGGGAGCGCCCTGCTGGGAGCGGGCTGCGCACTCCGTCTGCCCCAGCCGGTGCCGGGTCTGTAGCAAGCCCGGCAGGGCAGCCCGCGTCCTTCCCTGCCTGCTGACCGGAGCGGAGTGGAGCCCTCCTGGCAGGCGGCGTGGCAGTGGGGGCCACATGGCGAGCGCCCCGCTGAAGCCCTGGCCGCCCCCCTTCTCTCTCTGCCCGCTCCCTCCCACTACCCCCCACTAGCCGGGGCACATCTGCAGTGCAGGGAGTCCCCCAGCACTCTGGTTCCAGCTGCCCCGCAGGTTGTTTTTTTTGCTTTGCCATTCTGGCCACTCTGATTTTTTTTGCTTGGGGTGGCAAAAAAGCCAGAGCCGGCCCTGGCCAAAACACACTGAAAAGGAACAAGGACTAAAGTGAAGGCGATACAGTCTGCATAGGTGAGGAGTCTAGGGCTTGTCTACATGACAAAGTTGCATCAGTTTCATTTAAATAGGTTTAAAAATCAATTTAGTTTAATGAGTGTAAAATCTGTATAAACATTCTTATTTTGGCCTGAGAGTGGCTTATTGCAGCTGAGCTTAAGAATCGACAGAAGCTAAATTGGTATAAGCCATTTTAAACTGAAATAGGCGTCTACACAGGGTTTTGCACTGGTTTGATCAAATCAGTTTTACAACATGCAACTAGATAAACCAATGCAAGTTTGTGAGAAGATAAGGCCCTAGCGTTGTTTTGGGTAGTGCTATTAGTTGTCAATCAAATAAAATACAGTCTGAAAAGACATTGGAGTATGTCTGATCTTTCTTTAGCCAATCCAGAAAAAAAACAGTACTGGGAAAACTATGCAGTCGGTGCCAGATTCCCTGCCTAGCATCTCTTATTCACTATTGAGAGGTCAATTTCCACCTACCATTGGCCCATGATGTCAGTTTCCATCTTGGTACATTTTCAAAGGAGTGCCTTTGTGTTTTCTCTCATGCTTGGGAGGATCAACCTGTGAACAGGGCCAGCTTTAAGCCGATTCGGCCGATTCCCCGGAATGGAAACCCGCGCCTAAGAGGGCCCTGCAACGTCCGGGGCTGCCGGCGGAGTGGAAAAAAGAAAAAAAAAAAAGCCGCGTCCTGCTTCTCGCCCCTCCCTCCAGCGCTTGCGCCGCCATACAGCTGATCAACGCAAGCCTGGGAGGGAGGGGTGAGGAGGAGGAATGCGGCATGCTTGGGGAAGAGGCGGGGATTTGGGGAGGGATCCAATGGGGCAATGAGGGGACGGGGCTGGGGGCGGGATCAGGGTGGGGATTTGGGGAGAGATCCAATGGGGCAGGGAGGGGGCGGGGCCAGGGCGGGGATTTGGGGAGGATCCAATGGGGCAGGGCGGGGGCGGAGTCAGGGTGGGGCCGGGGCGGAGTTGGGGCGGGGGGTGCGAGACAATTTGCGTCCTGGTGTGGGGCCCCGCACCTGCTAAAGCCGGCCCTGCCTGTGAACATCTGCAAAGCCACCTCATAGATTTCCTTCAAATCCCACCTTAAAACTCTCCTTTGTTATGGCACCTTCAAAACACTGGTCAACAGCTAGGCCAATATTGTCTCATTGTTTCCCTGTACTTCTATGTGTGTCTGTCTGTATGCAACTGTTGTCTCTTGGCTTATACTTTGTTTGTAAGGTCCTTGGGGTAGAGGCTGTCTTTTTGGTCTGTTTGTACAGCTCCTAGCACAGTTGGTTACTGATCCATGAATGGAACTTCTAGGTGTACTACAATACAAATAATCAATCATAATATGGAATATTATTTTCCACCACAAGTGCTTCAATTGAAATCAGTGGGGCTACTCGCTATTCAGTGAGTAAGGATAGGAGAGTCTGTCTGTCAGATATCAAATGGAGCATAGAAACATCAACTGCAGTTTAAACTTACAGTGTACACCACTACCCCAATTTCCCTCAGGTGTCAAGAATAGATCTGTGTGAGACTTTCCTCTTGAAACACATAACCAGGTGAGTCAGCCCAGGTTTGCTTTGGTACCAAAGGGTTCAGTAAAGTCCCCAAAGCTGGGCTGAGTTTCATGTGAAACCTGAGGGATGAAATGAGCCAACACTTTGCTATTTTCATGAGTTCCGCTTTGAATTCTGAAGCTTGGGGTACGTGAACAAACATGAAACTAAGAAAAAGTTCACAGCTCAAGCTGAACCCACTGTTTAATACCCAGCTCTAATCAGAAGTAACCTTAAAGCAGAATCACCTAATTTAGAGCCCGATTTCAAATCCCACTGGAGTCAGTGAGAGTCTTTCCATTGACTTCAACAGGCTTTGTTTTATAATTTAATCAGAGAATGGGTTTCCATGGAACAGGCCATGTTTGCTAGTACACTCCAAGTAGTATTTTAGATGATTACATTGCTAATATAATGAAACTTTCCATTTCACAGTTGTTTAATTTAATTGAGTGAGAATCAGATAATCTGCACATGCTTAATGGGGTATATGTGTAAGGCAGGTGCAAAAAATACCCCTATGGTAAATTAAACTAACTCAACAGTCAACAAAATAATGAGATGCTGTGGGAGTTGCATTTCAACTAAAGCCCACACGGATATAGCCATCTTAACAGAGGTTATTCATTAGCTTTCCTTGCCTTCAGTAGGAAGAGAAGACAGTTTGGGGTTCTATAAACGCATGACTGAGTTTGATGTGAAAAGTGAAAAATTTGTTTTAATGAAAAAGAAACAATTTCTCTTGAGTGATTTCCATAGAAACTGCCATCAGTTATCCCAGCTCTTAGCAACTTGTCTGGCCCTGACTCACATTCCACAGACAGCAACTTAGATTTTCACATCACTTTTTATGAAGGGACCCCCCTGTGGAGAGTGATCTGTTTAAACCTCGACTCATTACAGGCATATCAGAAGCTATCAATGTCTAAGAAATCCATATAGGGTATGTCTACACTGGAAAAAAAACCCAAACTGACCCTGCCAGCAGTGAGTCTCAGAGCCGGGGTCAAGTAACTTGGGCTTGTGGGGCTCATGCTACAGAACTAAAAATAGCGGTGTAGATGTTCCTGCTTAGGCAGGATCCCAGGCTCTGAGAGACTCTCCAGCCCAAGCAGGAACTTCTACACTGCTATTTTTAGCCTTGCAGCATGAGCCCGATGAGACTGAGTCAGTTGACTGGGCTCTGAGACTAGCTGCAGCATGGTTTAGTTGTTGGGTTGGTTTTTTTTTCTCAGTGTGGAGAAAAGTCTAAGTCTAAGCCCACAGACCCAAAGTATGGGCTGCTCCTGCTGTGCTTGCAGTGGGTGAAGGGGATTGATCTCTAATGGTTTATCAGGCATGCCATGAATCATTCAGCAGTGACGGAGCCACAGAGGCTGCAGGCAAAGCAGAGCTGTAGGACCACACAGCTAGGAGGAGACTTATGTTTCAGCTTTGCCGGGGTCCAATGAGACTTTAGATGATGGCATTTTTCAAAGTAATCTGTTACAAGTGGGGCCACCAAAGACAGAATAAAAACAACAGGGGAAAGATGCACTTATAGTTCCATTAACATAGCTTTTATGGGCCAAAGTCCGTTGAAGTCAATGGGAAGCTTTCCACTGAATTCAGGGCCAATCATCTCTTTGGATCTGACCCCATAGCTCTTTCCCTTGGTGATAATGTTCAGTCTTGGAAGTTTAGATTACCATATATCCCCCATAGATAGCTTGAGTCCAGTAGTAATTCTCTCGTCATCAATGTAATGTTCTCTGAGTCTGTAATGTTGTGTAATGAACTTCTTCACTACTGTCTCCCTCTTTCTTAGATAATGATGAAACTCAATTATTTTATGTTGGTTTTTGGTGGCTGCATTCAAATACTGATCCCACACCTGCAAAGGTCTCTTGATCCATAACTGCAGAGACCCTTTTATGCGTCTCTGTGTTACTAGTGTACCTCCCAAGTAGATAGCATAGTGTAAGTCTTTGCACCTCTTCACTAAGGTTTCTCTCCACTGGTTAGCTGTGTTCCAGTAGGGACTCTTTATCCCTCTTCTATTGCTCCATTACTAGGCAGGCTTCTACTGTGTCTTTCACGCTATGGTTTTGTCCAGAACATCTTCATACATAGATTGTTTCCCTGTTGAGTTTACCACAGTGGTTCTTATGGCATTGGTCAGTAATCTCTCATGGTATTGCTCAAAATTTGTTTTTATGGAGACTGATTACCCCTGGCCTTTCAAACATTAGCTAATGTAGACCTATGTTATTGCATTGACCTAGGATAAAATCCTAGTCCTACTGAAGTCAATGGTAAAGTCACTGACTTCAGTGGGGCCAGGATTTCACCACTAGTGGCCATGGTCTGTTTCCATGAGTAAACTTGTCATGTAGTACTCTGAATGTAGTTCAGTTCTGCATCTCTTTTCATTGTAGACAGAGCTAGATTAGAACTGTAAAACTTTATTAATAACAACAAGTAGGAAGAGGAAGCGGAATGGATGGATGATCTTCTGGTTAAGGCACTGTACTGATACCCCCAAGATCTGAGTTCAATTCCTGGTTCTTCCTCTAACCTTGGGCAAGACAGAATTTCTCTGTGCTTCAGTTCTGTAAAGGAGGATAATAATACTGACTTGTCTATTAAGATCTCTGGGATAGGACTTGCTTCATATGTGTTCAAATAGCACATAGGCTAATGGGATCCTCATCTTGGTTGGGGGCTCTAAGCAGTACCAAAATATAACTAATATTAATAAATAATGACAGTTACCAGTTATCTCCTTTACCAGCTAGAGAGTTTTTTCCTATGTATACTCAATAAAGAACCAGCCAAACCTTACATTACCTGTCAGATTTCTGATTCCTGGAATGCAAAATTTCTCCAGGGTTAACATATCCCTGAATACTTTATCAAAATGATGTTACTGGGTGCTCTTTCCACCTTACACGTGACTCCATAAATCAAAATTGTAAGTGAATTATTTATTATAAATCTCTCCCTGCAATAAAGTAAAATTGATCCTCTTACACGGGCCACAGTGAGACTCTGCCACCAAAGGGTTACACATGTACATTGTCTTCTAACCCAATAAAATGAGAGAAGGATTGCTTTGCACCAGAGAGCTAAATTGCCAATCAACTTATTATGGAGCTTGGAGTCTGCTGTTATTTTGTCAGCCTTAATGCTTATACATGTCAATTTACATAGGATTATTCTTGACAATGTGACCTGTTATTTAGTTTATCAGTCTTTTTTGTTATAGAAATTATACTATACACCATAAAACAATTATTTCTCATAGCTGACATGCCATTGTATAAAGTCTTTTGAAGGCTGCCCAGAACAGATGCTAACCAAACACCTTATGGCATTACAGTTCAATATTGTAGTATACAAAATACTAAGTTGCAAGCTTATACCTTGGAAAAATATTGTACTTTCTTTGACTGTACATGATTCTTAACTCCAAGTTATGCACAGGCCTATTCCAAAACCTACTGAAATCAATGAAAAAAATTCCCATTGATGTCATTGGGCTTTGGATCAGGCCGCTTATCCCTTTTTCAAAATAGCAGATGAAATCCTGTCTCCATTGAAGTCAATGGCAAACTCCAGTTGACTTCAATGAGGCTTAGATTTCACTCACAGTTTTTAAAAGGTTCCATTTTCAGTCTGTAGATAGGTACAAATTCACCAAGGAATGGGGATTTCTGTAGATAGATAAAAAGAACAGGAGTACTTGTGGCACCTTAGAGACTAACAAAGTTATTTGAGCATAAGCTTTCGTGGGCTACAGCCCACTTCTTCAGATGCTGTAGCCCAGGGGTCGGCAACGTTTGGCACATGGCTCGCCAGGGTAAGTACCCTGGCGGGCTGGGCCAGTTTATTTACCTCTGACATGGCAGGTTCAGCCAATCGCGGCCCCCACTGGCCGCAGTTCGCCGTCCCGGGCCAATGGGGGTGGCGGGAAGCCGCGGCCAGCACATCCCTCGCCCGCGCCGCTTCCCGCCGCCCCCATTGGCCCGGGACGGCAAACCGCGGCGAGTGGGGGCCGTGATCGGCCAAACCTGCCGCGTCAGCAGGTAAATAAACTGGCCTGGCCCAGGGTGCTTACCCTGGCGAACTGCGTGCCAAACGTTGCCGACCCCTGGTGTAGCCCACGAAAGCTTATGCTCAAATAAATTTGTTAGTCTCTAAGGTGCCACAAGTACTCCTGTTCTTTTTGTGGATCCAGACTAACACGGCTGCTACTCTGAAACCTGTAGATAGGTACAAATTCACCAAGGAATGGGGATTTCTTATGTCCTAATCATTACATGGGATTCACACTCCTTCTTTAAAGGTACTTTTTTTTTTTTATTAAACCTCAGGCTTTTGTTATTTTACAAGTGGAACTATTAATCTCAGCAATTTTGGTGTGTGGTGTGGTAGACAGAGCTTTTGTGGTAGGTGTTGCTTCCTTTCTCAAAAGACATTAAGGCTATGGTACTTACTATGTTAATAACAGACTCTCTTAATAGATGGCAGAAATAGACTTTAAAATATTGATCTAGTCTTGTGCTGTCAATGAGGCAAAATATTTTCCAGATACTCCCAGAGAGTTCAGGAAAACAGGTGTTTCAGAGCAAGCATATCTCTCTTTGATGAAATGCTTATTTTAAAGCAAAGACATTATCTGTATTACATCCTTGTACGTGTTGGGGTTTGCATAATTTCTAGCAATCTCAGTGTCTGAATTCCTCTCCATTATGCATTCTGCTGGTTAATTTATGAAGTGTAAAGAATAAAGCTGGTTAAAAAATAAATTGACTTTGGTGATACTTAATCTTTTTCTCACACTGTGTGTGGTAATTAACATATTAATCTGTACCAAAACCTAAAAGTTTCCTCCTTATCACCCTTCCATAAATTACATTTGACATCTCAGTTATTTTCAGTTATATTTCACTGGCTTCTCCTGGGTGTATGAAGTGATGAAAACTTGCAATGAAATCTGACACTTTAGTACTAAGGGTCTGATTTTTTTTAAAGAAAAAGATTAATTTGATTTTTGTAAAAATAACAGTTGAAAAGAATGTGTTTTACATGAATTAACATGGATAAAAATACCATTTGCCGAATGCCACCGGTAGGGAATAAAATTTGAACTTTGAAAATGATTATGTAACAGTTTAGCTACACTGAGCTATCTCAGCATGAGTTAAGTGTAAAACACTGCACAGGCACATTAAATTGCATCTTTATAGGGTACAAAAGGCTTACAAATCACAAAACCTGCCATAGTTTGAAAATGAATGAATAAATATGCTGGCTTAATACAACACTCCGGGTCAAATTCCTCTCTCAGTTACATCGGCCCTGATCAGCTTAGTTTACATGATGGTTTGAGGAGATCTTGTAAGATTGATTGATTGACCGTTTTCTTACAAAGACAGCAATGTTTTTGGATTTAAACTTTCTCCTAAAATGTTGTGAACTCAATGACAACAGCATTGTGCTAACACATGAGCACTACAGAGTGAAAGAGAGTACAAAATACCTTGTCTAGTTTCATTGTTCAAGCTGTGTGTTATCCTGTACCAGTCCCAGGGCCTTTTTCGTTATTTTGGATGCCTCTGAGTTTTTGGTAGACAAATACCAGTTCATTGACACTGCAAGGAGGACTAGTTTCTTTTAAGCGATATGTCCTAGTGCACAATTGCCAAAAATAATATCATGGTTCTTGCCATTAAGTCAGGGGCATTTAAAAGGAGTTTGGGAGGCAGGATGCTACCCTCGGGGGCAATTAGGAGCCCAAGAAAGTCATTCATTTCTACCACCTTCTTTTAAATAAAACAGCATATTTATGACTAACAGAAAGCTAAAATAATATATTTGAGAATAGATATCCTTTTCTACATTCAAATATATACTTTTTTCAATAGGCAATGGAGCAACTGGGCACTCGGATGCATTTATTTATTACAAAGAAACTTTACGGTCAATGTTCAAATGAGCTCCGGAGGCAAAAGCATCACATCATGTTTAGGGAAGTGACAGTCCCTGCGGGAAGAAGGAGCCTAGTATACTGCATACACTTCTGGATGCTTCAGTCCCATGGAGAAGTGAACAAAGCAGTGTGGAATTTGGTGGAGAGGAACAAAAATGAACAAGGGGTAGGAAATTGATCATGGAAAATAATCAAAAGAGTCAAGGGAGCAATTTTTTAAATGATTTAGGAACAGAAATTCCATTTACTTTTAATGGAACTTGTGCTCCTAACTCATTTAGGTGCTTTTGAAAATCCACCCTTAGTACAGCTAGTCCGACTAAACAATGACAAAGGAATAATTGTCTTCAAGGATGTTAGTGCCAAGGAGGAAGTGAAATATATTCAGGGTGGGCTAAGAAGTGAAATGGACATAATTTGGAGGAATGGGAGGAAATTAAGCAAAGAATAATTTAGGCTAAGTGTAAGTAAACATTTCCTAACAGTGACATCACTCTATATATGAAGATTCCTTTATGGCCTCCAACACCATAATATCTGAATACTCTTAGACTGGAATCGTCCCCAAAGTTTGTAGTGATACATCAAGATCAGGATGTTTATGAAAGAGTCGCTACAATTTGTTGAGTCTGAACTGATACAACAATTACCACATTATTAAGTGGCTTGACATAATCGACTGTAAAGACTCCTGCTGCTCTTTCAATGAGCTTTTTCTGTATTAAAAGTAAACTGGAAAGATTAAAAAGAGAAACTGTTTGTAAGACAAAAATAGGAAAATAATCAGAGTACAGACATTGAAGGCCTGGTATAGAATGCAAAGGAAGGGATTATTTCATTTTGTCTTTTTTAAAATAAGTGGGAAGAATCAAGAAAGCAGAGGTAACTTGAGTCCAGTTTGTGCGCCTGTATATTGAAAGTATGCAAGCCCAAGTCACAAGCACACAGTACTCATGCGAGATAATCTGGGCCTAAATTACTGCATTTGCTAGATCTGCATGTTCAAATTAGGATCTAATGATTTTCCATTAGAGTATAGCTGAGAACACAAACTTAAATCAGGGACAGTAACAAGAGAAACAAAAGAGCAATTTCCAGATGAGGCAAACTTAGCACAGCTTTTCGGCCATGTTAGAGCAGCTGTCTTCACACTATGGTGGACCCAGATCTTCCCTGTAGTAAGAATATAATAATATACAAGATGGCCAACATTCCATTTGTGACCTGTACTGTTTTATCCTGTTGCCATACTAACCTTCACACAAATACAACACAATAGTGTTGTGTTGTAACCTGTAACTTTGTTGTTATATAGTGGAGCCCATAAGATATGTTCTTTTGATCATAAAAGAGGCAGTTTTCTTGCCATGGTATGGACAGTATCAGACAGTGCTTGAACCCTAGAGTTCTCCTGAACCTATTTGTATCTTTCATGTGACATACCTCTGGCTAAGATCAATGTTAACTTTGCCTATGTTGTAGATTATATATCACCTAGTTTTATAATCCTCCAGCAGTGTGAAAAATGTACCTCTGAAAAATACAGATCTGGGGATCCATGTTTCAGTGTCAAACTTCCTGCGCCCTTCCAGAGGTATTTCCCAGAGTGAAGTCTTCTTTCTGTGAAGTCAAATCTTCCTACAGGTAGAAATACAAGCATCCATAGGCACGGGAACTAGGTGTGTGTGTGTGTGTGGGGGGGGGGTGATGCAGTACCCCAGGCTTTAGCCGGGGCTCTGCTGCTGGCCCCCCACACCTGGGTCTCAGCTGCTCGCCCCTCCACAACCCGGCCCACCAGCCCCCAATATCCCCAGCTCCCAGCTTCTGGCTCCAGAGGGGGAGGGCAGACGGGGTAAAGGGGCTGGTTTTCAGCACTCCCACTATTTGAAGTGTTGCCATGCCACTGAAGCATCCCATGTTTGGCTTGCAGTTACAGCAGTTGCTTGACTGGCATCGGGTTCTCTGCTTCTCTGGATATTAGCATTTGAAAGACACAGCAGCAACTACCACCTCTCCTTTCATGGTTAATATTTAAGTAATGACTGGACCAGAAAAGACAGAGATGTCCAGGATTAGAGTGATTATAATTAAAGAAGAACAAAGTAACTGAGAACAAAGTTTAAAAAAAAAAAAAAAAGACCTAGAAGTGGATCTCTCGACTTTATTCATCAACTTGGTTTTTACATTATTTTTGACTTTGGGTGTCTCATGGTTTATTTATTTATTTCTCTTCCCCCCCCATTCCTTTAGGAACAGAAGACAGAAGTTCTGCTCCATTTTGTCACAGAGAAAAATGTACTGGGATTTCCTTGTTATCAGCCCACCAGTCGTGAGAGATGTTGTATGTTTTTTAAAAGTTTTAATCACCTTGCTGGCATTGTTACGCCCTCCACTTGTTGGTAGCTACTAGGAAAACTGATTTCATTTGTAAAATTGACTGTGTGACAACCTGCACATCAGATTCCAATGTGCTTCGATAACAGTTTAGCTACTGAAAGGAAAACATGTTAATAGTTAGTATTAGATATTTGGTTTAAACCTTGCATATCATCTGTTGTTACTGATCTCCTGTAATATCCTTGTGATAAGATGGCTGCCAAGAGCCTGGCCCATTGTATAGGACACCAAATTGGGGGTTAGACAGTTCTAATCTAGGTTCTAGTCCACCATCTGCTACCTCAATTACATCACTTAACTCTCTGTACTTCAGTTTCTTCAGTAAACCGGTAGTGCATTTTCACTTTGGACAGCGCTTCAAGATCCATGGGTGAAAATCATTCTGTAAGTGCCGTGTACTATGTTATTCTTACAGATATTCCAACTGTAATTTAAATAAAGACATTCAACTGAATTCACAATGAGATGCTTCCTGGCTTTTAAACTCTTAGGTTGCTGGATGGAGTTTTCTTATATCTCTTTTGCTAGAATTAAATTAACAGCAGTAATAGCCAGACTGGGTATTTGAACAGATTTTCACTACAGATCAAATAGATTGGCTCATCCTTCTAAAACATACACTTGTTGCTTAGCATCTATACAAATCAAGACACTTCACTTCTAACCTCTCTTTAATTTACAATATGTCCTGCATATATCAGTCGAAGGCCACTTGTTCTTATGGCTGAAATCCCCATGAAACAAAGAAGTGGGTGACTTTCAGGAAGCACAGCCTGGGAGTTGGGAGGAGGAGAGAAAAAAATATAAAAATCACCCACTTATTCTTATGTGTACTTTCATTGATTTTTGCTTTAACTCTGAGGGGGATAATTTTCCTACTTTGTTTGATGGTTTCTGTTTTTCTAGTTAACGACATCAAGGTTGGTATCCTTTTGCTGTGGGCTGTCTAGAGGAACACCCACCTGGCCCCCAAAGTTGCTTTCGAAATACATTGCACATCTTTGAAACATAGCCTTTCAAAGAACATCAGAGACCTGCACTGCCTGAACTCTGGTCTCTCATTTGCATGAGGCTTCTGGCTTAACTGAGGAAATATTTTTGTCACGCTAATAATAAACCCTTTCATGAACTGCAGAACTGATCCTTGATGACAGATAGTTCAGCAGTATTGGTGGTGACATGATTGATCTGAGGTGGACCTGTGAAGTGGAGACGCTGTGTCACCGAAATATGTCTCCGGAGATAAATGCACTGAGAGCAGAGCAAGATAATAGCAGGGATGGAATTGGGTAAAGTGGGATGAAGGCCAAAAAGTCACAAAAGGAGCAGCCGTCAGGTATGCAGTGTAAAATGCCTCCTCCCTTTTCTAAGCAAAGAAAACAAGAGAAACTTCCCATTTGGGTTTTGCCATGCAATTTGCAAGAACAACAACCACCAACTCTAATTACCTCTTGCATAGAACAGGACACTAAATTAGGAAATGACATAGCTAATGAAAGATGAATGTGCCAGCCAATTGCCCTGAGAGGATAAAGAAAGAAATCTCATTCCACAGGTCCCCTTATCTACCTCCTTTTCAAAAAAATATGAACAGAAAATAAGTCTTTTATGGCTACCCCTCTAATTGAACCACAATCTGGGAAGCTTCTCCCCATATTAAGCAAGAAAAAGGAGAGACTCCTCAATATGCCTTCAGCAGAGTTGAAAGCATGGCACTCAAGCAGACATGAGAGAGAGGAAAAAAAGATCAGCCTACAATAAAAGCAGAGAGATAATGGCAGAATGTCTGGCAGCGGGCGCAGATATGAATACTGACCTTCTGGCCATAAAGAACAGCAATAACTTGGAAGTTGGAAGGGCAGATGCTCATTTGGCAAAAATCAGCATAGTGCCAGTGACTTCAATGTAGCTATGCCAATTTACACCAGCTGAAGATCTGAGCCCAATGTCTTCAGGATGGAGACCAGTGCAGGCTAAAACTGGGGAGTTTGCGCTGATTTACAGAAAAGAGTGAGAGTTATGGAAGCTATAGAAATCCAGTGAAAATTGGATGGCATTGAAGACAAGGATGGGAGGAATAACAAGTATCTGAATCCTCTGAAAAAATGTTTCCTATTGGATTTATCCAACAGCTATTAAAAGAAATACTAGATGTTCAAAGTACAGATGAGTAAACTATTGTAGTACATACTGTCCTCCAAATGCTGGTCAAAGACCAGAAGACTTTACAATAAGGCTCCCCTATTATCAGCCAAAAGAAGCTATAATAAAAAGGACAGCAAAATGAGTGGATAATCTTTTAAGGAAATTGGTACAACTCATTTTGAATGAGAAGAGAATGAAATGGAGAAACAGTTCCTGTGGGGAAACAGAGACTGTTGAAACATGGTCTACATTTTTCTTCAATATGCGCTGTGCAGTGCCTGTGTCATTAGGCAACATTATCAGCAGGGTTTTGGCATGTCAATAGTTGTCCTCATAATTCTTGTCTCGAAGGCTTTCCAGAAACCTGGCTATTGTAGGAACATTCCTACAACGTGGGAGATTTGAAACAAGTGTGGTGGTGGTGAAACCTAAAGATAGGGGTCTGAATATGAAGAATGAAGATAAACTGCAGGAATTGCTAAAAGATAACTCTGAAATTGAATCAATAGTTTAAAACTGGTAACTAACAAAACCAAAATAAAGAAAGCTGGACAAAGAAATACTAGTACTAATAAGGACCAGGGTTCCCAGGATAAAAAGGAATCAGATAAGGAAGAAGAGTTGGATGCAGGCGTGCGCTCGCATGTGAACTTTGAAAAGCTTTTTCCAACAAAATAAAGTTGGATTTAAATTGCTGTTGCATTGATGGGTTTAGCATTTGTACATATGTAAAGAGGTTGTTTTAAAGTTAAGGCGGAAACAGTTCTATGTGATAAGCGTATCAAAGTAAATATATAGAAAATGCTGTATTTAATAAAAAAGAATTGCATCAGTAATCTGAGTGGTTAAAATGGGAAGGGAATGGCACTCATGGGAGGTGTGAGCTAAATTGCTCATAATGTTTGAAAAAGAAAAGTATGGGAATAAAAATAACTAAAAACATTTGTATTAGAGGAAGGTCTCAATGATGAAGAAAGGAAAGTCCTTCAGGGAAGACCTTCATCTGAGGTAAATTATAGCTCCATTGCCTTCCATGGAGCTAAGACAATTTATACCAGTTAGGGATTTGTTCTCAAAGGTACCATGTAAGGGGGGAAAGAAACCTTTGCATCACTACATGCTCCAAATCAGGGATAATTGTAATAGAATGGTAAAATGTACCAAACTTGAATCTGTTAAGGAGGGTGGTATAAACAATACTGCTGGATGAAAAACAGAAAAACTCTTTCACAGGAAATTTCAAAATGGCTTTTGTTTTGTAGACTTTGAAATGGACCCATTTCCTATTTTTTCGTAAAAATTTCTGCAACATGTTTACTGACATTTTAAATCAAAACTTTCATCAAAACCATGTTCAACATCTTTATCAAATATTTTTGTTGACCAAAAAATGTATTTTCAGAAAAACCATCATGTTCATATTGTCATCAAACAATTTCAATTACTGAAACCTACGTAAGCATTCAGTAATTATGTGGAACAAGTTTTTTTTAAAAACTTTACAAAGATCTCCTGTGCTCAGGGAATTCTTTGCAGGGTATTTGTAGTTTCCGGTCCCAAAGGAAATTGATCTCAGTAGAGAATTTGAGCCTGTAGGTCCGATACACTCAGTGGCTGTTACTGTGAAAAATTCCCATTGCACGTGCTTAGCAATGAGATGTTTTGCCCTCAAATTTGGAGACAACTAGTTAATTAAAAGATAGAGAGGTGGCCAATGTTTACCATATGCTAGTCCTTTGTGCACGAGACCTCCATTGCTGTTTGTGCCAGAGTGAAAAGGGCTGTTAAACAAGAGATTAAAAGCTCCAGGTTTGCAGAAGTAGGGACTGACTTGCTACTTGTTGCTGCAGCATGGGGAGAATGCAATTTCCTTTATCCCAGAATACCCTTCTGGATGGGAAGAGATATAACGCTGTCTGATGACCTTGGCCCAGGAGTCAAACATCAGCCTTCCATCTGGCAAAGAACAGAGTCAGAGGCTCTGGTCCTTTTCCACCAAGAAGACAACATCTATTGAAGCAATAGGAAGTTATGTTGCAAGGCCTGTTGGCGAGAGGTGATATGATGAGACAGCTGGCCTGAGGCATGTTGCGAAGTCAATAGCTTCAAATGTCAGAGGTTTTTATGTATAGTTTTACTGTGTTGACGCTGACGTATTGAGTTCTTTGCTATGCAGCTCTGCTCAAGTGAGACTGGTTCACTGTATGGGCTGAGTCTAGTTTGGCTGTGTTAATAATGGTGGGACTTGCATGCTCTTTTAATTTTGATCCACTCCCAAACATAGAAGCAGGGCACCCATTATTTAGATCCACAAAGGAGAGAGATTGCTTCAGCAAACTGTGGCCATTGGGAGCTGCGGGCAGCTGTGCTTGTGGACGGTCAATGTAAACACTGTCTCTCAGCCTGCCAGCAGATTACCCTGAAGGGCTGTGTGCGGCCCGTGGGCCACAGGTTGCCCACCACTGGTGTATATTCAATGAAGAGCAAGTGTTCTCTGTAGCATCTACCCATATAATACATTCAGCACTACTCTCACCATATATTTACAATAGTGGGGGATAGCTGGGTGGGGGATAAAGACATTGGAATGCATGGCTCATCACTTCTCCTATGCTGGGCTGTGTACATTGCAACGCTTACCTAATGCTTAGGGTGAACTATGGGTTTTCTCTGGGAGCCTGGCTTACTTAGGTGCCACTGGTGATGAAAATGCAGGTCTGTGTAGCAACTGTGGAGATAAAAATTTAGGCAGTCTAAAACTGTGCAAAAAGTTACTGCAACTACATGGGGATTTCATATGCAGATGACCAGTTACGTAGCTAATGGTAAAGGAAAAAAATAACCCTTTGTCAGGCCCATAGGGCACACTAGAACTTCCCCAATCTAGCTCAGCTGTCCTGTATGCAGCTAGAACTCCTGCTGTTGCTGTCTTGTGAGTATAGTCTAATTTGTTTGAAATGGCATCTGCCATTTTTCATGCTAAAACTCCATCTCCTCAGTTTGCAACACCTCCAAGAATTGTTGAGTTAGATGCATTTTACCTCCCATTAATCACTGTTAGAAAATATCACACTTTATTCACCCTGAACCCACGGTCTGATCTCCATCATTAACTGCCATCTGCTACTCTGGGATACAGTTGTCCTCAGTCTTCCGCCATCTGAGTCAGGTAAGAATGCCAGAATAGCATTACTAAAATCAGAGAGGACTGTATGAGGGGAAGCATTGTTGGAAGCACAAAGAATGGATTTTAAATTGTGGGCTAGGCTGTTTACATTTTGCAGCTTGGCTTTGTTTGCCAGTGGCTGGTAATGCTAACATCCATCATGTCTGGCCTGTCATGTAGTCAGAAGCAGGCCCTGCCACTACTGTGCAGGCCCCGTCAGGACATAGAGGGACCCCATCTGGTGAGAATAGGCAAGTCTGGGAGCTAGAGAGAAGCCAAGGATCTGTCTATGTCCAGCAGACTCAATAAATCCCTTAAAACTGAGCACTGCCTCCTCCCTATCATGAACAGCGGTCCTGAGATGGACTTTCCAAGGTGCTGAATACTTCCAGTGAAGTTCTCAAGTACTCTCAACTCCCGCTGGAGTTGAGGGTGCTCAGCTGCTCACAGGATCAGACAGCATCAGTAAACATCCCAGTGAACATACAGAGCAATTATATCCAGTGCTTCGGGCTTTTTAATATTAATGCCATCCCCAGAGCAGCACCCCCTAAGAGTTAATGGAGATTAGATCTCATCTAGAAATATAGCTCCAATTCACTGAAACTTCCTTAATAAATTTTAGCATAGACTTTAGTGCGGAATTACAGTGTAGGTCTCTAGCTATTAAAAAATGACTTATTGCCACTGGTGTAACTCAGCAGCAGTGCTCTCTGACAGAAATGGCCTGAGCTAATTCCCTCAAAGATTACTCTCTGTTCCTGGAAGATAAGTGCTTTTGCCTTGTTTCCTTATGTTGGATTTTATATAGTAACTTGACTAGCACTGCACCATTTTCATTTGCATGTACTGTATTGTCAATAGCAGAGCAGGTGTTACATCACATCAGATTTGAGAAGACTTAGTGAAGGTTCTCTCAGCCTACCCAGTACACTGGGCCAGGTATAGAGCTGTGAGAATAATTTGTAATGAATAATGTATATAGAAAATTTCACCTCTTTTTTTCTCTGTTCATTAATTGCTTGGGAACTGCTCTCAGCTTTCCCCAATTAAATCAGTGTTTGAAGTTATTTGTTGAGAAATTTCTGCCAGTTACTTTTGAACTGTAGGTCACTGGCGAGCTGTTTGCTGTATGTATTTGACGTTCCGAATTCAACTTGTTTTAATTAGACACACAGGCACATATGCTACTATGTCTACTCCCACAAGTGACCGAGGGCAGATCTACACTACTGCTTAAGTCGATCTGACGTGCATCACTCAGAGGTGTGAAAAAGATACCCCCTGAGCGACGCAAGTTACAAAGATCTAAGCGCTGTCCACACCAGCGCTATGTCGGCAGGAGATTCTCTCTCACTGACATAGCTTCTGCCTCTTGCCGAGGCGGAGTAATTATGCTGATGAGAGAGTGCTCGCCCTTTGGCATAGAGCAGGGGTAGGCAACCTATGGCACGCGTGCCGAAGGCGTCACACGAGCTGATTTTCAGTGGCACTCGCACTGCCCGGGTCCTGGCCACCGGTCTAGGGGGCTCTGCATTTTAATTTAATTTTAAATGAAGCTTCTTAAACATTTTAAAAACCTTATTTACTTTACATACAACAATACTTTAGTTATATATTATAGACTTATAGAAAGAGACCTTCTAAAAACGTTAAAATGTATTACTGGCACGCGAAACCTTAACTTAGAGTGAATAAACAAAGACTCGGCACACCACTTCTGAAAGGTTGCCGACCCCTGGCATAGAGCATCTTCACCAGACGTGCTACAGCAGCACAGCTGTGCTGATGTAGCACTTTTAGTGTAGACTTGTCCTGAGTCTACACTGCCAAATGTTTAGAAAATCATTGGGTTTAGAGGAAATACTGATGATTAGGAATTTGAAATGCAGTTTACACATCTAAATATGGTGAACAGTAAACTCCTCTTCTAAAATATTTGCAGAAACAAAAACACAAATGGGGCAAAAGATGAATTATTTAAAAAAATATGAATAGGTATTTGTGGATAATTCTTTGTAGCATTCGCCTAAATCTAACCAGGAGGAAATAGTGGGGTTGCACATGCTCTTAGAGAGAAAATATGTACGGAATATGCTCATCAGCAGTCTCTGTGCAAACATTCCAGCAGCGGAAGGTGCATGACATATACTACTGCATACTAGCAGTTTTGTCAGAGTAGTTAGAAAGCTAATATTATGATGTTCCCTTTCCATTACAATCTCCCCTTCCCCAGCTTCCAGGCCCAGAGCCTAATTCTGCGCTCACTGACACAGGTGCAGCCCAGACAATGGCATTTCCTACGTGTCAAGTAAGGGTAGAACTGGTTGGAAAATGAGGGAATTTTTATGAAAAACATTTCCAGTGTTTCATCTCATTTGTCAAAATTTGCCAACCAAGGCAGAATGTGGACTGCTGAATCTTTATTGCTGGAGATGAGGCTGCACACACTGGAAAGCACACAGCTTGACTTTCAGATGCCAAGATGAGATTGCAGGAATGACAGTTTTTTACTTAGAAATTGGAAAAAAAAAAACTATGAGGGAGAAAAATAACTTAGAATCCTCCAATGCTGCTTTTACAGAGTTATCTTCAGAGCCAAGCTGCCTTTAATGATTTAGTCCATTTCTGGTTGAATTGCCTTTGTTTCCACGCTAAAGTTTAATAATTTCCCTTTTTTAGCAATTTTTCCATGTGGTGGTACTGATGTTGCAATTGCCTGTGATTTTATCATAAGGATCATGATATTTGGTGTTTTTCTTCAAGCCCCAGCTCCTGAACTCAAGTGATTTTGAGAAAATCTCAGCTTTCATATTTTTTTAAAAGTAAGTTTCTAGCCATCTTGGTGCAAAGAAAAGCTTGAAAATATGACTGGCACTCAGCCTAAAGGCTCAGAAACCCAAAGGCAAATAAAAAGAGCCCCACATTTATTATTTGTTAAAATCTCATGATTTTAAATAAATCACGTGATTTTTTGGGAGGTGGGGCTGCTCATGATTGTTGAATGCTTGAGGTTGGCCATACAGTACCTTGAGTTATCCTGCACCCAGAAGACTTTGAAGAATTAGACTATTGTTATGTGACCTGTGGTCTCCTGATTGACGGTCATGCGGAGTCCTTGGTGTAATGACTCTGGCACGAGATCAGTTTAACCACAGAACAGAATCTGGTACTTGCTGTTGGTGCAACTGGTACAGCTTTCCTCTCCTTAAAACATGAAGCACACACCAGAACGTCCGTGCTAAGAAAGTGGTACTTTTCTTCTGGGAGTTTCCAGAGTGGAGTTGCTCTTCACTCTAGAGGCTGCTTGTGGATGTGCCAACATACACTCACTCACTTAGCTAGCACAACAACTGTGACATTGTTCATTGATGATGCTGTGAAGTGCTCAATCGTCCCAAATAAGCATTTTTGGTATATTTGCACTTTAGACACAATCTTCTAGGACATGGTTCACTGGAGTTGTTCTGTGGTATATATATATATATATATATAATAGGCTTGCTTGTGTTACCAAATT
This sequence comes from Chrysemys picta bellii, assembly GCF_011386835.1. Classification (NCBI taxonomy): domain Eukaryota; kingdom Metazoa; phylum Chordata; order Testudines; family Emydidae; genus Chrysemys; species Chrysemys picta. Next base: position 36,204,192 of record NC_088804.1, on the reverse strand, counting down.
TTGTAAAGCTCCTTCGGAAATAGCAATAGATCATTGATGCCAAGTTGCTGTAATTTCACGGCAGAGACTATACTAAGGTATCTTTCTTCAAACAGGGAAGTAAAGATGTGTTGATGTATTCTTCTCATGCTAGGCAGCTACACCTTTATTTTAGTAGCAGCAGTTTCCTAGCAACCTCTCCCCATTTAGGATTTGGGGGATTTGGGGGATTTTTTCCTTTGGTTAAATCAGGTTTAAAGTTGTAAGTTGTAAGTATGCTGCGATGCATATGGTATACTTCAGAAAAATGAGATTAATTAATTAACATAACCTCCAGACAAAGCTCTTAATGTTTGAGTCTGTTTCACTGAGGGAATACACAACACAACCTCCATCATTTTAAGTAAACAGGAACAACAGTCATTTGTACTTTAAATTAAAAGGGATGATTTGTAGCCAAATGGTATCTAATGCACAACTTAGTGGAACATCAAGCTAAGCTTCACTTAGGGCCAGGTTCTGCCATCCTTTTCCCATGAGTAGTACCATCTTGGCAAGAAGTCTCACTGATTTCACAGATCTCAAAAATAAAACCAATCCCCATCAGTACCATATATATCCTTAACTAGATGATCTGGGGAAACAGATTGAATATCATACAGTCTCCTGGGGTCCTGGGGGACAATTAAATAATGCAGCCTCGCTACCCGGTATCTGCAGAATTTGACAGGACTTGAAATCTTTGCTCTATTTGGGTATGGCAGTAGCTTTTATAAATATTTTTCTTCATTCAGCTAACTACACTTGTGCTGCTGAATTGCAGGAAAGATCATCTCTGCTGAAAAGAAAGATCTCTGACAAACAACTACGAAGCTAATAAACAACAGCTATTGTACAGAATAGAGGTTCCCAAATTGCACTCCATGGATTACTGGTGAGCTGCAGAGTACTGGCTGTGTGTATGGTGCTGATTCTCTCCCTTATTTCCAGCTGATAAATTTTCACTAAAAGACAGCTAAAAAAGCCATTACATGTTTTCCTAATAATGCCAGAGAAAAAAATACAATCAACTGCAAACAGCTAAGCTGCTAATACTAAGCATGTTCTCTCGTAGATATTCCCCTCCCCATTGTATAAAACTCTGTTTTGATATGGTCTCACTCTCTCTGTCCTAGATTTAGTGCTAAGCTGCATTCAGTCACAATATAGTCACTTTTTGCTACAACCACATACTTTCCCCATTAAAATTAGTAGGAGCAAGGGAGGTGATTTTGCCTCCATATATGGCATCGGTGAGACTGATACTGGAATACTGTGTTCAGTTCTGGTGAGCACATTTTTAAAAGGATGTAGAACAATTGGAGTGGGTGCAGAAAATAGCCATAAAAATCATTCAAGGGCTGGAAAAAATTCCTTCCTTTGAGAGACTTAACAAACTCAATCTGTTTAGTTTCTCAAAAAGAAGACTGACAGCTAACTTGACTAAGCATGCGTAGCTTCATGGGGAGAAAATACCAGGTACTAAAGACCTCTATAACCTCGCAGAAAAAGACATACTAAAAATAATATCTGGAAGTTAAAGCCAGACAAATTCAAATTAGATATAAAGGTGCAATTTGTTAATCGTGAGCGTGATTAACCACTGGAATAAACTACCAAGGGAAGTGGTGGATTTTCCCTATCTTGAGATATTCAAGTCAAGCCTGTCTGCCTTTTAGGCTGCTGGTGTACTGTGACCATTGTCATAACATGACATATCATATTGTGCATTGCTATTACCGGCCTGTCACAATATGATAGTCACAATATTCTATTAATTTATTTTATACTATTTTATTTTTAAATTATTTTTAAAACCATCAGGGACAGCTGTTATTTAGCATTGATTGAAACATCTTATCTTATTTTATGTCTCTTGTTTGCATTGTAATGGAACAGTTTGACATTTTGTCTCCATGAACAAGAAAAGAAGATAAGCCCTCAGCCCCAGGTGAGAATTAGATGCCCAAGTACCTTTGATGATCATTGAATCATAGAAATGTAGGCTGCCAGGTCAGGCCAGCAGATGGATGCCTCCATCCCCCTTAGAAGGGAGTCACCAACTGCCACCAGTCTTCGTTTCCTCTTGAGAGTGGTGACCGTGATCCTCCCAGCCTCGGAGATATGTGGCTTCTCCCCCTCCACCTTTGTGGGAGAGTCCTCAGCCCCATTGGCAGGGCAGCATACTGGATGGACGGTGTGCTGGGACAAAGATGGAACACTGCATGGTGCCAGAAGTAATCAGCAGCCAGCTTTCTCCCTGTGAAGGAGCTGTTCTCCCCTCCCGTGGTGGTGCTAGTGCAGTCCTCTCCAGCTGGATGGTTTCCTCACCCTTGGAGGTCTCTGTATGCATGTTTTCAATGAATTGCTGACGTGAACTGATGCTCCTCCGCCTAGCCACCTCCCCCTGTAGCTCTCCAACCTGCTTCCTGAGAGCAGCGTCTACAAGTGGACACTTCTCACATTGGATGGTCTTCTCAGCCTGGCTTTCTATGACAGGAAATGAAAGCCACAGTCTCTGAAAAGCCACACCAGGACATGAGTAGAGACATCCATGGTTAGGTTTTCGGTCTAGACGCAGGTGCAGCTGGAAGAGCCAGTGGTGGTGCTGGCATTGGTGATGTGGCCTTTCCATATCATGCTGACAAACTCCCTCTCAGACTTTCCTGTTTGCTAACTCCCCTTGATCACTTAACATCTGACTTCTAAGCCCTTCTTTCCTAGGCAAGCCCTGACCCCTCCTCAACCCACAGGGGAAGGATGAGCACAAGGGCGATCAAGGATCAAAGGACAGGGGGCTAGAGCCTTCCCAGTGTCCATTCAGCAAGCAGAAAGTAGGCCTCAGACCCTCACTGTCACACAGTCCACACTGCAAATGTTAAGCAAGCCAAAAGAAAAAAACAAGCAGACAAACAAGCTTGCTCCCTCACTCCAAGGATTAGTGCCCGTACCTTCTTCAGCAGGGGAGATCCCTCTTAAACTCCCCGGTTTGCCTTGGTCACTGAGTATCTGGCTTTTAAGCCCTTCTCTCCTAGGTCAGCCCTTCTCCCTCATTAACACTGGGCCTCAAAGTACTAATGAGATGAGCAGCTGTTTTCAATGTCCTTCTGTTAGCATGGAATCATTTTTCTAGGATACTAAAAACAGTTGGTCCTTAAACTAGTGTACTGAGCGCTTATCTTCTTTTCCAGATCCAAGTGTCAAAATGCCAAACCATTTCCTTACACCACAAACGGTAAACATATTGTTTTTGAATATAGGATAAGTAGTTGTCATGTGTCATGAAATAATGGAAAAAAAAAGTAATCTAATATAAAAATTCCAGCACCAAAAAAGGCATTTGGAAACAAAGTTTCAATTGTTTTCTGAATTGAAATTACTCAAAATGAAAAAAAAAATTGTTTGATTTTTTTTCCCATGGGAAATTTTGTAAAAATCCATTCAATTGCACAAAAAACAATTGGTTTAATCCAATTGGCATTTTCTATGTTAAACTCTTCCAATGAAAAATTTCCAACCAACTCTGGACCTTACCTGTTCCCACCTCTGAAGGAGAGAGGATGGTTCAGTTTTCATGTTTATTCAAATTTAATTCTCTCTGCTGACACTGCCAACAAAGGTATAAATGACAGCATTGGTTCTGTGATGCAGACTGGGTCCATCAACTTACCTTACATACCCCACTTTACAACTATCATACAGTAATGACTTTTGGCTTATCACCCAGCTGTGTTAGATGCTAACCAGCAATCTCAGTTGAATGGTTCAATATCCTTGAGCCATCCAGTGCCTTGCAATCATAGTCTATTCTTTTATCTTCAAAAAGAAGTTTAATATTGTGGCAGGTTTCTTTTTAACACAAACATCAGAGAAGAATCTATCCCAGCTGCTTCGCGGTTTCATTTACTCTTCAGAAATGTTCTCTTTGAAGGTTTAATCTAACAGCTTTCAGAAATGTTGCAATAAACTTGTTCATTTGTAGATTCACAAAAAAAAATCTCTTTTGTTTTTTGCATTTCAGTTGACGTTCTGTGCTTGTGGAACATCAACTAATTAGTTTTTAGGCAAATTAATCTTCAAGTAACACTAGGAGGTGAGAAGTTAATTCTCTTGTATTTCTAATTTCTTTATGACTATCTAATTATTCATGAATGTTTCTTGGGCACAGTTATAGAAATGGAACTCAACATGGGGTCAAGCAGTGCCCCAATGGAGGGAGAAGGGTAAAAGCTTTGCAAATTTACATGCATGTGGGTTACTTTGAGATTGGCATTTACCGCCCGTCAATACCATCTTTTGTTTGGTAATTGTAAAGTATTAATCATTAACTACAATTTTCTTTATAGCCCTGTACATTTCCAAAGAGTGTTACAAATACAAAAGAAGACTCATTTACTTGCCCAGAAGAATTTACAATCTAAAGGACAAATTTTGCTCTGGCTTAAATCAGTGCAAACATGCTGCTGAATCAAGGCGAGCAAAGAGGTTGGGAAAATGCTGTCAACAGAAATGAGAAAGGAGATGCCAGTAATGCAAGATTTTCTAGGCACTTGTAGGTGGGGATGATTAAATTTCAGGTGGTAAGAGATAAGAAGCCATTGGAGGGATTCCAGGAGGGGATGCTATGTGATCAAAGAAGTGAAAGAGGAAGATGAGTTTAGAAGCAACATTTGAAAGTGAAAGAGGATGATGAGTTTAGCAGGAATATTTGTACAGTCTGAAAAGCAGAAAGACAAGGAAACAGGATAGGTAAAAACTTATGCTCCATCAACTGTTTGTTGTATCCAGCTGTTTGCTCTCATGTTGTACTAGGTTGTAAACTCTTTGACACAGAGACCATCTTTTTCTGTGCTTGTGTGTAAGTTACATACATAGGTTTTAACTAGGACTAGTCAAAAAATCCAAATTATTTTTTGTGAAAAATTTAGGTTTTTGTTTCCTTGATTTTTTTGATAAATGTTTGAGTTTTTAAGAACAAAAAATAAAACACAGATGCATTCCAATTTTAGAAACTACTTGGGGACTAAGTTCATCAACTAACGTTCTAAAACTGAATATTTCAAAATTACGCTAAGCACATCAGTACAATGCACTGCATTAATTTTTTCTTCTCCTTCAAACTACTGCGAAGTGATTCCCAATGCATTGAAGACATCAGGTGAAAGCTCATTTGACTTGCTCTTAATCAACATCACTTTTATTATGTGATTTTTTTTGTCTTCTGGTGAGGAAAAATGGTTCCTGTGACTGAGATTGGTGTTAGGAAAATGGAGGTTCTATGGTAAAGCCAAACAAATGATTTTACTTCATTTTGTTTTATTTCAAATTTTTGTTGCATTTAGGTTTTTGAAAACTAAAAAAAGTTTTTTTAATCTTTGTTTTGTTTTCTTGGTTTTTATTCTCTCTTTTCAGTGGAAAAACATTAAAAAGGGAGAGAAAGTGAGGCAACCCCCCCCCCCCAACATTTTTCATTTTTCCCATTGGCCCACCCAAGTCTCATTAAAGCCAATAGAAAGATCCTTGTTAATGTCATTGGCAATTAGATCAGGCCATAGATATGAAGGGAGATCAAGAGCAAAGAGAACGGGATGGAGAGCCCAATTGACAATGGAGACAAAGAAAAGCAGAGGATGGTACTGGAGAAGTAGTAGAAACCCAAAGTAGGTGCTAAATTCATTACCCATAAAACTCTTCACTATCATTGAGAAAGGCAGAGGGGCTACAAAGCAGAAACAGCAGGCAAAGAAAAGCCCTGTACCATTCCAATAAGGCCCATCCATGTTGAATTTATTTTTCAAACAATGCGTATCCAACCAATTGCATCACCTACTTCTCCTCTAGACAAAATCAAAGCAATATAGATTTACAAAAAAGCCTAATATCTCAATGGTTTCTTCAGAGATTTCTTCACACAGTTATAGGTGTCATAGACAGGGAATTGATATATCTTGCTTTCTTCTTTGCATGTTCTTTGTACCACAAGCTGTGCGCAGCATGCTTTCAATTAATTTAAACTAACTTTCCATCTGCTCCAACAAATGTAGGATTTGAGTGAAAGACAGTATGATGGAGTGACATGAAATACGCAAATAGCAAGCACTAATGTGAAAGGCAGTCTTCTGTGGAAAATGTAATAACCATGGTGCATTCTTTCTACTCCATGTTAAAGGCTCACTTTAGTGAAAAATGATTATTGTTCTCAATATTTTCCTAACCAACACAAGAGACAAAAGCTTTCATGAAGGAGATGGAGATTTAACTTTTTTACATAGCATTGTAATTTTAAGAACAGGATGCGTCAGATCAATTTCTTGTTAATTACCACTTTAATCAAGCTTTATGTTATGGAATTATTTCATTACCTTTCTGCTGTTAAAACAAAACAACACAAATGCCAAATGTGCTTAGAACTCTGAAAGCTTGGGGCTTGTTATCAACTTGATTAGAATACCAGTTTGAAGAAATACTATGCTCGCTCAGCAAATAAAAGTTCCAACAAAGGGATTTAAATTTCACAAGCAAAGGCCACAGTGAAACAGCTACAATTCAATTACACTCAAGTAATGACACAGACTAAATGACTGCAAGTACATATAACAAAAGCCTTTTGCTAGCAGATGTACACACTTTTCAGGCATTACTGTAGTCCTTTGTGTCTTCTTAGTATAAAACAGCAACCTAACATTGATTCTGACACTGGCCTTTGAAACAATTACTATTTAAAAGCTTGCGCTAAATAAATTCCACTGGGGCCCTGCTCCTGCTCCCACTAAACTCCATGGCAGTAAAACTGCACACTCGACTTCCAACTTTTATATAGTATGAGAATTTGCATAGCAACTTCCTTTCAAATTCTGGTGCCTTCTCCTTAAATGGCTAGCTTTAAGATCTGTACTTTTAGCCTTGCTTTGACCACAGTAGCTGTTGGCACAGTTATCAAATACAACTCAAATCAAAATTCTAGGCCTGGCAAGGTGGTAAGGGTGAAGATGGTTCTAGCATTAATAGATAGGAAAGGTGGTGAAAAAAGAAGGCTCTGATTCACATGTAGGCCCAGAACCTCAAAAGTATTTAGGCACCCAACTGATATGGAGCTAGGCTTTAGTTCTTCATAAAATTAACCTATATTTATACACACTCTTTCCAACTATGCATATATGGAAGTTAATTATATAGAACATAGGGAATACCATACTGAATCAGACCAGTTGACCATCTAGACCAGGGGTCAGCAACGTTTGGCACGCGGCTCGCCAGGGTAAGCACTCTGGCGGGCCGGGCCAGTTTATTTACCTGCTGACGCGGCAGGTTTGGCCAATCGCAGCCCCCACTGGCCGCGGTTCGCCGTCCTGGGCCAATGGGGGTGGCGGGAAGCAGCGCGGGCGAGGGATGTGCTGGCTGTGGATTCCCGCCGCCCCCATTGGCCTGGGACGGCAAACCGTGGCCAGTGGTGGCAGCGATCGGCTGAACTTGCCGCGTCAGCAGGTAAATAAACTGGCCCGGCCCGCTAGGGTGCGTACCCTGGCGAGCCGCGTGCCGAACGTTGCCGACCCCTGATCTAGACCCATATTCAGTCTCCAATACTAGCTGCTTCAGAAGAAAAAATCCTGCACTTATGGAGTAACCTACCCCCAGGGAAAGCTGCCTCCTCACACAATAGTTAGGGGTTGGCTTATACCCCAAATCTTGAGGATTTCCTATCTCTTCCCAAACTCCTGGTGTTTTGTAATATTTACTATTATAAATCTGAATGTTCTTGTTATCCATAAAGGTGCACAATCCTTTTTTACAATTCTGCTAAGCTCTTCAATGATATCTTGTGACAATGAATTCCACAGGTTATTTTTACATTTTGCATGAAAAAGTGTTGCCTGTTATCAGTTTTGAATTTAACACCTTTTAATTTCATTGATTGTCTCCTGCTTCTTGTATTAAGAGAAATTCCTGATTGCGTATATTCTATATGGTGGGGGTATTCTGAATGTATGTGAGTGTGGCAGGACTTCAATTCCCCCTAGACCATTAGATGTCATAGGTCATGACATTTCTATTCAACAGGTAATATTCCCTTGTTTAGATATAAATTCTGGGATTTGACCTCTGACCTAAGTGTCGTGAAGTATTAGTAATTAGAATTTTCTGACAGCGTCACTAGATCGCTTGCTAATGTCCACTTAAAATGAAAGAGCTCTCTAGCAAGGTATTTTCCTATAGAATACATCAGATCTTGTGCAGATCTCTGGCTTCCTTGATTAGACTCATTCAGCAGACACCGTTAAAAAAACCAACATTTGACAACAGTTATCACATGGCCCATAGCCTGGAAACTAACTTCTGACTGTACCGTTTAAAAGTCAAGATTTGCCAGGACACTTATCACAGAGTAATTATTGTGGAGTACTGCAATACTTGTTATCTGGATGTGATGGTGATAGCTGCTTTAGACATGGAAGAACAGAGATGGAAAGAGTCTCTGAAGGCCAGTTGCTCAAAGCCTTTCGTGCCTAACTCCCAATCAGTGGAAGTTTAGGTGCCTAAATACCTTTAAGGATCAGAGCTTCAGACAGTCATTAAAGGAGCAATTCTTAATTCCCAGCAGTCAACTCATAGTACACTTTCTTCAGTCTCCTCAATTCCCTTTCTAGTCTCAGTCTTTTTCCTTAATCTTCCAGATTCCCAGTTCCTCAAACTCCCCAAGAGGTTCCTCAGGATCTCCTGAGCCAAGGTGGCCCTTTTCTACCTTGCCTCAGAGCAAATGATCATACCCCTCATTAAGTATATTCTTGTAGACAAATATCCTGGCAGCAGTGGTGTGAAATAATTTAGTTTTCTTGTGACTTAAAGATGATTTTTCCCCCTACTCTCCAGAAACAAAATATTGGCACATTTTGGATCACCTGTATCACCTACTCCTTTTCCCTGTTATCTTTGTATTAACAACCATTTTTAATTTCATTTTCCTATTCCTTATTTTCCTGCATCTCATGTGTTATATCCACTCTCTGAATTCATTACTGGGAAGCCGTTTTTCTTGTGCTCAAACAATTTGCTGTTAATGATAAACATTTTAGCGCTCGCAATTCAGAACGAAGTCATGTGTATCAGCCACAACATTAATATTATACATTTTATACTCTGCTTGTGTTTAATAATTTCACTTACTGCTACAAACAGATCCAATCAGGGTTGTGAAGTCTCTTTGGTCAATTTTCAGTTAAAACTGTTACCTTTATTTTTAAATGGATCATGCTGTGAATGTTTTACAGGACACTTACACAGATACAGCAAATAATTTCTTAGAGAATTTATATGCTCACCCTGAAATCCTTGTCAGAGACGTGATTAGACAAGCTTAATTATAGGCAGCATGACAAAGTATGTGTCAGGGAAACTCAGCTCTTCTGCCTGCATAAGCAGTTTCAAAGGACGAAGGATGCCCTGCCAATCACACTGATGTTTCAGGTATCGCTTGCTGGTATTTTTTAACCTGCATGAAAAGTGTTTACAAATGGGACCGTTTCATGCACAAGTTTAACATTTAATCAAGATGTGTTGAATTTAGATACAAATTGAAGCTATGGCAGAGAGGGGGAAAAAAAGAATAAAAATGCATTGCCACATCAAGAAAGCAAATGCGAAAGTGCCAGATTAAGTAATTTAAAATGAAGGTAATTGAGGATGAATACGGGGGATATTTTATTTTATGCCTGAGCTGGATCATTGGTTGAAAATAATCACTTAGTGCAACAAAGACAATAATCCAGAAAGGAGATGGAACAGTAAGTTAAAAGGGAAGGCAATAGGATGAGTAATAGAGTTAAGAGACCAAGAATGCAGCGATGCAGGGATGGTAATGCAACTTATTTAATACTGGGAACAATGGCAACTAATGGTAATTAGCACTAATGTGAACACATTTTCTCCTCATAAATCCATTCTTGATGTCAATGAGGGTTGCCTGCGTGTAGATTCCGGGAAGAACATGGCCCTAATCCGCTAGCAAGAAAGAAGGGAAGAGCGCCATTGAAAGAAGAGGGCAGAAAGAGAAGGGAACCAAAAGGAAGGGGAAAGGTTTCAGGGGGGCAAATCAAGAAGGATGTGTAACTTACTGGGTAGTGTATGTTTCAGGTCTCCGCTGGGCCCAATTTGCAGAATATGTGAGTCTATCACAGACCCTCTTAGAGAGCTTGAATTGCAGCCGCTTGTGCATTTAGCTCTGGAGGCTCCTGGTTCAATCCCTGTGTGTTAGCCAAGATGGCGGTTGTCATAGATGCTCCTTGTAATATGAAGGGTGTTATAGCTGCAGCACCTTCACCCCTGCCTGGTCTCACTAAGGGCACCCCACTCAGGTGTTAGGCCCCTGGCCTTCAGCGCCCTCAGGGGGGAAATCCGACTATTCTACCATTCTTAGACCAAGCCCTGGGCTATAGTATCTGTGTACCACTCCTTCAGCACCTGCAAATCTTGCCATCAGGAACTGTGACCAGTGGTTAAAACAGGTGACCAGAAAGTTTTCTTAAAACAAAGTGTTGTTTTCTTTTAAAAGTAGGAACACAGCAAAGCACATCAGAAAAAGGATTTTAACTCAATAAAATATCTATCTTACCTAAAGCTTACCATACATAGACTCACAGACTCATAGACTCTAAGGTCAGAAGGGACCATGATGATCATCTAGTCTGACCTCCCGCATGATGCGGGCCACAAAAGCTGACCCACCCACTCCCGGAAGAATTCTCTCTCTTGACTCAGCTGTTGAAGTCCCTAAATCATGATTTAAAGACTTCAAATCGCTGAGAATCCTCCAGCAAGCGACCCCTGCCCCATGGTGCGGAGGAAGGCGAAAAACCTCCAGGGCCTCTGCCAATCTACCTTAGGAAGGCTTAACTACTTCAGATGCTCCCACAGGATCTGGGTCAGTTTGTTCCTCATGAACAACTCCCTGACAACTACTCCCCACATCTGGACAGAGAGAGAGGGGTTTTTTTAACCATATACAGACCTTTTGATCTGGGTGTTCTCAGCATTGGCAAAACAGCTGTTAGCCTGGAAGTAGCATCTTCCTATCTACTAGACCAGGTATTCTTTCTTAACCTCCTGACCCATTTGCCAGTTGTTGTTTTTTCTGGTGCCATTGTGTTGACTCTCTCCTTGTTTCATATTAAACTAAACCACATATGCGTGCAGTAAACATGCCTGTTACCCAATATAGTTATACACTAATATAGCCAGCTCATATGCAGTATTCATAAATTATTGTAGATCATTCCCATGTCCTTCACACAGGACAATGAGCAGTCACATACCTAGAAGACAGGAAAGGTTATTCTGAAGTTTGCAGATGTAGCTTATTCTGTGTTACTCACTCATTAACTCACATTTGTTTGGAGGGGACCCCCTCAAAAATTACTCGTGTCACCTCCTCCCACTCACCCAAATTAGATATGTGTACCAGTCCCAAAGAGGCGTGGAATGGAGGGCAAAGCCACATAGGTGAGCAAAGCTTGAGAATGGCTCAATTCAAAAGTAAAAGTCTTCTAGTTTAATCGTAAGATACAAATATACTAAGCCCCTGTTAGGGTAGATTCTGGAAACCAGATAGTTAACTGCTTAAAAGAGCTGAGATGACAAAAGGCGGATAAAAAAGTCAGTGCAATTTGGCTCGGAGTGTGTGTGTGTGGAAAGTACAACTTTTGAGTGAGCGCTGTCTGAAAGCCAGCTGCGATAAGGCTGTGAATTTATCAGTCATTCAGGAAAACAAACAACAAACTAAGCTTCCAGCTAGGGTGACCAGATAGCAAGTGTGAAAAATCAGGATGGGGGTGGGGGGTAATAGGAGCCTATATAGGAAAAAGACCCAAATATCAGGACTGTCCCTATAAAATCGGGACAGCTGGTCACCCTACTTCCAGCACACATGCCAGACATACGAGTGTATGGTGAACGAGCGAGCTTCTGGTTGATAACCCCAAATATGAACACGTTTACCTGCAGTCTCTGAGGTTCATTCACACACACAGGTTCAGGTCTGCTTAGCCTGGCAGCCATCTCTAGACACTAGTGGGTCATTGTAATGGCTGTTTCCTCTCCACTTGGCAGAGCTACACCACGTTCTTCGTAAAGGGCAATACTCTTCAGCCTGGGAGAGTTACCGGAGACCCATGGAGCTGCTGAACATTTACATGAAATTTTAATTGGAGCTTCAAATTTGCTGCAGCTCAAGCATTATGCCCTTAATCACTACATGAAAGCTCCCCCCAAAAGGAAAAAATAATTGCTGCATCTCAGTACATTCTAAAGAACTTGTTCTCCAAAGGACTCATTCCATTAAAATTCCCAAGTAATTATTTAAATCCTGTCACGTTTGGTTAAAACCCCCACACAGAGACAGACACCCGCCCCACCCCCAAACCTTTTGTAAAGCTCTTAATGGTTCCCAGGTCTAAAAATGTTGGCCATACATGTTAAATCTTCACTGCTATGAGGTCTTTTTTTCCTAGCACTATTTATTGTTTCCTTTGGTTCAGCTTAGTTTCTTTCCAGTTTCTTATTTTAAAAAAAGCTATTCAAACCTTTTCTACAAAATTATAAAATCTCCAGATCATTATTCAGATTGAGAACCTGAATAAATAATAATGTGACTGCAAAATATTTTGTTTTTAAGTAGCAAGAGGGTCTGAGTTGAGAGTCAAATGCTTAACTTTTTCCTTTTCATATAATTGAGGGTCTTCTGAGATCCTGACTTTTAAATGCTAAGCCATTCAGATTCTCTCTTTTTCGTTATTGGTAATTTTGCCTTGCCTTGAGAAAATTGGTTTTAAATTAGTAAACTGTTTAGCAGCCCCTGTGATATGTCTTGGATGATGTGCAAGGAATCACGCTGTTCTATAAGAGCTGCAAATTGAGTGTCACTTTAAGACTATTGCATTTCATTGTACAGGTGCCTTGGAAAAATACTTGTTATTTTCTGTGAACTTGATGTTATTGTTAACAGACTGTTAACAGGCCCCCAGGAGCTTTCACACAGTTCAGTTCACACCTGGACTTTGCAATAGTTGCAAAAATTTACAGAGTTCAAAAATGTCTAGGAGACTTTGACAGCCACACAAAATGTTAATGAGGAGAACAGAACAGAAATCTGAGCCAGGTTTAGAGTGTTGCCAGACTTTAATACTACATAATGTTGTCGTGAAATAACCAGGACTTTCATCAGTCACAGTCCAACTAGGATTTTATTTATTTATTTATTAAAACAAAAGTGGCAGACTGAAATACAAGGGAAGGTTTGGAAGAAACCCATTGTTTTAGGCTGATGGCATATGTCTTTCAAATTAACTGGTGTCCACCAATGGGTTTTGCTTCACATAAAGAACTTTCATGACGTAATGATCCACCAGTAAGATTTGGAGCCTGATTCTCCATTGCCCTGTAGTCATTTACATCCATGCAAAATGAGAGTAAAATGCTAGCAAATCAGAATGGTTGTGGCTTGCACTCACTTTGCATTGGCGTGGATGACTACACAAGGGGCAAGGCAGTGGAGAATCGACCTTCGGTCTTCCAAAACTTGAAAAACCTCTGGCCAGCCAAACCTCAGATCCAAAGAAGAATTTAGACTTCAGAAGCATTCAGCTTCAGTACCTTGGATTTGAACTCACCCGTACAACTTTGGCTTCTGATTCAAATACCTAACCATAAGGTGCCATTTTCTGGTTCCAATCTGGCCTGCAATGGCAGAAATCTCATTAAAAACTGGGGAAGCCCATGAGGTTCCCATCATTCAAGATGGCAGACATCTCACATGATTAAAATTTTTGTGAAAATAGTGCACAAGCACCAACAGTGCCATCAAATCGGATACAGAGCTCTGAACCAGAATCTCCATCCTTAGAGGTTTTTAAGGCTCAGTTTGACAAAGCCCTGGGTGGGATGATTTAGTTGGTGTTGGTCCTGCTTTGAGCAGAGGGTTGGACAAGATGACCTCCTGAGGTGTCTTCCAACCGTAATCTTCTATGATTCTATGAACCCAAATAGTTCATCCTAGTTTAAGCCTATGTTGGACCTGGCTGGGATCCTTGTCTTTGTAGCCAATCTCTGGTTGGAATACTACCCTTCTGCTACTTAACATTTTGTGTGATGCTTTTACAGGATGAAATGAATGGAGGAAGCTCATGCTCTCAATTCCTGATATGGCACCTTTCTTCTAGCAGGTTGACTTTTGGATTAAGCAGTTTTGGAGACAGTATGTGAGACTGGAATTCCATCTCTTTGGAGCTTTGACAAGTTCTTTTTCCTCACAACTATCAGAAATATATGTTTCATAAAAGTCTGGATTGTAATCAACAAACATTTTCTGAATCAGAAGAAATTGGCCAGCTTGTAAGACATCTTCTTGAATCAGCACTGAGAACAAACAGGGATCTCCCAAAGCTACAAGTTGTACACAAACTGAGCAAGGGCCCAGAGACTAGGCAGGCTGAGAGCCTCAGATTATTCTTCCTATTCCTAATGTTTCAACTTTATTGGAGGGATGAAGAGAAGCAGGAAGCCAAGAGATGGTCTTTTACAAATCCAAAACTGAACAGAGACTTGGGTTTAGTTCAGTGGGATGAGTAAGAGTTTGAGCCACTTTGCCCATCTCTCATTAAAACCCCCTAACAAACAAATAAAACAAAATGACCCCTCCAAAAAACAAAATCAACCCCACAATCTGGGGTGTCCAGCACTTCATTTAGAACCAAAGAACCAAGCCCATTGTGTGATTTTCTTACGTAACGACTTGCTGGGCCAAAGTGTGATTCTCTTATGTAATGACTTGCTGCCAGCAATCCCTGCTTCCATCCCAGTGTATATCTATGAAGCTTCCTCACATCGCCCAATTCCCATATTAATTAGTGTGCAATGCAAATTAATTCCATTGTATTACTTTTTATTTTCCTAATGAATTGAGGTCTTAATGAGCACTTGCTATTTAACACGAAAGTAACAAGAGCCTCACATTATCCTTTTTGTGAAATTGAAGGGTATGACTTTTATCTAAAACTGTCTTCTTTGATTTGAATTACAATTAATTTTAATTCATTTATTTACCCTTGTTATAGATTAGTGATAGCTCAGTCAGAAGAGAGCATTTAAAATGCACATACTCCTCTCATTTAGAGTCGAAGCAAGAGAGGAGGGCACTTTTTGATTGTCCCATTAAAAAAAAAAATCTTGGATTGCCCCAAAGGATGGAGCTATGTGCAGCAAAATGTTTTATTAGCTTCCTGTTCTCAGTGTTTATTTTACTAAAGAACAACGCGCAGAGTGCCAAGGAACATGAATTAAGAGACTAGGAAAGGGATGAAGACCAGGAGCTGTGTAAATGGTCACAAAAAGCTACAATTAAAAGTAGGTTTATTATTGAATTGATACAATAGCAAAATTCTGATGGCTCTTTAATGCGAAGGAATACAAGAAAAATTACTAGAAATCAAAGCACATGAATTAAATGATAGGGTGCCTTAATGGAGAGGGAGATGGAAAAATCAGATAATTCTGTATTTCTTTTGGTGGAAAATATATAAACATATATTCAGCTCCAAGCTATATTGATTGCTCACTAGCTCAGTGATATGTCAGGGATGGAATACCTATCAGAGCTAATAATCAGCAAGGTGGGGCAAAATTAGGCCATTTTTTTCCTGCTGTGCCTTAAGGAAAACATAGAAATTAGGGACTGAAAAGATTGATGCGGCCCAACTGGAGAATACAGTGTAGGAAAAATCCTATATTAACTGGAGGATAGACAGGATGATCCAACAGGTTATTCCCTTTACCATCTCTATGGGCTGTACCCAAAGAGTCTAATTTGTCAAATGTTTATAAAGAATAGAAGGAAATGATCAACCCCGGGGTGGGGTGGGGAGGTTCAAAAAGCGCCTAAAGGGTGTGAGAGCACAAGTCACATTGACTTTTCCAAGGGACAAAGTCAGTGGAACTTGTGCTCTTAAATCACTTAGGAGCCCAGGCTGAAGCCCGGTAAATGGGCCAGGGACTCAGATCCCAACCTCCAGCCTGAGCGGGAACATCTACACAGTTATTCTTAGCCTGGCAACTCAAGCCCCACGAGCCCAAGTCAATTGACCTGGGCTCTATGACTTGGTGCCGTGAGTTTTTCTTTGGAGTGTTGACATACCTGTAGGTGGTTTGGAAACAACACAAATATTTTTTAAAATTCTTCATCTTTCCCTTTCTTACTGTGGATATCTGTGTTGCACCTCTACCCCCATCATTGATACCTGGCACATCAGCATCTAATGTAGGCCAAGTCTGATGACAACTCAGATGGGTCAACAGTTATGGGCCCCAATCCTGGAAAAGGTCAGCATTTAGATGCTGCCCAAAGCCTCATTTATTGGGACAGGCAGACATCTATGCAGAGCTGATTGCAAGACCGGGGCTTTGGTTTTCAATTGGTTCAAGAGATTTCTTTACGTCGCTTCTTTTGCCTGGTTGGAGACTGAGCCCTTTTCAAATTGACTAAAGCATTTGGTGGTACCTGGGATGAAGTCCTGGCTCTCCTGAAGGCAATGGCAAAACTCAAGTTGACATTACTGGAGTCACGATTTCAGCCTTGATCTAGTTATTACAGTATGTATCTAATAAGTATCAAATTGTGACATATGACTCTCATGTAAATGAACATATTGAGGCCTGTTGTGCTGTAACAGCATGACCTCCCCTGGGCTTTGTTCCCAGATTCTAAATATTTCCTTTAGGTTTTTTATTTCCAGTAATATGAGTTATTCTAATTACTATAGTACCTTTTTTCTACTTTGCCTTGTTATTGGACTCTGCCACATTCCTCAAGATGCTGGTATTTTGGCAGAAGACAAAAACTGAATATAGCACATAATTTTTTCTGCTGCAAGCCAGTACATCAAAGATAGCATGTTGGTTAATTGGGACATCGGCTCGCTAGGGATTTCTCTATTTTTCCCAATATAAAAGCTGATGGCAAGAAGTTACCTTGTAGTTACTGCCAAAAAAAATCAGCTTATATTTTGGCTCATCACATTCTTCAAATAAAATAAAACATTTGTGGTTATTTAATAATTTTACCACCTAGGAAAATCTTTAGCTTTGGCTCTTAAACTGACATTTGCAGAGCAGTCTAATGGAGTTAGATGCGCAAATCCCATGGACAGTCTTATTGTCGTGATTTGTACTATCAAAATCATTAATGTGTACTGTGATTCCGAGATTGATTATAATGCCCTGTCTTATGGATGCGTGGCAGAGATTACAACTGCTATAACAGTTGATGTTATGCTACAGCTGATCAAATAGTAAACACAAAAACACACACCCAGAATAATTGATATTTTTGTGAATACATGTGATGAGTTTGATCTTCTGTCATTTGTGAGTATTTGGACAAGCCAATAGTTTAGCACATTATGTTATTCACATGCAATTTTAAGAACATAAGACTGGCCATATTGGGTCAGCCGTATGGTCTAGCTAGCCCAGTATCCTGTCTTCCAACAGTGGCCAATGCCCAATAGTTCAGCGGGAATGAACAGAACCGGGCAATTCTTGAACGATTCACCCCATCATCTACCCTCAGTTTCTGGCAACCAAAGTTTTATGGACACCCAGAGCATGGCTTTGCATCCCTGACCATCTTTGTCTAATAGTCATTGATGGACCTATTGTTCATGAACTTATTTAATTCTTTTTTGAACCCAGTTATATTTTTGAGCGTCACAACAGACCCTAGTAATGAGGTCGACAGATTGACTGTGCATTGTGTGAAGAAATACTTTCTTACGTTTGTTTAAAATCTGCTGCCTATTAATTTCATTAGGTTCTTTTGTCACGTGAAGCATTAAATAGTACTTCCCTATTCAAATTCTCGACACTATTCATGATTTTAGAGCTATCATATCCCCTACTTAGTTGTCTCTTTTCTAAGATGAACATTTCCAGTTGTTTTAATCCCTCCTCATATGTAAGCTGTTCCAAACCCCTAGTCATTTTTGTTATCCTTCTCTGTACCTTTTCCAATTCTAATATATGTTTTTTGAGATGAGGTGACCAGAACAGCTTGCTATAGTCAAGATGTGGGTGGACCCTGTAGTTGTATGGTGGCATTGTGATATTTTCTGTTTTATCATCTATCCTTTTCCCAATGGCTCTTAACATTACATTAGCATTTTTGACTGCCATTGTACACTGAGCAGATGTTTTCAGCGAACTATCCATGATGACTCCAAGTCTATGTCTAAACTTAATATGCTAGACTGGCACAGCTGTGCTGCTGTAGCACTTCAGTGTAGACACTCACTACAGCAATGGTAGTGATCCTCCCATAGCTGTAGTTAATTCACCACCCGAAGAGGCTGGAGTGGGTAGATTGATGGAAGAATTCTTCCATCAACCTAGCGCTGTCTACAATGGGGATTAGGTCGGCATAGCTACATCTCTGAGGAGATGTGGATGTTTTACACCCATGGAGACGTAGAAATGCAATGTAAGTTTCCAGTGTAGATCAGCCCCAAGATCTCATTCTTCAGTTGTAGTAGGTAATTTAGATCCCCATCATTTTGTATGTATAGTTGGTATTATATTTTCCATTTTGCATTACTTTGTACTTATTGACACTGAATGTCACCCGCCATTTAGTTGTCTAGTCACCCCATTTTGTGACATCCCTTTGTAAATCTTCACAGTCAGCTTTGGACTTAACTCTCTTGAGTAATTTTGAACCATTTGCCAACTTTGCCACCTCACTATTTACCTCCTTTTCCAAATCATTTATGACCACTTTGAACAGGATAGGTCCCAATACACATCCTCAGGGCCCCCAACTATTTGCCATTTAATAGTGTGAAAACTAACAATTTAGTCCTACCATTTGTTTCCTATCTGTGTCCTATTTTAGGCCAGCTGCGTTTTATTGGCTACTCATTATTCATCAGTCACAAACCTACGTGAATTAGGTGAACTACTACACAAAACCAATAGCAGTTCATGAACAACCTATAGTCTGAACATTATTCAGACAAATTATTCAACAGATGCTTAAGAATAACAATAATAACTTAGAAGAAAATTGGGAATAGTTTGCAAGTGATTCATTAACTGAAACAAGGGGCCAGCTCTAGTTTTCATGCTAACCAGGCAGTTTCAGCATGCCTTGCAATGATGGAGCAACTTAGATTTGACCTTCTTGTTTGGAAATGGCACTAATCCCAGATCTAATCCATGAAAAGTGCGACCAGATGCCATGATTAGGGGTGCCCTACAACTGCATGTGATAATAGTGAAACACATAATAAGTAATAAATCACAGCACAAAGTAATGCTGAAAGCTCTGGGATATGGTGACTACTTCCCTTTTGTGCTTACAGAAGCATTGCAGGTCAGAGCATTTGGGGAAAAGGCTGTGTGTCGTTCATCCAGAGACGTCATAGTTGAGGAAGACCATCCTGGTAGTGCTGCAGGAGGAGCAATGTCCCTTGTCTTATGTCTGCAGAGAAGGACTTTGTTCTGAAGCCAGAAGACATTGTACTTATTTATTATCGAAGGAGAAATCTGTAACTAGCATGAGTTGTGCAAAGTTACACAGTAAAAAATAACACCTCGGATTAGAACTTCTAGATGGTGCCTTTGAAGGTTGGTAGGGCAAGGAAATTGTTTAGCCTGATTAAAAAACTCTCAACATCCTCTACTCTCATTGTCATCCTTGTCCTGGCTTGTGGATTAACCTTGCACTGTTTCAAATTGCTCTTTTAAGATACAGTATGCAGCATCAGCTTAGGTCAATCATATCCTCATTATGGGACCAAATGAAGTCACGGGCAGGAGCCCTTTGTGGTGGCTTCCAGGTAATGGCCTTTTACTAAATTTAACTTCAGTTTCCATGTGTTTTATCTTTTGTTATTTGTAAAGAGCCACGTGCAAAGGTCCTTACTCATTTTATACTCAGTCTGCTCAAGCTCAGGTAGAACAAATATTGAGCGTGAAAAAGCCCATGGGAGCAGGCCCATGTGGGGAGAAAAACCACAGCAAGAGGAGTCCTATGGAATACACTTGAATGCTTCTTTTTGGAGGTGGGGTTAAATAGTTTTGCCCATCCCCGTAGGATAAGAAGCAGTTCCTGACGTTCTCTGAGATCTCTTGGAGGCAAAAGATTACTCGTGTGGTGACCTTGAGACTTCACCATCTCTACCTACAGGGTATAGAGTCAAATGCTTCCTCAAGCAGCAACATTCCAGGGAATTCCACACAGGCAGCTGCTTCTGGATTCCTCCTGGAAGAGAGGATTCCCCAGCATGGAGAGCTTTGATGCAGAATGAAATACAGCCTGGTGACCTTTTGGATGGATTCAATGTGGTACTTTGGCAGGAGAAGATGTACATTCCTCCTGACCCTTCCACTCCTGCTCTTGACCTCCAGCCTATTGTATTATTACTATTATTTGTATTACTGGTCTTGGAGCGGGCCCATCACCATGGTCTCAGAGCACGGTTAGAAACCGTGGTGATTCAAGTCAGGAAAAAGCAACAGAGGGTCCTGTGGCACCTTCAAGACTAAGAGAAGTATTGGGAGCATACGCTTTCGTGGGTAAGAACCTCACTTCTTCAGATGCAAGTAATGGAAATCTCCAGAGGCAGGTATAAATCAGTATGGAGATAACGAGGTTAGTTCAATCAGGGAGGGTGAGGTGCTCTGCTAGCAGTTGAGGTGTGAACACCAAGGGAGGAGAAACTGCTTCTGTAGTTGGATAGCCATTCACAGTCTTTGTTTAATCCTGATCTGATGGTGTCAAATTTGCAAATTTGAGCCTCTGTACACAAACATCCCACACACAGATGGAATACAAGCTGTCAGGAACAGTATCCCTGATGATGACACAGCACAACTTATTGCTGAGCTCTGTGACTTTATCCTCATGCACAATTATTTCAAATTTGGTGACAATTTATACCTCCAGACCAGTGGCACCGCTATGGGCACCCGCATGGCCCCACAATATGCCAACATTTTTCTGGCTGACCTGGAACAACGCTTCCTCAGCTCTCGTCCACTCATGCCCCTTCTCTACCTACGCTATATTGATGACATCTTCATCATCTGGACCCATGGGAAGGAGACCCTGGAAGAAATTCCACCATGATTTCAACAGCTTCCACCCCACCATCAACCTCAGCCTGGACCAATCTACACAGGAGGGCCACTTCCTAGACACCACCGTACAAATAAGCGATGGCCACATTAACACCACCCTATACCGAAAACCCACCGACCGCTACGCCTACCTTCATGCCTCCAGCTTCCACCCCGGTCACACCACATGATCCATCGTCTACAGCCAAGCACTGAGGTACAATCGCATCTGCTCCAACCCCTCAGACAGAGACCAATACCTACAAGATCTTCACCAAGCATTCTCAAAACTACGATACCCACACAAGGAAATAAAGAAACAAATCAACAGAGCCAGACGTGTACCCAGAAGCCTCCTGCTACAAGACAGGCCCAAAAAAGAAACCAACAGAACTCCACTGGCCATCACCTACAGTCCTCAGCTTAAACCTCTCCAATGCAACATCAGTGATCTACAACCCATCCTGGACAATGATCCCTCACTTTCACAGATCTTGGGAGGCAGGCCAGTCCTCGACCACAGACAACCTGCCAACCTTAAGCATATTCTCACCAGCAACCATGCACCGCACCATAACAACTCTAACCCAGGAACCAACCCATGCAACAAACCTTGATGCCAACTCTGCCCACATATCTACACTAGCAACACCATCACAGGACCTAACCAGATCAGCTACAACATCACTGGCTCATTCACCTGCACGTCCACCAATGTTATATATGCCATCACATGCCAGCAATGCCCCTCTGCTATGTACATTGGCCAAACTGGACAGTCACTACGCAAGAGGATAAATGGACACAAGTCAGATATCAGGAATGGCAATATACAAAAACCTGTAGGAGAACACTTCAACCTCCCTGGCCACACAATAGCAGATGTAAAGGTAGCCATCTTACAGCAAAAAAACTTCAGGACCAAACTCCAAAGAGAAACTGCTGAGCTCCAGTTCATTTGCAAATTTGACACCATCAGATCAAGATTAAACAAAGACTGTGAATGGGTATCCAACTACAGAAGCAGTTTCTCCTCCCTTGGTGTTCACACCTCAACTGCTAGCAGAGCACCTCACCCTCCCTGATTGAACTAACCTCGTTATCTCCATACTGATTTGTACCTGCCTCTGGAGATTTCCATTACTTGCATCTGAAGAAGTGAGGTTCTTACCCACAAAAGCTTATGCTCCCAATACTTCTGTTAGTCTTAAAGGTGCCACAGGACCCTCTGTTGCTTTTTACAGATTCAAACTAACACGGCTACCCCTCTGATACAAGTCAGGAAAGTTTCCTCTTTATTCCACCCCCACAGAGGAGTAAGTTGCATGAGAATTTTTTTTTATGTGAGTGTTCCAGAGCTGTTTCTGGGTTATGAGTTGCTTTGTGGGAAATCAAAGTTACAGAATAGAAGTGGCGAGGATTGTGAATCTTAATGTCTGGGGAAAACCTGTTGTCAAGCTCACGTGCGCTTCACCAGTAATGTGGACAGTTCCATTGTTCCTCCCGTGTAGAGCGGTCAAGTTAAAATCCCAGTGGGGGTCCTGGGCCCAGAACATTTAAGGCCTAGAAAATCAGGAATTTAAATTTGGGGATATGATTTTTGAGAGTCTCTGCAATGGCATCATGGAGTTCTGGGGTGCAGGAGCTCATGCTGCTATTCTGACCAAACTCTCCTTCCAGGCAGTCCAAGAAGATCTATGGGATGGAGAGTCCACCCTGTGCATGGATCAAGGGGAATGATCTGGCTCTGAGAAAGGTCCTCAGAAATGACCCAATACTAACAATCTGAACTTTAATTCTCTTGAAGCTTTGGTAGGAATGATTCAGCAGAATTGCAGCAGGTTGAGCCCAGCACCTTAGCATTATCGTTTAAATATATCAGGCTAAGAAAAGACTGTGACTGAGCAATCAATCCACATGGTGGGAGAGAACATTTAAGGGTTAGAATCACTGTAAGGTAATCCCAGTATGGTAACTTTATTGGTAAACCCCTTCCCTGAACCTCCCATTAAGCTCCCCAGGAGAACAAGAGGTTAAACCATCAATAAGATGCACACAGCAGAGTGAGTCTGAGCCCATCTCTTGCCAACTGTATTATAGAAACAAAGGCATGGGCAATTTTACCTTGGGTGAGAATTCCCTTAGTTTTCTGGGTCATTTTTGGAGCTCAAGAGAAGCTACCAGTACTTGCTGGAGGATGTCATCTTGGTATGCAAGTGGACCAGGGAAGCACTGCTGACATACAGCACTGCACAGTGGCAGGAATCTAGTACTGCAGCTTCCCGTAGCGTTCCTGGTGAATCTGCAGGAAGCTGACTTGTTGAACTTTTGTTCAGCATTTGATTTTATCATGGATGGCTTCTCTTGGTGGCCCTTAACTGCCTGCTGATAGAAGAAGGTGATGAGGGCTAGTTGGCTGAAGCCAAAGGGCGGTGAAGCCAAAGACCGATGAAGTTTCTTTGCAGCACGTAGCCATGAAATTTGCTCAGAGTGATGTAACAAAATTGGGGCTTTGGCAGGCATAATCCTTAACTGAGCTGGTGTATGCAAAGTAATCCACTCTCCCCGTCTTATGAAGTCTGGTGAATGATCTGTAGCCTTCTTCCATTCACTACACCCACCCACTCGATGGCCATTGTATGACAACAAACAGCTCAATTAATTGCCTTAATGGGGTGAATTGGGGGAGGATCTTCAGGGGCAATGCCAGCCTCTTCCTGGTTGGGGGCCTGAGGTGGGCCAGACCTAAAATTGGGTGGGCTGCGCCCCCCCACTCACCATGAGGTCCACCCCCTCCATGGCCCCTCCCCATGGCCAGGTTGGAGGCTGGAGCCGGGTAGTGTGGGGCACGGGCTACTCACAGCCAGTAAGAGCTGCCCAAGTGGGGCAACCTGGCTCTGGGGCCAGCAGAGCCCTTGGGGAGTAGTGACCATCGGGGGTGGGGGCCTGGACCCCAGTCTGGGTGGAATGTCCCACCTGGCCAGTAGCCACCACTCTCTCCACTCTGCCTTCACAGCTGGGCAGCTGGAGAGCAGCAGCTGCTACGGGGTGGCTATGGCAAATTTTGGGGTGGCTATAGCCCTTGCAAGCCTCCCCCAGCACTGCCCCTGAGGCTCTTGCTTCTATTTTAGCATGGGGTGGGTTCAGACCCCTGTGTCAGCCACAGCGGGGTGATTATACAGCCCCCTTCGTTCATGCAATGTTGTTTCAGGAAGATCTAAGCCCAGACAGAAGGATAAAAGCCCAGACATCCTTTATTTGAGCATTTCACAAATAAATTACAAGTTTCTTTGCAACCACATCATAAATCAAAACGTTTATTTACACCTCAGAAACAGCAAGCAATTCAGCAACTAGGGCCTAAAGGAACCATTAACTGGAAAAGTAGCTGAATAAAATATTCAAATCCAAAGAAAAATTCCTGGTGATGATTGAAGGAGACAGAGTTCATTATGGGGCAAACGTGACGCTACAGGAGGTTACCATTGGACGTTTCAATTAATCACACAGCATATCTGTACTGAATTCGCCACCATACACACTTTCATTTTACAATCCTAGTTCATGGGCAGGGCGCGTATGCATGCCCACGCATGCACTGTCCCTTTAGACTACATTCATTTAACCTCAAAACATCAAATACAGTCACTTATTAATGCAGAGGAGAAGCCTAACTTTCAGAGGATGGGTATAACTCCATATAGTCATCCTGTTAATATTGAAGAAAATTAGGATTCTTTCTGTATCCTCCTTCACACTGCTACTGACTTGCTGGTACATAGACAACTAAAACAAAAGGAGTCAGTAAACAAGTATGCATATCTTCAAATTATGTAAATCAATATAAAGAGAGAGAGAGAGCGCGCGCCGAGTGAGGCTTAAATCAATACAACATCAGAGGTGGGAATAAACTATTTATTTTCAGCAGTTTGGGTTGACCATGCATAACCCATGCCCCTGCTTGAGTTGTGTGTTCATCTGTAATTCATAGAATTAAACTGCTTATTCCAAATCCCCATGCTGTGTAGTCTCGCTCTCCCCCTCTACATATCTTATATATAGCTCTATATATGTATGTGTATATCTCTATATATCTACATATATACACACACATAGCAATTGTGCAACTAGTAACTTTCACTGAGAATGTATGTGTGTATTCATTTCATTTGGACATTGAGAAGTTAGCGGTCATCATAACTTGTGGTTAGGTAAAGTGTGGATAGTAACAGCAATGGGCTGTAAGTTTTACACAGTAAAATAGTTATCTGTATCTGCCTTATGTGGACTCTAGTTTGTTTTCTGAAATAATTTGCATGTGAACTTCAAGGTTACAAATCACCGAGAACTAAATGGGAAAGAATTATTGTTGGTTTTTTGGTTTTGTTTTTTTGCTACCTTTGGGAGACGTAGCACTTGGGACAACAATAGTTTCTACAGATACTGTAAGGGGAATACATAATCCTATATTTTCCCTTGGACCTGCTATTCTCGTGCCAGTGTCATTTTTTTATTACCATTCATCTTTTATTCAACTTTTTTACATGAAATGAGATAAACACATTTGTTAAGAATTTGGCTTCCGGACATACAATAATATGATCTGTGTACAAAACTCTGCTGTGTGATCAAATGGCTAAATGTATTGGTAGAAACAAAGGGGGGAAATTAGCAATCACCATGCTTTAGCAAACTACTGATGCAAAGGAATGACTAGTGGTAAAACAAACATAACCATAACACACTAGGAGGGTGGTGAAACACTGGAATGCGTTACCTAGGGAGGTGGTGGAGTCTCCTTCCTTGGAGGTTTTTAAGGCCCGGCTTGACAAAGCCCTGGCTGGGATGATTTAGCTGGGAATTGGTCCTGCTTTGAGCAGGGGGTTGGACTAGATGACCTCTTGAGGTCCCTTCCAACTCTGATATTCTATGATTCTATGATTCACACATGCTTCTCTTTTTCTGTAATGATAAAATAAAGCCTTTAAACTGGGTCACCTATCAACTGACTGGAAATCCTTAATTTAATAAATGAGATTGTATTACAGTTCAAATGATCACCCCAGAGACCAACCAGACTTACTTGACTAGAAGTGTGGTCATTCTAAATAAAAGTTAAACAAAATTGTACTGGGGATCTTTGGGATACTTTAAAGGGGTTAGTGAAGGAAGTGAGTCATCTAGAGTGTAGGTTTCCCTAAGTTCAAGCCAGACCTACAATAATAGATAAATGATTTCCTAGTGTCTTATGACAAGTTATGTTATTTTACTATTTACAGCAGACTGATAAAAGCAATGTATTGAGAAATTAGATGAAATATCTCAAGATATAGGGTCTTACAGACATCAGGGCGGATTTTCAGTTTTTTAAATCCTGAATAACTCTGGTCAATGGAGTTACTCTTGATTTATCTAGGTGGAAATGTGATGAGAATCTGGCTCCACGTTTATATTACCAAAACATTGTTCCACTGTGATCTAAATCTTATTTGACACCCACCATGAAATTCAGCTGGTTTTCTTTTGTTTTGATCTTCAGACCTACAGTTACTGAACATAATGTACATTAATATATGCACATAGGCATAATGCGAGCACACTCATGAGGTGTATTGACAGCGTTTCAGTTAGCAAGTACACTGAAAATGACACATTCACCCTGCTAATCAACACCATTCTTTGATTAACTTGATAACTGTCATATTGGATTCGTGTTTTACCAGAAAATACAGGGTTTTGAAATGAAATGATTTATACCAGTGCTGTTTTGCGTATGCTTCAAAATGAAAATGATTAAATTCAGTGTCTTTCAAAATACAGACAACTTTGCATGTATTACACACACACACACACACACACACAGAGAAATAACTGTTGTAGCAACTAAAATAGCTAAATTAAAATAATTGATGGATTATGAAAACAGCAAGGATTACCTGAACAAATTTTAAACTTAATCCAACATAAAAAGGAAGAGCAAAAGTTATGAAGTTTTTCTTTTTGATCTTTTCTAATTTTGCATGACATGAAATCCTTCCAAATTCTGCTAGTTCCTGAGTTTCAGGAAATAACATCATCTTGGGCCTTTTCCCTCATGTAAGGAAACCCATAAATGTTAATGTGGCTTCCCACTTGAATAAGGCTGTAAGATTTGGCCTATTGGGTTTCTTGATAGATGTTCTTTCTCAAATATGGGGAATTGGGAAATGAGGAAAAATATTAAGATGGCAGCTATGTCTCCTCTTTTCGTGCCTAGGATGCCCAGAAGTTAACTCAAGATGGAGCCCTTGGGCATATGAACAGGAGAGGTTGGGGATTGAGGTTTCAGAAACGCCCCCAATTTTGGATGAGAAAGTCAGGGAGGTATTGGTACCTCTGTGATCCAGAGCCTCCACTGGGGGAATATTCTCATTTATAACTACCCCTTGTATAGGTCATTTTTTTTGCAATATTATTTGGGCTGTTATGCTGCACTGTGGACTCTTATTGCACAGTAAAAGGGTAGGCAACTGGCTTTACCCAGCAGCTTGTCGCTAGGACAGATTCAAACAGAAAAGTTTTATTCCCGGATTTGGGCCCTCTTAGGAGGATCCATAATGTGCTAGGTTTTGAACAAGAAGCAGGGATAGCTTCTCATAATGACTCACACAAAGCGCAGCCAAATCAATGGGAATCTTTTCACTGGCAGACTTTGAATGATGCCCATATGCAGGGGGGAGGAAGCATCCCATTAGAAAAATATATTATGTGGAAGGATAGTTGTCGTTTCCATTACATTCAAGTGAAGAGTTTAGTAGATCAAGGCATGGGATGCAATTCCTCTTTGGGAAAGATCCACAATGTATTTCGCATTCATCTATTTTCATTTTGCAAACTTTGCATTTAACACTTGTTTATATGTATAAGTGATTGGTGATTATAAAGCAGCAGCATTTGCTTACCACAATGCCTGGGGCAGAAGATGTGGAATGGAAGCATGCCCATGTTCAGGTCAGAGTAACATTTGAGATCAGGCACTTCCTGCTTAAAGGCCTGCAGTGGCCTAATGAACCTTTCTGAAATTCTTCTCAAAAGAACCTCCCATTGACCTCTAAGTACTACTGTGGTAACTCAGACACCTGTGATATGCTGTGAAAGAAGCAAGGTCAGTGGGAGTTTTTCCTGGGTGAGGACTTCAAGAGTTAAGCTCTCAGAGAAAAAAACAGCTTTTTGTATCAAGGCAGTTTATATCTTATCAAAAAAACTAAAAATTGAGGGACGTCCACAACATAAACTAACTTTTTTGCTGTCACCATTATTAATAATTATTATTATTACTTTAGTTTAAAAGGACCTGTTGTAATATTTGGTATAATACAGGAAGTCAGAGAAAAGCTATTGTACAGCAATTTTTCACCACCAATACACATTTAATATCTAGTGTAACATCATGAAAAACTAAATGTGTGTTTGGAATTTATTTTTTATACTTCCAAAAAGCTTTAATATTGAAACATATACATGATGTGGAAGGTATGTGTATAATCTCACTGTAGTAATGACAACATACAGAATGACCCATAAGTACTGTAAAAATGCTAACCCAAAAATGCAGCTGGGAAGTTCTATTGCATAAGAAAGCATTGTTATTTAAACTTTAAATAAGCAAGTTTATTAAAATATTCTAAGACACTTACCTCACCCTAGTTACTGGCAAGCTCTAGTAAAAGCCACAGTCTGTCACTAGTATATTTTTGTGTGTGTGTGTGTTAATTTTATAAAAAATTTGGTGTGAGCTTTGATGGATCATTTACAATTTATTAACAGGATCGTCATCTTGATACAGTTAGAAGTTTTTGTTTACCTTACATGCTCACAGAATAAAAAAAGGATTAATATTCATACATAATGAACACCTTTTAATTCAATGTTTGCAAACAAGTGTGGTTATTTCACACACACACAGAAGTGATCTTGTTACTTTTAATTGAAAACTGTGTGTACATGTATATGTATGTGTGTGTATATATGAATATATTTATACAATAGGGCATCTATTTTCCTCACTGTGCTCAGGGATATCAATGAGAGCTGAGAACAGGCCTTTGTGGTTAGGGAGTCGAAAGAGAGATGATCAATGCATCTGAGAAATCCCTTTACTCCTACTATTCGCATAGGCCTTCTGACATGTAAACATCTTCCTACCTGATTGCCCCTGCAGATCAGGCACTAAGAAGTTTAAAATGTCCTCAACTGCGCCAGCAAATAATTATCGGCAGGAGCAAAAAGAGAGGCTGGGTTAAAGCCCCTTTAAATTCAGGCCCAGAGTGTCCCAATATTCTAGATAATGACCCACAGTGCATTTGACTGCTTTCAGCCCCCTTGCAAATCACAGCCTCCTTATCTCCCAGGGCTGCTGTCATTGTAATGTGGTGTGAAAAGCTGCTTTCACTGCTGCCTCATCAGTACCACCTGTGGCGGAAGGAAAGAAATCGTGATCGGCAATAAAGTGTTGGGAATTTGCGTCTCTTGTACAGAGCCTGAGGTAAAAAGTGACATTGCAGAGGACTGGCCCTGGCATAGCTGGCATCACTGACGCGGCAATTTTAATGGTATAGTCGCAGTTGCTCTTGCCTTTTGTGTTACACCATTGTATAAACAGCATATACAATGGGTTTAGCTATGATAGGACAATTATAACTCACCTGTGGCTCTGTTACTCTGCCCTGTTCCTCCCAAACTTCAGGCAACTGTCTCATAAAAGCTAACCCTATTGTGTATCTCTTCTCTGCATATAAATATATATACACACATACATTCATACATATACAAATACCAACCCACAGACAAAATATTTGTTTTTGAACAGTTGAATAGCAACAAGTCAACAGATAGAAAAAAATGGAGTCATTCTATATTCAGCTCCCAGAAGGTCAAGTTGAGATGTCATGGTCTTTTAACATTCAGTGAAAATTCGCATAAACCTTGCATCTTGCAAGAGAAATCCATTATTGAACAACAGTAAGGGCAGAGGTTGTCAAACACTGACGTACAGTCGGATAGACTAAGTGAGGTTGCAAATTAAATTGAATCTGGAGCAACTGAGGCCTAGTAGTGAAGAACGGTAACTGTAAACTGCGATCTTCGGATTTGATGTTTTCCTTTTCTTGTTGCCATGGCAACTCGGTAGGACAGCTTCAAATGTCAGGAGTTCTCACAGACCTAGGTGATGGGAAATGTGTGTGGTTATTACTGAGCAGGATCACAGCATTCTTTAACTATTCCTTAGGGGAAAAATACATCGAATTACTCATTGGGTTGCATGCATATTATTAAGCAATTGCAGCTAAATCATTCTGGTTCAGAAGCAATTATTTGAAGACAGAAATCTATGGGAGAAATGCCACTTCTGGCATTTAAGGATCTTTAGCAGTGTATAGTCAAGAGATCTGAGCTCAAAACAGGAGACAGGACCTGTGACCTGATCCTCTTGTACCTTGCCCCTTAGTCAATTACACCTGTGTAAAGTGAGATTAAAATACCAACCAATAATCTTTTTTTAACCAATGATCAGTGCAGGAAAAACAGGCAACTTTTTAAAGAATATGCACTTTTAAAAATTATAGTTCTATTGGCACTTTATGCTCCCTGCAAGCTATGGTTTGGAATAGCTGCTCTATTGATTACGTGGTAGGACAATGGAAACCAAGGATACAGACAAATACAAAGTATACTTCTTATTTTTCCTTTTAGCCAATTTAAAAACACAAATGTTTGCAGGTGTTACACCTTGATGCATAACTCTGCCTTTTTTAGATTGTCACCCTTTACATTGTATCAGAGAGGTGACTGCAAAAGACCCAAAGAAGCAGAAGCAATTAGGATCTGCTCTAACACCCACTGGAGTTAATGGGAGTCTTTCCATTGACTCCATCAGGCATTGGATGGGACCTTCACTGAATTGAAAATACTGTGTTTGAATTGAGAATGAAAGCACAAGGCTGTTGAAAGGATTCACGTCAAATCACGCAGGGTCTTGATCCTACAATAGTTGGACCCAATCTCAACAGGGCTCCAGGCAGATGGAAGGATCTGCTTGTGTGGAGATCACTGCATGCTTGGGCCATGAAGACACATGTCATACACCCATATCAAAAGAGACGAATGTGTTTACTGAATATGCTTGTCTAATCTATGTTAAATTTCTATTCCTTGATCACCTATTTATCATTTTGCCAGTTAACGATAAACACCTGCAGCCTATTCAGGACACAATGGGTATTATTTGGATGCTGGATTGCTATTTCTGTTTACTCATTTTTGAGTATTTGTTTTGTTCCTTTCAGACAAACTGACTTTCATATCAGTTTTGATAAAATTGATTTTGTTCTAATTATTTGCTTGTTGTTATTACTTTTGCATTATTTGAATGGAATTTAATGTTAAATTTCACTAACTAGGGAATTACATGCAGCACAACAAAGCAACCCGAGGAAACCTATAACAGCCTACCATACCCTATGGCAAAATATAAATTACGCAACATATGTTCCTCTAATAAAAATAAGTGGAGGGAAATGAAACAAGAATAAGAACCTGGAGAGAGGCTTTTGAGAACATGCACAATCTCTAGAGCTGAAGAACAGAGTTCAGCCACTGGCTATCTTCTACTTGCTTTTGTATTCACCTTCCCCACTACTTTCTCCTGAGTTTGCTTAGCTATCATCCATACTTGCTTATATTCTTTCCCAATTTTGAGAACATGCTGCTTTGTGATGTCTACTAGGACTTCATCTACCATTGAACTTCAGTCATTTTTGGGGTGGAATTTAACTAAAGAGAATACAGTAATGCTATATACTAATACAGTGTGGAAAGGAAGATACCATATATCCATTTTAACAATAGAGTGAATCTTATTAGGAAGGATGCAATCACCTGAAGTGGAAAATTCTCTGGATGGTAGGGCTAATGCCATCCCAATTTCAAACTGCCACAACATTTGGGATGGTTTGGTTTGGGTGTTCAGGTATGGTTATTAAAGGCAGAGATGCTAATCACAAAATTCTGATCCATGTTTGGATATGGATACTCCCTGAGCACCACCACCATTGTGTAGATGTGTTTGGATGAGGGGTTCAGATTTGGGCCAGTCTTTCATAAATGCCTCTGGTGATAGTGAAAAATAAATTTCACGTCTCTGAAAGGCAATACGATGCCTCTCAGCATCATGAAGGGGCTTTTATTCAACCATGACTCACACGAAGTTGTGCTGCCTTTTGAATCAAAAATCTACTCTGAGTTTCTAGGAGTCTCTTGGAGGTCTCCAGCTAAGGACAGCCAGTCACACATGGCAAATAAACAATAATCATAACACTCAATATCTGGATAATCCATAGGCTGAAATTTCTTCAGAAAATAAAATTTCAGGACACAATTATGAATCCCAACACAGTCAGGAAATTCCTAGTTGGTTCATCAGCAGCTTGTGAACAAGAAATAGGGGCTACATGTGTTGCATTAATCATTCATTCTAAATAGGTTGCCCAGCTCTAGTTTTGAGCATGATTTTTTCCATGCTAGTTTCTTCTCGACTGGATTCTAATATAACTGTAACATAATATATATTTCAAACCCCTGCTTCATGCAGTATTGACAGTTCCTACTGTGCAGTGCTCATGGAGAATAAAATATATTTTTATGATGTAATGGTCACATTTTGAAATTTTTCTCCACCTGCAAACAATCGCACAACTCCCCCCCCCCCCAAAAAAAACAAAATCCCATGCCCCTCACCTTCTATCTCTGAGTGCGAATTCCCAGTGGACTCACCCATTTACCAACTAGAATTTAGTTCCTCTGCTCAGCGACTCATGCAATATTCCCAGTGCAATTTCAACCAAATAAAAGAAATGCATTTAAATGTGCCTTGAAAAGTTGCATCAGCTGCTCTTCCTAATTGGAATGTCACCAAACTGATAACGAGAGGAAGAGCCAACGAAAGATGAGATCCTGAACATATTCAACTCCCATTGAAGTCGACTGGAGACCCTGGTGCTCCGCAACTCTTATGATCAGGCTTACTGGGTTACTGGAATGGTAAAATGGGCCATAGAGATTATTAGAGAGTGCACATTGGCTGAGAAGCTAATTGCACTGGGCTGCAATTTAAGTGAGGGTTTTAGCTGACGGCTAAGGTTCTGCTGTGTAGGGTTATGGAATTTAAGCTTTGAGTTTGTGCATGCATACACACAATCACAGACATACACACTTTTAAGAAACATTAGGGGGAAAAAACCCTGCCGTTTTTCATCTAACTGTAGCAGGTGGAGATTCCATCTGTACTGGTTTTCTTGAGGAAAAAATAGACTTATTTTTTATCAAGAGAAAGCTGTCAAGATTTTCAGTGGGAGTTAAGGTTATTTCTTTATGAGCCATGTAGTCTATCAAATGAAACCCTGGCAACAGTGAGACAAAGAAAACTGTTCATTCCATAGGTTCCAGGGACAGCACAAATGATGTACTGCTTCATTCTTCTGGATTTTGATGTGACCAGAAGCCCTTGATGGAACTCTTTCTTTTTATCTTTTTTTTTTTTTTTTTTTTTGCAGGCTGTACACTTCCTCTTCATTTTCTGATCTGGCCTTCAACACAGCCCTGTAGCCATCCTTAGCTTCAGGTGTGCAGATGACAAGGACAATCCTATTCTAAGCATTGTTGGTTAGAGCGGCATCAGCCATGCACTATGATTAATTGATTGGCTTAATTTTGCTGCTTCTTCTGCATGTAAATTGCCTGTGAGCTGCTTTCAGTTCTCTGAGATATATGTTTTT
The DNA here is from genome assembly GCF_011386835.1 of Chrysemys picta bellii. Lineage (NCBI taxonomy): Eukaryota > Metazoa > Chordata > Testudines > Emydidae > Chrysemys > Chrysemys picta. Next base: position 36,170,206 of record NC_088804.1, on the reverse strand, counting down.
CCAAATTATGTGCCAAATAATTGCTGCAAATAATTCTCTTCTGTATCTTGAGAGCAAGTACTCAATATTTGAGTGTCAGTTAATTTTGATGGCACACAGAGGTAACATGATACAGTTTATGTTCCCTGATCGAATTCACCCAACTTTTCTATTCCAGTGTGAATATCAAAGTTTGCCAACTCAAAATTTGCTTTCCAAGAATATTCTCAAACAGTCACTTAAAATGTAGCATTTTCACAAACACTCTGGAATATTTGCAGAAATTAAGAAGAGCCAAAGTAGTGGGCAAGATGCTCACGTGGGATAAATGAGTGTAGCCTCACTGAAATCAATAATGCGATGCTAATTGAAATCAGCTCCCTTGCTGCAGATTAAGCCAACTACTTGTAGTCCTACTTTTAGTGGACATAGAGAACAATTGATCACCGTCCTCTTCATAACAGCCTTAACATAGTTGAAGACTGTTATCACGTCCATCCTCCGTCTTCTTTTGTCAAGTCTAAACATGCCCAGTTTTTTTAACCTTTCCTCATAGGTCAGGTTTTCTAAACCTTTTAGCATTTTTGTTGCTCTCCTCTGGACTCACTCCAATTTTTCCACATCTTCCCTAAATTGTCGCATCCAGAATTGGACACAGTACTCCAGCTGAGCCCTCCCCAGTGCCGAATAGAGTGGGACAATTACCCCCTATGTCTTACATACAATACTTCTGTTAATACAGCACAGAGGAGACCAGTCCTCTGAGGCCTGCCAATTCCTTCAGCTCTTAAGCGGCTGAACACCTTCAAACTCACACTGGACCTCAATGAGAATTGAAGTTGGACTATTCTATTTAGGTACTCACACCATGCCCATTACCCTAGTATTTGAACACCCCCAGTCCGTTGCATAACCAGACCAATACACCTATGAAGTTATGCCTCAAGATTAAAGGCTAACATCTCTGTTTTCTTGGCCACTGAATGTTAATGTGCTCTGCTTACAAGGCCTTGGCATTGACACTAGAAAAAAGCGTCATTCCTTGTCACAAAAGAGGTACGTTTTCTGATCTGAGAGCCATCAGCTGTAATGGCTGTAATTCAGGAGATCCAACACTTGCTCACAAAAGAAAGACATTATTTAAAATAATATTGACCAGTTTTTCGGTGCTGCTCAAGGTATGGGTCAGACTTCCTAATTTATGAGATTCTTTGGTATTCTTATAAGAAAAAATAACCTGACAAACTTCCAACAGGTTTCACTTTCAATTTTGGTGGGAAAATAAATTTCAAAGAAGGAGGGACAATCAAGCCCTTCTGATTTGGACAGAGAAGAATGAAAATGGAAAGATAGGAGAGGGATGAATTTCAACAGTATTGTTTCAACAAAGCTTTCTAAGAACAGTTATTAAGGAACCAATTCAACAGAAATTCAAGTCAATGGAATGCCTTCCAAGGGCTGTTCTAAGTGACACTGGGTAGAGCAGTCTCTTACAGACCATTCCACTGGTCAAGAACTGTCAGAATATGGGGTGCCCCCAATTTGCCCACTCCCACTGCAGGATGGGCAGGAACTCCCCTTATGCCTAGCTATGCCAAACTGATTGTTTAATATATGTTCCAGTATTTTTCCAGGTATTGAAGTTAGGCTGACCATCATTCCCCAGGTCCTCTTGATCCTCCTTTTTAAAGATAGGCAATATATTTGCCCTTCTGCAGTCCTTTGGAACCTCATCCATCCCCAACTTCTTTCTCCCAGATGCAGAACCGCCCTAATAGAGCAGCTGGGGAATCAAGATATGTAAGGGGAATCTGTAGTGACAAAAAGCAAAAAGGGGATAGAGGAGGAGGAGGAAGTATCTGGTACACAAACTAGCTTTACAGAGTCATGTGAGAATGGAACGTGTAGATCCTCTGCTTATTGTGCAAGGAGAGCTAATAACTGATGATATCAAGAAGGCTGAGGTGTTTAATGCCTACTTTGCTTCAGTCTTCACTAAAAAGATTAATGGTGACAAGATACTCAACACAATTTATATTAACAACAAAGAAAAAGGAACACAAGCCAAAATAGGAAAAGATCAGGTTAAATAATATTTAAATAAGATAGATGTATTCAAGTTGGTAGGGCCTGATAAATTCATCCTAGGGTACTTAAAGAACTATCTGAAGCAATCTCAGAACCATTAGCAATTATCTTGGAGAACTCATGGAGGATGGATCAGGTCCCAAAGGACTGCAGAAGGGCAAATATATTATCTATCTTTAAAAAGCGGGATCAAGAGGACCCAGGGAATGATAGACTGGTCAGCCTAACTTCAATACCTGGAAAAATACTGGAACATATATTGAACAATCAGTTTGTAAGCAGCTAGATGATAATAGAGTTATAGGGAAAAGTCAACATGGATTTGTCAAGAACAAACCAACCAACCTAATTTCTTTCTTTGACAGCGTTATTGGCCTAGTGGATAGTGGGGAAGCAGTAGATGTAATATATCTTGATTTTAGTACGGCTTTTGTCACAGACCCACTTGATATTTTCATAAGCAAACAAGTGAAAGGGGTCGAGATGCAATTTCAATAGGTGAATGCACAACTGATTGAAAAGCCATATTCAAAGAGTAGTTACCAGTGGTTCACTGTCAAACTGTATCTAATGGGGTCTTGCGGGGTTAATTTCTGGGTCTGGTACTATTCAAAATGTTGATTAATTACTCAGATTATGGAGTGGAAAGTATGTTTATAAAATCTGTGGATGACACCAAGCTGGGAGAGGGTAGCAGCACTTAGGAGGACAAGATTAGAATTCAAAATGACTGACAAATTAGAGAGTTGGTTTGAAATCAACAAGATGAAAATCAGTAAAACTAAGTGCAAAGTGTTACACTTAGGGAGGAAAACTCAAATGCAAAACTATAAAATGGGAAATAAATAGCTAGATGAAAGTACTAGTACTGCTGAAAAGGATCTGGGGGATATAGTGGATTACAAATCAAATACGAGTCAACAATGTGATGCGGTTGCGAAAAAGAAAAATCATTATCCAATCATAAGGGTTTGTCTAATGGATAGTTTTTAAAAACGAACTTGCAGAAAGTAACAATCCATTTTAAACAGCCTGCTTAAGTGTCTGTGTTATGGATTTATACAATGGTAGTAGCCACCTGTCTATTCCTAGAGGGCGAATCTAATGTTCACTCTCTATTCGAGGGTGTGTGATGGAAGAAAATGGCGAAAGAACACACATGCCATTCTTGAAGCCCAATATTTCAACCTGCCTTACCTTACCAAAAAAGCCCTATAGTTCATACCCTTGCCTAAGGGCCTGATTTCCAAGAGCTCATTGTCCAACAACTCCCATCTAGGTACCTCCAGCTTGTAGTGGAGGTACCTAGATGGCACTGACCATTCTCATATCTTGGCGGTTTTCTGATGCCATTTCCTATTTGTTTCGAAGAAACAGAACAGAACAGTAAAACTAAATTCCAGAACGTGGACCCATTTGCTAAACAGCCCTTGAATGCTTTGTTCCTCCCAAGAGACAAAGATCAGCCCTGTGCAGAGGGACAGTACATGCCCTATACACCACTTAAGTCCCACTGAAACCCTCCTGGGAATTAATGGTGCATAAGCTTTGTGCTGACTCTCTGCATGGAGATGAACTTTATCTAAGATGTGTGTTTGTACCAATTCTAATTTAACATACAGTAGGACAGCTAATAAAACTGGATTCTACAGTTCACTGCTTGCATGTGCCATTTTCTTCAGAGGAAAAACTTCAATTACCCTCTCATCGGAAACACTGAATTTAATCTTTGCATAATTAAAAAACCACATTTACAACATGGGGTTTGTTGAAACCTCAATACTGTTGCAGAGTTAGTAGGGAAATGGTATATAACATCATAACCACAGTCACCTCACCAACATTCAGATAATTATTTCCTGGGCTTACCCTCTAGAAAAGGGCACGGATTAGATACATAGTCACTGCTGTAGCCTAAATGTAAATTATAACAACAAAAACACACCACAGAAGTTTTCAAATAAATTATTTGGTTTTTGCCAGTGTCCCAGTGTGTGTGAGTTTTCCAAATATCCAGAACTATGCTCTCTTTGAGCCTTCTCCAAATCTATTTCCATGGACTTCAATAGGACTTGGATAACGCCCTTGGAAATTACTAATATTTCTTTGGGCATATAGAAAATAATCATTTAATAGCCACTTCCCAATGAGACCTAGGTCAAATCTCAGTGTAGCAAGATGTTCTATAAGCTTTACTGCAGGTGTCAGAAGATATAGGTTCCTGATCTTTGCCAAACAGGCATTTGCTTTTCTTAGGAAAGAAGGGAAATTTATTCCCCAAATTCCCACTAGACTTGGAAAGATGAAACATCTGCCCCAGTTAGAAAATGTGTTTGCTCATCTCAGCAACCAAGAAACCTATTTTTTGCATGAGCCAGGAGGTGTGCCTGTGGCCAGGGAGAATCCGTCATCTAACTGAACATACATACAAGGGTGAAGGGTCTAGAAGAAAGAAAAAGTAAATGATTTTCCAATGGAAAATATTCAGTTCACAGGTTCACCCATGTAGTTCATTGTCATTTGCTTTAGTAAAATGACTTCTAGACTCTTAATGATAAGAAAAATGCAGCATGTAGTAATTCTGTATGTCTGAAGTGAATCTGTCGTACCTACAACTCCACTAAAATCTTAAACACCAATGTCAATATTTAATTTCATGAATTAAAATGACAGAAGTGCTATACAAACGGTTGAGACCAAGCCTGGCAAGGAAGTGGAGAAACATGTCAGTTCAGGCAGATCAGCTACTAAAGGGCACACCAGGTCTTCCGGAGGCTGAAATAATTTCCAAAGGGAAGTCTCTTTGGTACTGCCAGCCTACTTTAAAGATGTTTTCACTTGCGCTATCAAGTAATTTGTTAATTAAAAATATAAATTGGCCAGAACTTCCATTGGAGTAACACTACTTTACACTGGCTGATGATCTGGCCTTCATCTTTTTAACTCATCAAGTTCCTCCTCCTTCGTTGAACCCTTTTTTCTTGATTTGTTTATTTGTTTGCTTTTATACAATGGGCAATTCTTAGTGTAAAATATGCATGTGACCTCCACTTATAGCAAAGCACATCAGTCCTATATGGATTAGTAGTGATGCTTCTTTTGTGGTTGAGGGAAACTTTGAAAGCTAGCCTACAACTTTTTATTACCCAGTGCTCAATGTGATTATGCAGCTACCTAATAAAGCAGCTTCCATAAACATTCCTGCTTATTATTTGTTTCGAGTATATTAATTTGGGGACTATACTTCCTACAGTAAAGCGCAAACATATTACAGGCCTTGGATATATTTTTTTTCTTTAAGTAATACAGTCACATCACCACAGCTTTGATAGACAATAAATATAAAGCTGCACTCTCTTTCAGTTAAAGTGGGAAATAGGAGGGAAGGGGAAGATGTCCAGTAAAATAAGTATGTAGGAAAGAATTCTCTCAAGCACTGAGCTGTTAAATCCCACTGAATGGCTGAAAATATTCATTTAATAAAACAGACAAGTAAATGTTTGAAGCAGACCGACTGAGTAGTCCTCTTTAAGTTTTCACACATATAGTACTAAAGTAAATGAAATACATCAAAGATGAGAGCCAGCCAACCTTTTAAAACAATGGAGAACTACTTAAGCAGTCTGCTCTCATCTTCTAAAGCAATACAGCTCAGTTTGCGAGCAGTCTTGCAAAAGTAGAGCATGAACATAATTAGTCCAGGGACACTTAGGTCTCTAGGTAAACTATATCCCAACATGAAATATTGAGAGAATCCCTAAAAACTCGTTATTAAAATAGAATGCAAATGAGAGGAAAGTAATTTGCTCAGCAGCCATGGAAGAAAGTGAAATCAATTAGAAATTTGTCAGATTTGGCTGTGCTGATGCTATATATAGATAAATATCACTTTAAACTGCCCCTGAATTTTCATTTCAACCCTAAATCTTCAAAGCACTTTTGTACATGCCCCGTCTGTGCGTGCATAACCCATGTATGCACAGATCTTATGGTGGACATGAATGATTCAAAGCCCCAGTGGCTTCTTCAAACATTCCTCTGGCTAATAAGAGTTATCTTCATCCAATCAAGCAACACAAGCAACACCATGTGACATTTGTGGCCAATCAAAACCCACCAACTCATCTTGAATTTCAGAAATCACATATTGACTACCAGTAGCAAGTTGTTTAGGATCAGTCTCTATAAAAAAATATAATTCACCAAGATATGTGTTAGTAATTTTGAGGTACTCAGATACTACAGTGATTGAGAGAGAGAGAAAAGCATAGCTAGATAAAATAGCTAAGCTAGAGAAAACAGAATCATGATTTGTTGTGGACATTTTGTGAGCAGGAAAACAGCCTAAATTTGTCCAGTAAATTATTTTCTGTGAATCATTTGCTCAGTCCTCGTTTTTAGGCATAGTCTATTTTAGAACAATTCAGAAAACTGTCTGAAGTTACACACCTGATGTTACAATGTTATCCAGAAAACAAACACAGTACTTTATATTACTACCATTTACCTCTGCCAAATAAAAAAAAATGGAAAAAGAAAATGTTCTTCTGAATGCACACCACAGAAAGGGCTCCTAGTTTAATCTCTTCAAATGTCTGTTTCACCTCTATGGAATGCTGGTGTTACCACCACCACAGATTTTAAGGAACTAGTTGTTTTTGTATTATCAAGTATTTATTTATTTTACATTCCCAATACATATCTATCTATCTCTATCAATCTATATTTTCTAAACCGTCACATGTTTTTCAACATTTATTTTTCTGGAATCTTTAGTTTAAATATACTGATCCAAATAACTGTACTGATTCACTGACATTTAGGCCAATGACTTACATTTTCATTAAGGTTAAGTATAAACTGTGGGTGGGGCTTTGGTCTTATCTATATAGCGAGGTATTAGGTACTGAACCTGCAATTCATTGTGCGTGGGCAGATTTCTGTGCTGTGCCCTCTGACTTCATGTGTGCTCAGCCATCAGTCAGCCTTCTCACAATAAGGTGTAAGACCCAGGTGTTACATTGTCATTATTATCAGAGTATCTGAGCATCTCATAAACATTACTGAGTTAATGATGTCTCCGAGAAGTTGGAAAAGACGGTGGGCTAAGACAGACCCGGAGAGATTAGATTTGCCCAAGATGTGTAAAGTAGAGCTGAATCCACATCTTCTGGCTCCCAGTCCAGTGCCTTAAACATAAGAGCACTATTCTTCTACTAGAGGTTGGTCAATCAAAAATGTTAAGGGGCTCACAATAAAGCTATTGTTCTCACAATACAGGTGGGCCTGTGTCTCCTCGCATTTCAAATCTAGGTATAATTATTAAGTACGTTTCATAGCACTGTATGTCTATTGTCTTCAATGGAGATATTTCTGATTTACGCCAGTGTCAGAAGAGAATCAGGCCCTAACCAGCACTATTAAAAGCTCCTTTCATGCATACAGTATGCATCCTGGACTACCAGAAAAGAGCCTTTGACTACAGCAGTGCAAAACTACTAATTTTCACATCAGAAGCATTCATAAATTTCATACATAGTGAAATTTTGCTAATATGTACAGCTCTATGTGATGTCAATACTGAAATTATATTTTTCTTAAAAAAATGAGTACTTGTTCTGGTAGAAATTCGCTACTTTTACTAAGAAATTTTGGCTTTTGTTTTCATTTAACCAGCAAAATGTTGGTTCTCCTATCTGTAAAAACTACTTATTAAAATAAAACCAGCCACAACACATCCTAAAAGCACTGAGATGGGAATGATATATATTTATTTTTTGGCAACCCCACTAAAATGAAATGTTTTCCACGTAATTTTTTCCTCTGACCGCTCAGAACAGAGCCAGATGTTTGCTCTTTTTGAAAAAAAATATCCTCTAAAAATGAAACAAAAGTTAAACGATGAAAAGCTGTATTACTTGCCTGATTCAACCTAAGCAAAGCAAAGAAATTCAGAGATAAGACTCAAAACTGTATACCTGCAGGTAAAAGTCCTGCACTGGCAAAGGAAAAGACGAGACAACCTCATAGGTCTTTTCCATCTGTAACTTCTATCGTTTGTCTTTGGTTCACACTAGATCGCATAGACTGAATCTTCAGATGTTAGGTGTTCTTGCATAAAGTAGAATTTATATGCTGCAATTCCTTTGTACAATGAGGTGGGTTAAAGGTGACATTTCAGTTTTAATTCTGGCTCTCCACACTCAGGCAAGTTTAAATCTGCCAGTTAATATAATTTGAAGATTTTTTTATTGGTTTAATATCCAACATTTGAAATCCAGGGGAAAAATAAGATGATGGGTTTATTAGCCCTGTAGATGCATTCCTAAATGGGGATGGTGGGCAGCAAAGAGGAAAAACTATAGAGGTGGTGGTTACCATTTCAAAAGGAAGGATAGAGGAAATTAATAGGAAGTTAAATTCAAGGATCTCTCTCAGGCTTATCTGCAATCACAATACAGGCATCAGTGCACTACTCTTGTTTCTCAACACACTGAAGGCTTTTCACACTTTAGTTTGACAAATTAATTTCAACACAGAGACCACAAACTCATTTCATTTCTTCACAGCCACCTTATGTTTGGTTTCTATTTCTTTCTGTTCATGATAATGGAGTACTTTAGTTACGTGGGCTGAAGTCATCTTTACAACTTTGTAGCCCACTTCCCAGACTGAATCAAAAAGAGAAAGGTTTCTATCATTTGTCTACCGTCAACTAAGACTTAAAATGTTTAACAGAAGTTTTCAGTTTCACCTCTTTCTCATAAGTAAATTAAAGCAAAATATTGTTCCTGCTGTAATTAATTGAAAGCATCACTGCGCATGCTATTTGTTCTGGTTTTGACTATTGTGCTTTGAGGCCTCGTTTTTAATCTCTTGTTTTTGGTGGGCTTAGCTCTGACTTAGTCTTTTATGTTGATTTAACATAAATTAAAATGTGACAAGCAATCCCCAGTTTGAGAAGATGTACAATTATTTCAAAATCAAGTCTAAATATTTAAATAATAATATTCTGAATAATGTCCATCTGGTCTGAAATCTAGATCTGATCATTCAGGATAGCTATAATAATTCACGGAGAGCCCGGCTTTTGCTGTTGAGCTCACTGTGACTGTGAACACAGGTATGTTTTCTTCCTGATCCTCCTTTAAGCCAATGGCAAATAGCCTGATGGAGCTGGAGAGCATTTATACTTTGCCCACTCTGTTGTGCATATATCCAGCCCTGAACGTTCTTTGATGCATATCTGTGAGTGGGCTTGTTTTGATTAAGTTCATTGTGGAAACTCATTCTACCATGGCAGCGCTACAGGGGAATGAGAACAATATTTCTATCAGGCGCAAAGTATCCTGAAAAACTAATAGTCTGGTGGTTAAAAGCTTGTTAACATTTATGTACACTGTCATTTGTTGTGAAATTAATGGTATTTAAAGTGTAATTTGTACAGTCAACTATGCTCCTTTTACTATCCACCCAACACCTGTGGAAAGTGATCTGCCAGACTGTCAAATGGTACGTTGCCATAATGGGCTAATGCTTCTTTTTTTAAATCAGTAGGCCACTTTGTGGAGATCCTCTTAGTGGAAAGGCTGGGAGGTTTCAGTTAAAATGGTGAACATGTCCATCATGAAATACAAAATGCTAAAAAATGTTTTGATCCCCTTCAGAATACCCCTCACTTGGGCTACATCAGCTCCTGAATTCAGATATTTTTACTGCGTGACATTAAAATGATCATTTTCCATCTGAGGTAAATCTACCTAGCATACGTGAGGGATACCTCCAATATAACTTATTTTGGCGTGGCTGGTAAATTAACATGCTGCGTCTCTTTCCTGAAAGAAACAAATAGTTGACTGTAACTGCCCGGTCACCACAGACCTCACATCAGAGCCCCGAGAGACAATATTGTACCTTAAAACTGAGGCTTATGCACAGATGTGTCAATAGTGCACTCCTCCCTAGTCCTGTCTCCTTGTCCCAAGGCATTACTCTGTGTGACTGACATCCAACAGGCTTATCCCTGTTCTCTCTGGCAGGCAGCTGAGAGCTATTTCTCTGATCAGCCCCATCTCTTCACGCTACTACCCAGAAGCTTCCTTTGTCCCACTCTCACTCAGCAATGCCCTTTTGACAGGCACCCTATTTCTGTTCTCCCTGATATCACAGGGCCACAAGGAGACAGGAATGGCCAGCCTGGATCAGACCCATAGTGGATCTTGTCTAGTATCCTGTCTCTAACAGGGGCCAGCACCAGATGCTTCAGAGGAAGGTGTAAGGACACTGCAAAAGGCAGATTAGAAACAATGGGCCCCAACTTTAGGTCTCATCCTGGTCTCTAATAGTTAGAGATTGGTTTAAGCCCTGAAGCATGAGATTTAATATCCCTTCCAAAATTTGTTAGCATTAACTATTGTAACTCTGGATGTTCTTGTTATCCAGATAGGTGTCCAATCCCTCATTAATCTTACTAAGTTCTTGGCCTCAATGACTTCCTGTGGAAATGAGTTCCATAGATTAATTATGCATTGCACAAAAAAGTATTTTGTTTTAGCACTTTTGAAATGCCACTTTTCCATTCCATGGAATGGCCTTTGTTCTTGTTTTATGAACAACACACAAACCGGCAATCCCTGCTTTCCTTTTCTTGCACCAACCACACAACTACTTATCCCAGGCTTCTGGGCAATTGTATATTTCTTAGCCTGCCATTACTGAATGTACTCAGCAGCAGCTGAATATGCTGAACTGTTTCCTTTTGCTTGTCTTGAAGTTTTAATCAGGTTCTTCAGTTCTGCATTCATTTCATTCAGAAATGTGCCACATATCACTTCTCCTGTGACTTACAGAACAAGTATATTTTCTAAGTTTAGTTAATAATTGTCCTATTTAAAGATGTTTTGCACTGGCCGGAGATTCACACCGGGCATTTTTATACTGAAAAGCTCTTTCATGGGGTTATCCATCCTCACGCCAGATGTCAATTACAAAAATGAAAGATTTTGCCATGAACAGCAAAGTTCACTTGATTGAGGAATTTACCTCTTAGGAATAAGAGCCTCATAAAACATAAGCGCCAGGAGCAAAGTGAGCTACGTAAGGGGTTTTGCAAAAATTAAACCCATAACTTGACACTAGCAATGGGATATTTCATCTGTTCAATAAGCATTAAAGTTATCTTAGTTTTTATGGCACCATAATCTTTGATTACTCTGATAAACATTTGGACTATGCAAGACATTGTGATAGAACTAATGGCAGCTATAAAAAGAAAACCTACTTGTGGACATGAGTAGGAACCACCCTCGGCCCCCCCCGCATCGCTCCCCGGACATGACACCAGCACATTTTGCAAAAGTTCTGAGCCAGAGCCAAACTTCTCAGCTACCTCTTAGGCTTCATTCTCTACTGCCTTGTGTGGTCATGCACACCTGTGGAAAGTGATTTTAAAATGCTACCGGTCTGATCTAACAATGGTTTTCAATCACTTTGCACAAGTATTAATGACTGTACGAGATACAAGCCATTGGAAAATCAGGGTCCTCTCTCTCCACAATGGATTGAATTCGATTGAGCATCACTGGATTTTAGGAAAAAGTCTAAATATGATCTGAACACGGGAGGTCAGGCCTATCTTTGCCTGAATGTGCTTAACCCTATTTGTTGAATTCATGCTCACATTCACAACAGTGGATAAAATCACCTACATCTGGCAAAAGGTGGTCTTTCCATGTGTGTTTTCCAATACAGCTGGTGTTTACTTGGCTTTTCATCAGTTGCCAGGACAAAAGAAAGAATATCTTTTCCTACCCAAACAAACCACACCTGCAAATCATGCACAAATACATCATTTGTGCTGCTGTTTTGCAAAATTAGAGACCAGGATCCATTTGTAAATTTGACCCTTAATAATTTTTTGACAGGCAGCTTTTTTTTAAAAAACAAACAAACAAACAAACAAACATACAGTAATGGGCTTGCTTGTGGCTTTTATGCCTCAAGCCCACGTAGGATGTGGTACAGAGCTGCGCTACTCCAGGAAGAGTGCCAGAGAGAGTGAGTGTCTTAGATGGGTACTGTCTCTCCGGCGCTGCACCTTGCACATAATGATGGAGCAATATGCTCCCTCCTCAGTATGCTGGCCTTGTTCTATGGCTTAGTATCGAGTGTTGGCAGGATCAAGCAGCTACTATCTCCTACCCCTTCTCATTATATTGCTCCCTAGTGGGTGTTGGGGTGGGTGAGAAAGAACCAGCAGTCCCTGTCTTTCCCAGAATGCAAGGACTGTCAGTGTGAATGGTTCTTTTGCAGCCACACAATGAAGGGGAATCTCATTGTGCAATCCTTCTGTTCCTGTGCACATAGGCCATTTCTCACAATCTGGGCCTATATATGGCTCACATTTTAACTAGTTACGGTTGTGGGGAAATATACTCAGTGATGATCTGGATCCAACAGGTAGAATGTAGATAAACCTACTTCCCAGGGTTCATTCCCAGGAAAAATGTGTTGACTTCTTAACCTGCTAGATAACAACCAAGTGGGTATATTCAAAACCAAAACACTTAACCAAAGGATATTAAAACAATATAACCCCTTCCTGTAATCACATCCTGTACAGACAAACCAAAAAGAAGAAAGTTTCAGAAGGAAAACTGAAATCTCATCTACAGATGCAAAGAGGTTATTATAATGGGCCTGACTTATGCCTGGTATAATGCCATTAACTTCCATGTAGTTGCATCCGAAATGAATCTGACCCAATGAGCTGCATATTAATACACATGGATATGATTTTTTAATGTCCTGCAGAATAGTTCTAGCAAACATAATAACTACTTAGGGCTGAATTCAGGGTGCAGGGTAACTGGACTGACACAAGTGCAGTCACTCCAGATGTCACCCAATGGAATCGAAAACAGGAATTCGCACTTAGCATTTGTACAGCTCTTTTGATCTTCAAAGAGCTTCACAACATCAGCTAATTCTAAACTTCCCACAGTGACTTTTATGCCAACCTTTTGGGATAAAAGCAATATACTTGAATAAAAAAGAAACCAATATGATGTATACTATATAACTTAAGCAGCCCCAAAATGCCATATGTGCAAAACTCTGCTACTCAGTCCTTTATCTCAGCATAATGTCATATTTTACTTTACCCAGACTCTAAGCCCTTTGGTCGTGCTGAGGTATTAAGTCCACCTATACAATACCATGCATATATATGGTGTACTGTACAAATCTTACACAATCCTTAAATCATAGGTGAATTGTTATTATTATCTCCATTGTATAGATGAGGAAACTGATGTAAGAGATTTGTCCAAGATTAGAGGTGGGCAAATATTTTTGGATAAATAGTTTATTTGTCAAAAAATGCAATTTTGGGTTGACAAAACTATTCGTGAATTTTGGTTGCATTCGTAAAATAGTTTTGGCCAAAAATCCTCCCCCAGATTTTTTTTTTAATTCAAAGTATTTTGTTACAACATGCTCAAACTGAAACATTTTGACCTTTCATTTCAAAATTATGTTTTGGGTTTTTTTTTGAAAATTTGCTTCATTTATTTAAACAAAACAAAACAAGCGAAAACACACTCAAAACCAAAACAAAAAATAGGTGGGGGAAGGGTTTGGATTGAATAAAATATTTTGTTTGACCTGAATGAATTGAGGGGAGAAAGGGAAATGGAAATGAAAACTTCCATTTCAGGTTGATATGAAATTAATTTTATTTCCAGATTTTTTTGGCTCAACCACTGAACTGAAAAATCAATTATTTTCTCAGCTCTGCCCAAGATCATTAGAGCAAGCCAAGGGCAGAGCCAGCATTAGAACTCGGAAGTCCTGGTCCCCCTAGTCACATCACCTTTCAAGCATTAGTTTTGACTCTTGACCCTCCAAAATTAAATTATGCATTCGTAAGGTTTATTTTTCTTTTTAGAAAGGCTACTCGGAAGCATCAAAGGAGAGACAATCCATTGAAAGTTATCCCAAGTCATCAACTCCTGTTCTCTCTTTTTGACTTGCAGTTCTCCAGACTATCAAACTTAGATGTCTATAAACTCAGATTCTTGAATAAATTCCCTGTGTACGGTTGCTGACGTACTTTATGTGGGGGAATAGATTGAAGCAGACACTACTCATTTTCATAGTGACCCACAACAGCTATTGTTACAAGAACACCTTTAATCTCCTGTTTCTGTTTTTGAATTGAATTCAGGTGGGGAGAGATGAAGGAAAATGAGTCACAAAACTGTTACTACTGCCCATGCTTCTCAGTTTATAACAGGGGTCGGCAACGTTTGGCACGCGGCTCGCCAGGGTAAGCACCCTAACGGGCCGGGCCAGTTTATTTACCTGTTGACGCGGCAGGTTCGGCTAATCGCGGCCCCCACTCGCCACGGTTCGCCGTCCCGGGCCAATGGGGGCGGCGGGAAGCGGCGCGGGTTGAGGGATGTGCTGGCCGCGGCTTCCCGCCGCCCCCATTGGCCCGGGACGGCGAACCGCGGCCAGTGGGGGCCACGATCGGCCGAACCTGCCTTGTCAGCAGGTAAATAAACTGGCCCGGCCCGCTAGGGTGCTTACCCTGGTGAGCCGCGTGCCGAATGTTGCCGACCCCTGGTTTATAATATCTCAGCTTTGATTTTCTTTGATTCTACTCAAAACTTTTCCTATATTTGTAATCATCTGCTAATTTGACAACCTGGCTTTCCTACCCTTTTTCTGCCTATAGAATTTTTGTTCCCCATTCACATACTTTCTCAAAATATTCAAATGTCACACTGTGGACTTTTAGATCACCGTACAAATTAACTTCTTCTCCCTTGGGTAGGTTTTCTTATGAAGAAGAACAAAAGATTCACTTCCAAGAACCTAGATAAATAATGCTTCACTGTTACTACTTGGAGTTTAGGAAAACTTACAAAATAAACTGACGAGTGAAAAGAGAAGGATTAGGATCATGCTGATATGAAGGGCATCGGCTGCACTGCAGTCCATTTTGGATTTCTTGCAGGAACACACTTGTACTTTCAGTTCGGTATTGTTAGTCAGAGGCGGTTTTCCGGAATCTGTCACCAAGATTGGGATGTTGTAATTGGCCTTCTTCAGGTTTTGAAGCAGGCTGACCTGGGCATGAGTGTCTGCAAAGAATAAGGAGGTAACGATTAGGCAGCCATGGGTGGCGGGGGAGAGGGAGGAATAAAAAGGCACCAGTATGCCACACCACATATGCCACATGAAAATATAGGGGGAAACGAGAGCACTCTACATAACTAGGCTGGAAGAATTTGTTGGTAAACGTCCATTTCACAAACCCACAAAAAACAATTTCCATCAATAATAATAAAAATTCACAGATAGGCACAGTAAGGAAGTGCTTCTTGAGAATTTCTGAGAGTTTAATACAGGGATCGGCAACCTTTGGCATGCGGCCCGCCAGGGTAAGCCCCCGGGTGCGTTGGGCCGGTTTGTTTACCTGCGCCGCGTCGCTTCCCGCAGCCCTCAACCCCCATTGGCCTGGAGCGGCAAACCGCGGCCAGTGGGAGCCGCGATCGGCCGAACTTGCGGACGCGGCAGGTAAACAAACCATCCCGGCCTGCCAGGGTGCTTACCCTGGCAGCCCGCAGGCCAAAGGTTGCTGATCCCTGGTTTAATCTAAGGATATTTACTTTGTACATTTTGACATGTGATGTGTTTTAACTATTATAAAAAGCTTTATTAATTTTTTTAATCTCAACATCTACTGTCATTAAATAACCTTTGTCTGACCCACTCCCCTTAATTTTGTGCAACTGTGAAAATTTAAATTGATAAAAGTAAAATAAAAGTGCTTAAAATTAAACATGATATCAGTCAGAATTCTAAAAAAATAGAAATGGAATACTTCCACGCCTATATAACTGATTACAAAATGGCATTCAATCAACAACTTGATCAAGGAATTCTTCCTCTTTGGCATGAGTATATTTTCCCCCGGCTCCTTCTGCAATCCCATAAAAAAAAAAGGATTTTCAAGAGTTTTTTTAGTTTAAAACTATGATTTGTCCAATTGAAGCTAGTCAACTGGCAAATTCCAATAGAAACACACCAATTAAGGAGTAGATTGTGGCTGACCCACAGTGAGAGGGGAAAGGGGAAGACGGATGCGGAGGTGTTGTAACTTATGAATACTCTATGTGACCTGGTTTGCGGCACAGTTACTGTATGGCTATAACAACAAGGAGTACTTGTGGCACCTTAGAGACTAACAAATTTATTAGGGCACAAGCTTTCGTGAGCTAAAACCCACTTCATCAGATGCATGGAGTGGAAAATACAGTAGGAAGATATATATACATAGTACATGAAAAGAGGGGGGTTGCCTTACCAATTCTAACGAGACAATTCAATTAAAGTGGGCTATTATCAACAGGAGGAAAAATCACTTTTGCAGTGGTAATCAGAGTGGCCTATTTCAAACAGTTGACAAGAAGGTGTGAGTAACAGTAGGGAGAAAATAGCATGGGGAAATTAGTTTTTAGTTTTTGTAATGACCCATTCACTCCCAGTCTTTATTCAGGCCTAATTTGATGGTGTCCAGTTTGCAAATTAGTTCCAGTTTTACAGTTTCTCGTTGGAGTCTGTTGAGTGTCCCGGGAGGTTGAAGTGTTCTCTGACTGGTTTTTGAATGTTATAATTCTTGATGTCTGATTTGTGTCCATTTATTCTTTTGCATAGAGACTGTCCATTTTGGCCAATGTACATGGCAGAGGGGCATTGCTGACACATGATGGCATATATCACATTGGTAGATGTGCAGGTGAATGTGCCCCGATGGTGTGGCTGATGTGGTTAGGTCCCATGATGGTGTCTCTTGAATAGATATGTGGACAGAGTTGGCAACGAGGTTTGCTGCAGGGATAGGTTCCTGAGTTAGTATTTTTGTTGTGTTGTGTGTAGTTGCTGGTGAGAATTTGCTTCAGGTTGGGGGGCTGTCTGTAAGCAAGGACTCGCCTGTCTCCCAAGGTCTGTGAGTGAAGGGTTGTTAGTCTCTAAGGTGCCACAAGTACTCCTCGTTGTTTTTGCTGATACAGACTAACACGACTACCACTCTGAAACCTGTATGGCTATATTGAATCATTGTGATGTTTCCTGTAAGCATATGTTGGTTTAGTTTAATAGTAAGGCTGTTAGGAAGCAAGCAGGAAGACCACACAATGACTCCAGATAAACAACCTTCTAATAAACACATCAGCAGGCATGAAGAAACATTGACTGAACTATTAGTTGTGAAGATACTGCTTCCAGGCTTCAGCCAAGTTACAGGACTTGTTTTGCCAATGCTGGAAGCCAATAGTCCAAAACGATTTTAAAAAGCAGTTGAGAGTGGGGGCAGTTGTCAGGGAGCTGTTCCTGGAGAACAGACAGTCACAGACAACCCGCTAGGAGATCTGAAGAAGCTAGGCCTTCTTCCAGGGGGATGGTAAGCCTTGGGGAAGATAGACATACATTAGACCTCTTATCATTTTAAAATCCTTTTTCTCTTATGTTACACTTTGTTCCAGCTATATTAATCACTGGCCACAGGCTCCCAAAGGGCAGAATCACAGGTATCCGAGCCTGTTGGTACCTGCTGGAGGTAAGACCGAGACTTGGTGCAAAAGTGGGAGAATCGCGGGATTCCACCCTTTGGAAAGATAAGGGCACAACGCCTAACACCTGCTGATCTTCATTCAGACAGGGCAGAGAAGGGATCAGAGGAGCAGCTAGTCTGTAACCATGAAGGCCTACTAACTAAAATAATAGCACTTAAGCTCAGAAGAGCACACAGGGAGGTCCATGAGGGGATTCCCTCACCCTACTTAACTGATTTGTTAAAAAGGGGCTATGGGGAAGTAGAGAATAGGCAGGTCCATGGCTCTGTACATCCTAAGCAGTGGCCAACGGAGCTGCCCACTGGTATGTGGGGGAGTGTGCTGAAACCTCTTATGGTGTACTGAGTGCAAGGCAATTGGGCTCTGAATGCTCCCCACCAGGGTGGGAATGAGCAGGAGGGAAAAAGAATGGTCCCACACCACCCATCACAGTAGGTTGTGCATTAAGAGTCACTGCAGTTTGTTATTCAGTTCAACTGGCTTTGGATCAGGCCTTAAAGACATAATCTACACATAAGTGATCTGTTCTAATCATCCAAAGCACATAGGAGTACATGTGTGATAGTACGCCTATCATATTACTTTGCTCCTTGATCTCAGAGGGCACTTATAGGAAGACTGAAAGAATGAAGGTATAAGAAAAACAAATTCAAAGACTTACTGTTGATCTTGGCGATTTTCCACACTTTATCTGGGCCAGACTGTTTACTCAGTTCAAACTTGAATGGATCCGTGTTAGGGTGAAGGTCCTTATCTGATGCCCCCAAGACCACTACCCTGAGATCTTTTGCGTCATCACAGACTTTTGCCAACGTTGGATAAATGGCGGGGGCATTGTCATTGACGTCTTCCAGAGTTATCTGTAAGGTTCCCGTGCCGGTTGCAGGAGGGTTGCCTATGTGACAAATAAGCAAGTATTTATAAACTTGAGCTTTCATAATACACACTAATCTCTAACAGGCACACCTGAATGCTCACAAAAGGAGATCAGCATCATTGACATAGTTCCCACTGCTGACCATCGTAGGTCGACCTTTGCCATTTTTTTTTAGACTTAAGGGTTGCTTTCGCAAAGTTTTGATTTAGACACTATATTTTCCAAAATCCAGTAAGTATTATTCTCTACAGTAAGGAGAGTAAATCTAAGCAAACCTCTGTTCTGGTACAAACTCTGTGAGGTACAAAATGGGGTCAAAATATATTAGAGTCCAAGTCTAAGTCTAGGGAGCAACTTGCTGTACACAAACATACAATAACAGATAGTCCCTGCCCCAAAGACTCTAAATAAACACAACAATCAAAGAGTGAGAGGAGAAGTGGAGTCACAGAAAAGTAATCTGCCCAAGGTCACACATTAGGTCAGTGGCCAAGGTGGGAATAGCACCGAGGTCTCCTGAAACCCTTGTCACTGGATGACTTTAGTTAATGTAGTGGAGATTAAATCTGCCAGATTGAGTTTGGGAGAATGAGCTCTTTTATTCATCCAGAGATGTATAGAATGAGCAATAGCAGTTCAAACTTCCACAAATTATCTGCATGAGCCTTGACCTAGAGGAATCAACTTTAGGGGTGAGAGTATTGTTTATTCAACATAACACCAGTATTAGCCTCTATTCCAAGGGTCGGCAACGTTTGGCACGTGGCTCGCATGGGAGAGACCTGTGCTGTGGTGATGAATATGTAACCCACACCTCCTGGGTGTGGTGTTCTGTCCCATCTAGTGGCGACGAGAGAGAGAGAGAGAGACAGAGAGAGACACTCACTCTCTGCTTTATGGCCTAAGCCAGGGGTCGGCAACGTTCGCCACGCGGCTCGCCAGAGTAAGCAGCCTAGCGGGCTGGGCCAGTTTATTTACCTGCTGACGTGGCAGGTTCAGCCGATCGTGGCCCCCACTGGCTGCGGTTTGCCATCCCGGGCCAATGGGGGTGGTGGGAAGCCGCAGCCAGCACATCCCTCGGCTCGCGCCACTTCCCGCCACCCCCATTGGCCCGGGACAGCAAACCGCAGCCAGTGGGGGCCACGATCGGCCGAACCTGCCACATCAGCAGATAAATAAACTGGCCCGGCCCGCCAGGGTGCTTACCCTGGCGAGCCACGTGACAAACGTTGCCGACCCCTGCTCTATTCTGTGACTGATGTACACCTATGGTGATGGAAGCGTTTGCAATGTAGACATCTGCCCACAGGGATCAGGACTGAGCCCACCATCTCATTTTACAGAGGTCAATGAATAGCTGACAGATGGTAATACGTTTCAGTCACTACTGATTGTGTGCCAAGGCTGAACTAGTGACTTACTGTCCTGGTTAAAAGTTCAGTATCTCCATACCAACCCCTTTGCCATCCCGTTCTCCATGATAACGGTCACAAAGGTTTTTAAAAGTACATCTCTTCTTTCATAGGCTGTTATACCTAATAATAATTTCCCCATCTAAATGAAACACTTCTTGAGATCCAGGTTTTCTTATTCATATCAGAGATCTACCATCCCCTTAGTATAAAATAATCTGAGATTCCTAAGCTCCAGTCATCTCAGAACCCTCTGGATATAAAAAGGAAGCAAGAGGGTATGTTTAGCCTCTGACCTGCTAGTGTGGTTCAGCAGGAAAAGTGGTCCTCTAATGTATAATTAATCTGCATACAATAGCTCAATCAACTTGGGAATCACTGATAGATTGGGACACTGCATTCTAAAGAAGAAAGTATTCACCCCATGGTCTGGATCTGACAGAATTGTAACTGTAACATAATGTGATTAGTCGTTATAAGGACAAATGTTACTAATAATGACACTTCATCTGTTTCAGACACATAAATGCATAACAAAGGCAGAATTTTCATAGTTCCCTTAGGTTTTTTTTCCCTCGCTCTTTTGTCATGACGAGGGTTAGGGTTGAGTTCTTTTTAATGAAAAAGAAATTATTTTTCGTTTTTTATTGGACTAATTGAATTTGCAGAAATATTCCAATACATTTTTTGTTCTTGATATATTATTAAGTAAAGTCATATGGCAGAATGGATGAAAAGAGATTTGAGTATTTGAAATATGATCATAAAAGTCAGGCTTTCATGCACTTAATTAAACTGCTGTCTTTAATTTTGAATGCATTATTTCCACACTGGACTGATAATGTCTTGTGCATTGCCCTGCTTATCTTCCTCTGAAGTCAGTAATATTAAAATCTTTCTTTTGAAATTAAGAACCCAACGGCATTATGACTATACTGTTAATTGTTGAATGCAGATATGGCTACATTTGCTCTGCTTAGCTAGTTCTTCACTATCTTCCTGTGGCTTATGGATGAGTCAACAATACACACACAAAGAGAAAAAGAAAATTGCTTCTGTCCATTTCAATGATTTATTCTCAGACTGTTTTACTTATAACTACTGCGACAAAATGTTTTGCTGATTTATAAAGACTTTCGAAAGAAGAATAGGCAAATGTCAAGGTCATAAATTGAAGCTTGTTAACAAGCATGCCATAAAAATGCAACAAAAAGTGAGTCAAAGTAAAATGGCTACAACAGATCCATCGGGAATAAACAGCTTTTATAAATTTGACACTATTATGCCTTGGAAATAAGAACCATTCAAAACCCCATGATCTTTATTTGGCAATGAGTTTGAACTAAAAGTCTCTCACGAGCATATTTTAATTCTAAAATAAGCTTTCCCTCAATCTGTATTGTAAAATTTTGTAGCTAGAGGAAGAATTAATGCATAATACAGATTATAAAGGGCCAGTCCTACAAACCCTGCGGCAAGATTTGAAAAGAAACTCAGCTTCCATTTAGGCATCTAAGTGAAATAGCCTGTCCCACTGGGTGCTGAAAGCTTTGAACCTTTAGGTGTTTGATTGGGAGCTGTTGGCTACGGAGATTTTTTGACAATCCTGTTCTGAATTACACAAGCTATATAACCGGATGTAATGGCACTATTCCATAAGTAATGGCTACTAGTGTGTAAGAGTTTGTGGATCGGGCTACAAAAGTTAGTTTAATTGTATATGAAAGTGAAGAGACTAGCTATCAGATAGGGACATTACTAATTAAGGCCAAATCCTGAAGCCCTCATGAGTAATCTTCAATGAGACTAAAGATTATCCAAATTGAGTAAGGTTCATGTGACTGGACCCTTCATCAGTAATAATATAAAGGTGCAGGAGAATATCAGATCATGCAGCAATGGGACGTGTATGATGTACATTAGAAGCAGTAATGTCTTCATATCCTAACATTAGTTTACATCAGAAGGTTCTGACAGCAAGTTGTCACTTAAGCAATAGCTACTGCTGTTGTTGTGAGATGCACCAGTCAGAAAATGGAATAGGTTGAGTAGTTATGCATCATACCTTGAGGAGATAGATAATATAGTGTATGACTAGGTCCCTGCCTGAGAGCTAGAGCCTACAATGAAAGGGGCTATTACTATAAGCAAACAGTGTAAAAGGGTATTCTGAAAGAAAGTAAGTGATTTGAAAACGAACGATCAGGGAATATGTTTTTTGGACCTATTTTTGCTATATATTGGTACTGTATTCTAATTTAATACCATGCAGTATCATATTAGTGCTTCTAGTCTAAAGCTGATTTTAATAAAAGTTATATTCAGCTACAGAAACCTTTTAAAGTAAAACTCAGCAAATAAGAGTTTAGGTTTTAAAGATGTAGGCATGAATTTGGAATCCGGCTTCCAATTTTAAAGCCAGTCAAGTAGTCGGATACCTACCAGACATCAGGTATGCCTGAAAGAAAATCATGGACATAGAATGGGAAGATATTTTAATATCAGGTCATATATAAAACGGCACATTCACCCCCAGCCACTATCTTCAAATTGCTGGATGGCTGAACAATGTATTAATAAGATTGCAGAGTATTTTTTTGTAAAGTTATTTTAGGGAAAACCTGGTCTCTGATTGGCTGAAGTACACAATAGCTCAGCTCACAAAACCACTGTGATGGCAGCAGGGAATAAATAACGATATTGTCAGCAACCGTCACTCAACTGTGCCAACATCCATCAAAAATAGTAAATCTACATAAATCATTTTCTCTAATTGGAATGATGTTATTGTAATGCACCATTGTCACATGATCAGGGTCTCCAGCTTGGAAGACAAATGTTTTGACTTGGCTTTGGTATTTATGTAGCAGCAGGGAATCATTATCCCATGATGAGACACTATTCTTTTCATGGAATCATTTAAAGGGATACTGACAGAACAGAAATCCTATCATAAAATAAAATCCCTTTACTGTCAATAAACCGAAAGGATTTTAAAATTCCAACGTATTTTTTCACACTTCTGCCTTTATTTTACTTTTTGCTCTTTGTTCATTTGTCGTTTAGCCAGCAAGACAGTTTCAGTTTCTTGTTGTTTGCGCTCTCTGGTTCTCATGCAGACATGCAATGCTGTTGCGTCTGGGCTTCCAACATGGCAGGCTATGCTCAGATCGGTGAGAGCAGATGTTTGTTTGAAATGTCATAAAAATTAATAAAAACATTTCTATTCTGATTTGGATTCTGTTATCCTTGCACTTATTTACTTTAAAAAACAACAACAACAACAACAAAGCCTAAGTCTGGGACCTAAGCACAGTATATGGGAATTTCAAAAGTGCCTAAGACAGTTAGAAGCCCATCTCCCACTTAAAGTCAATGAGAGTTAAGTACCTAATTACCTAAGGAACTATAGCCCAGACCCTCGAAGATATTTAAACGTCTTTGAGGATCTATGACCCCAATGTCTGTATGAGAGCTCGGGCTGATTTATGGTTCTATATACTAGAGTGTAATGGCTCCCATTATCAGCAGGTTACATAAGCATGTGTAATTCTGTTTCTTATCATTTCAACTGTGACATTGACTGAGTTCATTTTGAATTCTGGGGTTTGTTTCAAGCAGAAACTAAAAGGAACCCCAAGGAACATACTACTGTGTCTGTGCTAAGCCTGTAGTTTTTAGTTCTCTGAAAGTGTTTGCACCAATGGCTGGAGGTGGACCAACCCCTACAAGTATGACTGAATCTATAAAGACTTGATTGCATGAAGACTTTCCCATTACAATTTTCCACTATTGCTAGCCCTAGGTGAGGTTCACTTGTAGCAATAGTGGGAGAACTGGTTTAGGCAAAGTGCTACTGACTTTTTAATTTCCATGATGTCTAGACCTGATAAGAGTAGGGCTGGACAACATGGTGGTCAAAAAGCCTGTAGCCACCTGCACCCCTGCCTACCACAGAATTGCCAACGTTGCTTTTAGCAATGAACCAGAGTCAATGGTTCACTGATGGAGCATTTTCAACCAAAAGGAAAATACTTCACAATACTTTACTCTCTTCCTTCCAGGCATCCCTTCCCCATCATTTGCTAAGCCCTGGGACAAGCCCAAGGCAGCTGAGGGCTGCAGAGAAAGTTTCCAGATGTGCAAATAATCCCAGAGTATGTCTGCCAAAGTTTCACAAGCATATCCAGAGCTTTGTGAATAAACTTTGAAATTTGAACTTAAAGCCAAGTTGTAGTAAGTGTGAAGTTCAACATGCATCTCTTATAGGCTGGGCTCTCTGGCTGGACTACATCTCCCATGAGGAACACAGTCTCCCCTTTGACCAGGTGGCGTGGTTCATCATGGGAGTCACTTGTTTGTAGTGCATCATGGGAGATATAGCTCAGACCCCGGCTCAAATGGGAGAATGGGAGCCTCAGGTACCTGAACTACAAATCGCACGAGGCAATGTACCACTATAGGAAAATGCAGCTTAATGTTGTACAGACTTGAAATGAAACACTTCAGAATCAACTTTTTTCAGAACTTTTTACTCCAAGAAAAATTACAATATTTCATTTTTTGTCCCAATTTGGGATGAAAACAAATGTTGAAATTTCAGAATTTCCCAAGGTTTGGAAATTCCAATTTTTGCTCAGCTCCAGCGTAACCAAATGAGACAAAAGCCAGGAAATTCAAATATCAGGGGGTAGCCGTGTTAGTCTGTATCTACAAAAACAACAAGGAGTCTGGTGGCACCTTAAAGACTAACAGATTTATTTGGGCATAAGCTTTCGTGAGTAAAAACCTCACATGCATCCGAAGAAGTGAGGTTTTTACTCACGAAAGCTTATGCCCAAATAAATCTGTTAGTCTTTAAGGTGCCACCAGACTCCTTGTTGTTTTAGGAAATTCAAAGTTATCGCTGAGAATGTGTTCTTTGCTAATTTGATATTGTCATCTTAACTTTGACCTTGCTGAGTTTTGATGGTTTTTAACACACTTTGAGTGAAATTTAAATGCATTTTTTCCTGTTTGGAATTAGGCATTTACACAATTTTTTTAACTAGAGGATTTCAAAGCACTTTACTAAACTAACCAAACCAGTTTGGATAAAATAAGAACCTTTGCTCAGTTAACAAAGTGAACCAAACACAAACATTTTTCGTATTTCTGAAAACCAGTGGGGAAAAATAGAAAGAAGGAAACTAAATACATTTTATTTCCTTTTTATTTTAATTTGTCCTGTGGTTTTTTACGTCTAAGTTTTGATCAAGACAAGCAGTGGAAATACGACATAAATAATGGGAAGAGCTAGTCTCATAGTACTTCTGATTCAACAAGCCCAAGAAGACTTCAATCTCCGTGAGGCCTAATTTCCAAGCTCAAAAGATGCAGGTAATTTACATAAGGTTCAAGTCAAAATTGCTCATTCAAATTGCTTAAATGTTTTGACTTTGGAGATTTGCTTGTCATTACTAACTAACAAAGACCATATTAAAAGGAGGCAATAGAGTCCTATGGGAAGGGCAGTAGGCTCTGATCCAGGAGACATGAGTTCCAGTCCCAGCTCTGCCAGTCGCTTACTGTATGACTTTGGATAGATCACTCACCCTCTCTGTGACTCAATTTTCCCCATCTGAAAAATGGGGATAATAACGCGCACTCATCCTTTTAAACTCCATTAAAATATACATGTGAAAAATACTCAGTAATTATTATTAATCATTACTGTCTTCTTATAATGTTGTGCTGTATGGGCATTGGGCCAGATCCCAGGTGGTGTAACCATCAATGGGATTGATATACTGGATATGGCCCAGAGAGTCTATGTTAGGCAATAGTATTGGGAATTAAAAGCGGAAATAATTGAAAATTAAATAAAAGGGAAATATGTATATTTATCAATACTTGATTTCACATGAGAGGAGCAAGTTGTGCAGTGAAGACATCGGTACTGTACAATGCAAAATGTATTTGACCACGTTACCATAGGCTTTGAATGTTGGATGCACCTGTAAATAATATTATTTGTTTAGTGGGACAGCTGAGGAACAAAGAACAGATAATCAAGACATAACCAATTAACGAGGAAAAAAACAGACACACAAATCAGAAAATGTTAAGACTTGGAGACAAGTTAATGAATGAGACTGCATATTTTTGCTTAGATTTAAAAACTTGTGACATCAAAGCACCAAATATATCAAATCTTCATTATTAGAGACATACATTTTATAGTCTACATTTTTGTCATTATAGGTATGGAACATTTATTTAAGTCCCTTCAAAAAACAATTTCTTATCAGTGACAATTAGAAAAAAAAGAGAACTTTATTGCAGAATTGTATTTCAAGCCCATCTCAGACATATGCTCTGGAACTGCTTATCAAATTCCCAAAGAAGAAACTTCAGCCACTTTGTACGATCTGACTATTATACAGGTCTCTAAGCCATAGAGTTGCTTGAAGCCAGAACCATATCAGGAACAACAGAGCAGAAAGTGTCTCACGTCACGCTGACATTACAAAAGGTAGAAAGACTTGTGACGTTATTTCTTTTGATTGCATTACATTTACAGGCCTATCAAGTGAATCCATTAGCTATGTCCTTTTGTGCCACCATGCAGAAATTACAAAGCCATTTAATTCTTAGGACAAAATTCTCTCCTCCCATTGCAATCAGTGAGAGCTATTAACACGCATCTGAGGGCAGAATTTGGCCTTTAAACACAGATTTTCTTTCAAGCCAACAGTCTGAAAACTCAGCCACTCATTTAAGTTTCACCAACAGTGATTTCTTTCTCAGAAATTAGAGTATTGCTATCACTTCCTTTAAAAAGTCTTTTTGACCCACAATTTGCTTTAAGCTATCACACAAAACCCAATTCTGGACTCTGTTACACTGGTTTAATGCTGATATAATTCTACTGAAGTCAAAAGTTGTACTGATGTAAAACAGAGTGTAGAATCAAACGCCCAGTGTTTGTTTATTTGTAATAGTAAGAATTAACATTCTTCACATGTAAGCAGTAAAAATCGTTGTGATTTTGGAGTCAATAATTCTCGGCACAATTAACTTTCCATCACCCTGTCATGAATAAAGTTACTGAAAGCTGAAGCATACCTCTTTAAACGTCTATGGACAAGATTCTCATCTCAGTTATATCTCTTATATGTAGAACTTAAGGCAGTAGGGTTATTTGGATTTACACCCACGTAACTAAGAGCACAATATGAGCCTGAGTGCGGCTCTTTGACTTTGGGCTTTGACTTGGACTTTTCACCAACTGACTTGTGTATTCTTAGCTTCAGCTTTGCCTCAAACAGAGGGCTATGCAAGGACTTACAAGCAACACAATATAAGCTCACTGTCTTGCTTTAATATATTCCTCTTGTTGCACTTAATATTTTCTAGACGGGAAGAGAAGAGAAGAATGAAAGGAACACTTCAAAAGTCCCAGAAGTGTTCGGAGCGAGCTATGCAGTCACACAGTGTAATCTTTGGATGGGCTAAGAAGCACATTTTCTCTGGAAATATGATGCTGCAAATTCTATTTTTGAAAATAACATTTGGAAACCTGCTGTAGGACTAAATGACTTTAAAAGTTTACGGCAAATGTTCTAACTTTTCTCTTGTTGCAAAAATCTTTAACCGCCTCTCTCTCATCAATATTCAGCTAAACCTCGCACGATACGAACAAGAAATTCTCTGCAAGCTGTTTCTCTAAATAGGAAATGTGTGCATGTCAGGTGTTTTGGCACTGACCTACCTGATCTGCAGGCACAAATCCAGTTCACAGGCAAATTCTGTTATTGTCATATGCGGGCTCATGTCTACAAATAACCCACTGAAGTCAAGAGGACTTTCTGAGAAGCAACTCTTCACAAATAAAGGTATCAAATCTGGCCACATTGGAAAGTCTGGCCCATAAATGCAATCCTCTGTCATTTTGCAAAGAACAGCTCCCAAGGTCTCAATGAACAATAATTCATTTCTATTTTTTTTGTTACAGTTCTCTGGTACACAGATATCTCCTTTCATGATATATGGAAATAAACAGCCCATAAAAGTTATAATCCTTTATTCATTCCAATATTCTACGCAGATCATATTTTGAGTAATTATATTTCAAAAGAGCAAAGCTCTGTCAGCATATCAAATTGCTACTGACATATGCATCCATCTTAAATACTGTTTTCAGCTATTTAATTTCTTTTTCTAATCACCAGTCCATGGTGACAAATTTAAACAATATTTTCTGTGCAATTTATATTTTATTGAAATTTAAAATGGCAAGAAAAGGATGAGTATTCAATTTATTTTCCCTTCTCAATTAATACAGCAATTAAGATAAGAGGTGTAAAACTGGCTTAATTGGGTTGCCATAGCAACTAATAGTCTTATTTCTTCCAAAATAGCATGTTTTAGGTGGAATCAATCGGTGGTAATTTAATTATATATATCATGAAGCTAGAAGACAGGTTAAGATACATGTAAAGAGAAATTTTAATTGCAAATTGTTGTGCATCTCTTTGTTTCTCCAGTTTTTCCTCTCTTCTGGTTGTTGTCTGTTTCTGTTTATCATCAGACACAACACTAAATAATAATTTTTCTTTTTAATGAATGGAAATGTTGGCCCCCTGCATGTATTTGACTGGGGTTCATTCAATCTGGCCACTGAAAATATTGAAAAAGTTGTAATTAAAACCTTCTTAATCATTTCTTATTCATTTTAGTTTGGAATGGTCAATGAAGAAATTGAAACTGTGCCAGTTTTTTTTGCTGTTCTCCTCTGGACTCTTCCCAATTTGTCCATATCTTGCCTAAAGTGTGGCACCCAGAATTGGACACAGTACTCCAATTAATGCCCCATCGGTACCAAGTCGAGTGGGACAATTACCTCATGTGTTTTACATATGACACTCTTGTTAACACACCACAGAATTATATTAGCCATTTTCGCAACTGCATCATGTTATTGACTCATATTCAATTTGCAATCCACTAGAGCTCCTAGAACCCTTTCAGCAGTACTATCACCTAGCCATTTATTCACTGCTTTGTAGTGGTGCATTTGATTTTTCCTTCCTAAGCATAGTATTTTTCACTTAGTTGTATTGAATTTCATCTTGTTGATTTCAGACCTATTCTCCAATTTGTTAAGGTCATTTTGAATTCTAATCCTGTCCTCCAAAGTGCTTGCAATCCATCCAAGCATATTTTCCACTCCATTATTCAAGTCATTAATGAAGATATTGAATAGTACTGGACCCAAGACTGACCTCTGCGGGACCTCACTAGACACACCCTCTCAGTATGACAGTGAACTACTGATAATGACTCTGAGTACGGTCTTTCAACCAGCGGTGCACCTACCTTACAGTAGTTTCACCCAGACCACATTTCCCTAGTTTTCTTATGAGAATGTCACGTGGGATTGCATCAAAAGTCTTAATAAAATTAAGAAATATTTTGTTTATTGCTTCCTCCCTATCCACTAGGCCAGTAATCCTGTCAAAGAAAAAAATTAGGTTTGCTTGGAATGATTTATTTTTGACAAATTGTTGCAGGCTATTCTTTATAAACCTATAGTTTTAGTTTGGAGAAGAGAAGACTGAGAGGGGACATGATAGCAGTTTTCAGGTATCTAAAAGGGTGTCATGAGGAGGAGGGAGAGAACTTGTTCACCTTAGCCTCTAAGGATAGAACCAGAAACAATGGGTTTAAACTGCAGCAAGGGAGGTCTAGGTTGGACATTAGGAAAAAGTTCCTAACTGTCAGGGTGGTTAAACACTGGAACAAATTGCCTAGGGAGGTTGTGGAATCTCCGTCTCTGGAGATATTTAAGAGTAGGTTAGATAAATGTCTATCAGGGATGGTCTAGACAGTATTTGGTCCTGCCATGTGGGCAGGGGACTGGACTCGATGACCTCTCGAGGTCCCTTCCAGTCCTATAATCTATGATTCTATGATTCTATGATTCTATTATTCTCTATAAACTGATTGTTCATTTGTTCCAGTATCTTCCCAGGTATCGAATAATTCCCTGCTATAATTCTCTGGGTCCTCTTTTCCCCCCTTTTTAAAGATAGATACTATGTTTGCCCTTCTCCAGTCTTCTGGGACCTCATCAATCCTCCATGAGTTCTCAAAGATAATTGCTAATGGTTCTGAGTTTTCTTCAACTAATTCCTTAAGTACCCAAGGATGAATTTTATCAGGCCCTTCCATACTTCTACATTCTCTAAATATCCTTTAACCTGTTCTTTCCCCATTGTGTCTTGTATTCTTGCCCCTTTGTTGTTAATATTAAATTGTGTTGAATATTTGGTCACATTAACCGTTTTAGTGAAGACTGAAGGAAATAGGCCTTAAACCTCAGCCATCTTGATGTCAACAGTTATTAGCTCTCCTTCCCCACTAATTAGAGGACCCACATTTTCTTTGCCTTTCTCTTCTCCTAATATATTTCTAGAACCACTTATTATTGCCCTTCATGTCCCTGGCTAGATGTAACTCACTTTGTGCCTTAGTCTTTCTGATTTTGTCCCAACATGCTTATCTTACTCTTTTGAGCTCCTCTTTAGTAGTTCATCCACGCTTCCACTTTTTGTAGGATTTCTTTTTGATTTTGAGGCCATTAAAGAGCTCCTGATGCAGCCATATTGGCCACTTACTATTCTTCCTGTCTTGCCTTCACATCAGGATAGTTTGCAATTGTGCCTTTAATATTGTGGCTTTGAGAAAGTCAACTTTCCTGAACTCCCTTTTCCCTTAAATGTTCTTCCTATAAGACTTTACCTCTATCAGTTCTCCGAGTTTGCTGAAATGTGCATTTTTAAAGTCCATTTTCCATATTTCTTCTGCTTTTATGCCTTCCTTTCCTTAGAATCATGAAATCTATCATTTCATGGTCACTTCCACCCAAATTTTCTTCCACCATCTGATTTGCTACCAATTCCTCTGTCTTGGTCAGAATCAAGTCTAAAATGGCTGCCCTGATTACTTCTTCCACCTTCTGAAATGAAGTTGTCCCCAACAATTCCAAAAACTTAATGGATATTTTGTGTTTTGCCATATTATTTTTCCAATAGATGTCTGTGTAGTTAAAGCTCCTTGTTACTTCTATCTCTTTTGTTTTGGATTTGTTCTAGAAATGCCTCATCCACCTCCTCTTCCTGATTTTGTGTTCTATAGTAGACACTTATCATGACATCATTCCTGGGTTTTTATGCCTTTTATTTTTACCCAGGGACTTTCAACTGGTCTGCCTCTTCAGCTCCTCCTGGATCTCAGAACAAATGGATAAATTCTTGATGTATAATGCAACAACTCTATTTTTAGCCTGCCTCTTCTTCCTGAACAAGCTGTACATGTCTATACCAATATTCCAGTCATGAGATTTATCCCATTAAGTCTCTATGATGCCAATTAAATCACAATTTAGCGTATGTACTTATAGTCCGAGTTCTTCATGTTTATTCCCCATACTCATTACATGTGTAATTTGTCACAATGTAAATACTGAAATCACTTTGCATTTAGAGACTGTTCTACACAGTCCTACATGTTCTTTTCCCCTTACCATTGCTTAAGGATATTTACATAAAAACAGGGGTGTTCCAGCTTGTTCCATTGATTCAGGGTTCTCAATCGACCCTATCCTAGTTATGTATTGGTTTAACGTAGCCCATCCCCAATATGCCTCCTACCATGAGGAGAGAAGGGACAGGAACTGGTACACTTTTCTCTCCAATGGGGGAATTCTCTGCTGGACATTTGTGGGCAGTGTTCAGCCCCTTTGGTCCTCCTAAATATCACTTCATGAGTAATGCCAAGGGGCTGAAGCTTATTACAGAATCAGCTCAAATCAGAAGTGATGACTATCTGAGTTCTGTGAGCCTCATCATGGCACCTACCGCGTACATCCCTGAGTAACAAAAGGGATATTCCACATGATATTATACTGACACATGGTAACTAGAAGCCACATTTTTAAAAGAGACAACAAAAATCTCCATACTTGAAAATTCATAGCACAAAGTAAGGGAACTTTTTCATTCCACAATCACACTGATAATGTCCTGCTTGTTTTCTGGGCTGTGAATGGAAATTTCAAAATCCAGTGAGAAAGATTGTACTTCCAGTTTTCAGCTTGAGCTAAAACAGCCAGCTGCTCTATTTTCTGGCCAGAATACTCCAGTTAGTAATAATGGCTTTGGGATATTGAAGGATACTGCAGCATATTCAAACAGGAAATACTAATATTTTCTTGAAAGTTTGTTTCAGCCCAGTTTTGCAAACCCACTAGGCTTTTTGCCCTTACAAAAATAAATAAAGAAAAAAATCCTACATTCATGGTGCAAACAACCACATTCTATAACAGTGATATTGCAGTGTTTAGAGTGATTACTGGAGCATTTATTTCAATAAGGGGCATCAGGA
The DNA here is from genome assembly GCF_011386835.1 of Chrysemys picta bellii. Taxonomy (NCBI): domain Eukaryota; kingdom Metazoa; phylum Chordata; order Testudines; family Emydidae; genus Chrysemys; species Chrysemys picta. The sequence goes on along the minus strand of NC_088804.1, from coordinate 36,137,780 downwards.
AGAAGCCTAAGATGTTTTCCAGGTTTACCTAAATCTGTATATTTCCCATTATCAACCTGCTCTCAGATTAAACACAGTTCATTCCACTTATGTTAACTCTGCTCCATGATCTTTTCCACCAGCATGTAATTTCTCCTTTAATAGACCAGAGTCTCTATGTCCACACAAGCCCTTAATAAAGAGTTCTCAGACTCTAAAGACACGGTCTTGACCTTTACGGAAATCAAAAGAGTACAAAGGAAATTAGGATGTTCATTCCAAAAAGTGAAATTTCTTCCACATAAAAGGTCATATTTTTTAATCTATAAAATTAAATACTATGATCATCAAATTCATTATTATCTATGTTGTTTCAATAAGTCCTGGCAGAGATCAGAAGGGCTGTTTACAACTGGAAGAAATCATTTCACACTTAACCAAATTTTCCCTTCATCTAAAGTTCTAATGTTGAAGAAGAATATCACCAAGATATCTGACATAACTATTAATTATTTTTTTCCTGCGTTGAGAATGGCAGCCATAGCTCCAACTACTAACGTCCTGTTGTTAAGAGCATCTTTGTGGTGGGCTGAAGAGAAGTGATGCAGGTGGAGGTGTGGCTGACCGGTTTATGCACAGAACTGCCAATGAGAAATTCCTGAGTTATATTCCCAGTTTGCGACACACTCTATTTTACAGATTGGGAAAAGTGCCCTTGTACTAATCATTTGTATTGTCAAATGACAATGGGAGATTTTCTATTGACTTCAATGGGCACAGCTAAGAAGAGCAAAACAAAACAAACCTATCTCTGTGGATTTGATTCCTGTCATTGTGAATTTGATTCCTATTTCACCCCACCTTCTTATCCATAATTTACACAACAGATAGTGAAAGAATGTGCTGGAATAACTGTAACACATTCTGTAGCTAAATATATCCCAAGCACTGTGGCTAGCAATGGGAATGTTTAGGCTTCTCACCCCTTTATTGTATGACTAACTCTGACATGCAGCATATTAAGGTCAGGCTTGAGGACTCCAATTCTGGAGTCGAAGCACTACGACTGCCTTCTAACTGAATGCCTTAGTCATTAGTTTTTAATAAGGAAAAAAAACCTTGCTAGAGACTGAATAGCTGTAACCCAGGTTTATTAAACTCCAACACTATTAAAATCCGAGGAAAAATCTACAGGTGCCTTCCCAAGGCATGTATTCAATTTCTCAGACTTATTTTTATGAGCTTAAGTTTATGACTTAAAGCAAAGTCTGCAGCAGTTCAAGCTTCCCCAAGTGGCTCAAACTTGACTTGGAGGTGAGAAGATAGTTCAAGTTCCACCCAATACTTAGTCAAAGCTAGAATTAAACAGATGCTACTTTTTAGGCCATATCAATCACAGAATAAAGACTCCTATGATGTGTTATTAATAGATAGAGAACATGTTTGCATTGGCCAAGACCAAATCCACATTTAATGAAGATCAAATAAATATCTGCTCTCTTTTCCTGGCTAGTGGCCACATGTGATGGCTGGAGAAAAAACCTACAGTGTATGCCAGAACACAGCCTTTGAATAAAAGACTCTGTGGTTGAGTGTCTTTTGCCTCCCCTCTCTCCTTGCTCCAAGACCCTTGGTCACATGCATAATTTGAACTGGCTGAAATAACCCTGTTTTCAATTTACCACCCAATCTGTTTGGACCGCTTTTAATCTTCCAAGAACAGCCACTATCACACATCATTCTAACCTTTTTCACTGAGTTAAACTAGAATATATTCAGTAAACTGAAAAAATGACCTTTCCCTTTGGAGTTTATGGATACTGAAGCTCTCAAAAAGAATGTATGCAAGGTATTTTCATTTGATTTTCATTCAGTTAATTTAACCCTCTTTTAAAGTCCTGGAAGAATTTTATATTCATTTTAGATTATTCTACCACCAAGCTACATATATTATTTAGCTGTAGGAAATGTAATAAACCTTTTCAAACTGGGCATTAAAGTTAACTGACTAGAAAAATCGAGCAAAATCCATCATGGCTGGTTAGCACTTTTTGGTGACCCATCAGTAGGGGAAGGAGGGGTGTAGGATGTGCCTCACTCTGCTTGGAGGTGTCCTATAATGTCGAAGTTGATTGACTACCATGTTAACAGTACCTTAGAACTACTTCAGATAGACACATAACAGACTTCCTTAATGATGTGCTGCCATTGAATATGGCTTCCCAAGTACACTGAGAAAGTTCTTTGTACCAGTCCTCTGTGAAACCTGCTCCTCTTGTTTTTCTGAGCAGTGCACAGGTGCCTTTCCCTCTTCTTGTCCATCCGTTCTGCCCAATATCTGGCAAAGAATCCTGGCAGCAGTGAGCTGAGATTCTCCGGTCAGAATGCATGTTGTCATGGAGGTATTCAGGTGCTTCATAGCTGGGTGACCTCGCTCTGTACTGAGGTGCCCAATTCCAACTGCCTCCTAGCATCTCTTATTACCTGCACCTGTTTGAATGATGCTACAGATGACGTTAACTACAAAAAAACAACCATGCTGCGGTCTGTACAATTCCTTTTGCATACAGCCATGATGCTCAGATACTGTGACATGAAAACCTACATACTTATAGAACAGGAAAAAACAATCATTGTGACTGTGCCTGCACTGGCTGGTGTCTGCACCTGAACATATTCAAATGTTTTGCTCCCTCATTTCTCTCTCTCTCTCTGATAATTGGTGGGACAATTTCCCCCCTGCTCCTGCATACAATTCTAAGCCTCTGCTTTCTGCCTCTTGAGTGTCTACAGCTTTGCCCTTGATGCAGACACAGCGGCAAAATGAGGACAGACACATGGATGGATTTTTAAGAAGCAGGCTGCAACTGCTATTAAATTTAAATAGAGGGGAGGGGCATTACCTGCCCATCATCCATACTCTCCTATACCAGCCATTTAATTGGTTCCAGTTTGGGGGTTACAGAGCTCTTACCATATGGCCCCCACTCCAGGTTAAATCCTGGGAACTGAGGAATGCTGGCCAATCAGAACCCCTCCCCTCCAATTGTGAGTGAAAGAGACTCCAAGGGGAGAGGGAAGGAGCTATCTGGTGTCTTCCTCCCTTGCTGAAGGGTTGTTCCCGTTCACTGCTGGCCCCAACAAGCTCCCCTACCGACTGAAAATTAAGCCGTAAGTAATTTGATCCCAGTTTTCCTATTTGCTCAATATACGATTACAAGGGGTCCCCGGTATCCATCTCCCACTTATCCGTCGTTTAGTATCAACAGGGGTCTGTGTTCTGATTCGCATCAATCTCGATCCACATATCCATTGCTTCACCTTTTGCGTGGCTTTTCTTTGGGTGCTTCCTCCCGTATTCAGGAGGTGCTGGGAAGGTGGGGGAGGAGCAGGAATGGGATGCGCTCAGAGGAAGAGGCAGAACTGGGTGGGAAGAGACGGGGCAGGGTGGAGAGGGGGTGGGAAGAGGTGGGGTGGGCCACTATTTTTTATTGGGAAAAATTCACCAGTATCCGTCATTTCAGTATCCATTGCCCTTTTCAAGAGCACAACCCTGACATATACTGGGGACCCCCTGTACCTTTCTGATGCTATTATAATTAAGATACATTTTTGAAAAATGATTAGCCAGCAAACAAAGGTAAAGGGGTAGGTTTAGTGCCACATTTCTTCTATGGAAATTACACTAAGAAAGAAACACATTTATGAATATACAAGTAAATCATGTCTGCAGAGGCTTCTGTTTTCTTTTTGCATTGAAGGAGATGATTCCCTTTTCTTGTCAGGCCTAGCAAACGTTTCCTGAGCCAAGCCATGTGATTCAAAAAATGTGAAATTACCCTCCTAAAAAGAACATTTTACAATTCACCACCAGGGCTAAAGCAACTGCAGCTGTGGGAAACGGTTAGCATATTAGCTGTTATATTACATACAAAGGCTCTCTTTATTTTGTGCTTTCAGCTCTGGAGATTTGCAGGAATGTTCAGGCTTTTCTCTACATTTTTATGTGCTACAAAAGTCACTTGAAGTGAATTTTTGCAACATACTTTAATTTAGATTATGCTCGACAGAAGAAACGTTAATACACATAATATGTAAAAATATTGCATTTTAACAAGCGGTTTTAATTATGTTTTTATTGTCACTGTCATTATGTGTTAAATAGGATAGAATTCACCATATCCAGGATGAGTTTGTTATTGGTGCCTTAGGCTTAATAACAGCTCAAATATTATGAAGAAATTAACTCCGATAAAGATGATTTATTACTACCCAAGTACATTCATCACATGCATTGTTTACTATTAGCAGTGAGGGCTCTGTAGGATTAAATGTCTCTAGCCTAGCCCCCAAACCTATGCCATTCTAAGTCTGAAGTCTAACTTCCTCCCCACTTACTTTTTGTCTCTATTTGTCTAGAAATATCTTAGACACTTAGGTGCCGATTTAGCAAATTACTTAAGCCTGTGCTTAACTTTATGCATGTGCTTTTTTGAAAAGTGGCCTTCAAATACATTTTCAATCCAGTAATGTTATCAGCAACCCTTACTCACCACTGTCAATTGCCAGAAACAGTGCTGTATAGACGTTGTTGTGGACATAGGGTGATTCACGATCCAGGACAGCAGTGGTGAAAATGGTACCATTTGTAGGATTAATTTCCAGCCATCCTGCTGGATCCTTGTAAACAGAATACCTAGGCAAAAAGATAAAAGCCATCAACTGATCACATATCTAAACTTGAACTGATTATGTTATTACAAAAGGAGAGCCCTTTGCACGGACTGCCTTGCTTAGGAGAATCTCTTAAGCACTTTCACAAACAGTTTCTTAAGCCTCACGACACTCCTTTGAAATAGGTGATTATAATCAGACTCATTTTACAGATGGACAGACAGAGAGAGGTGAAGGCCAACATTTTCAAACATAGAGTTAGGCACCTAAATCAATATTTAAAACACAGGCAACCTGGTTCTCATGGGTGCTGACTGCCTTCTGCTGTCTATCTGAGGACTTTAATACTACTGTCCATCACTGTAGTATCAGACCGCTTTCCACATACAACCAATAGCAATAGTGAAGCCTGGAGTGAACTTCATCGAGTCACTAGCATTGTTCCCTTGTCAGGGTCAGAACTCTGTGGGGGGGATCGTGCTTATTTTGTTGTTGTCTTTTTCTTGGATAATTTGGATTTTATTTTATTGGTTGCTAAGGGGTTTGGGATTAGAAGGGAATTAAAAGGATGTTTTAAATGCCATTCTTATAGTGGAAAGGATTTTTTGAAGAGCAAGGTTTTGCAGTGTTTCCCAAAGACGGTCAAATGCTGGATCTGCTTGGTCTCCTCGAAATGTTTGTTCCATATCCAGCTACGGCCTCCTCCGCCCCCCCCCCCCCCGCATCCAAGGATACTTTGTCTTCAGCTCTCACATGCTTCCTTCTGGCCTTTGTGATCTGCATTGTTCTGCTTCCACAGACTTCAAGCTGCAGGTGCTCAGACTCTGAACAATCAGGCCACTTCCAGAGTCACTTAAATATGGATATCAACCGTTGCCTTCTGGGAGCCCTGACACCTACTCCACTACTGTAGACTATGCTTCTTCCTTATCATGATCATTTAGGTTCTAATCCTGGAAAGACTTAGGCCAGTGCTTAACTTTATGCACTATGAGTAGCATAACTGAAATCAAATTAAATGTATAACTCTTCGTAGGATCAGGGCCTAATTCTGTATGCAGTTAAATACATTGAAATAATCTAACCATAATGAGTTGAAATAACGGACACAAGTTTCCTTTTTAATTAAATATTTTAATGCCTCAAGTCTCCAATTGAAGTGCCTATTGCACAATCAATACGCACGTTAGCGAGAGGCTTATCTGCTTGAAATGGATTGCTTTATAGGTCATCACAGTCAGCAAGTCTACCATCGGTATTCTGAATCATCATCAATTGACATGAAGCCTGTTTATTGTTTTATGAGTATCAGTGAAAAACCAGGAGTTTAGAGTGGCCTCCATTTAAAAGGTGCACTAGGCAGGTATTGCTGCCAAAAACCATCCACCCACTGAAGGAAACAATCAAAATCAGTGGATTGTCAAGAAGAAAATAGTGCCAGAAAAGAAAAAAATAAATGAATTGAGGGTCAGCAACGTAAAGAAGCGAGCACACTGAATGCTGATTTCAGAGGCTTGCCTTGGTTTCATGTAGCTGAGACATTCTATTTATTTCAGGTACTTATATGGAAACCATTACTACAGCATTTGAGCACCTCACAATCTTTAACATATTTATCGCCACAGTGAAATCCATTAACTTCAACTGACTTTGGACCAGGCAAAGGTCTCAGAATAAATCCTATTAAAGTCAATGGAAAGATCATCATTGACTTTCACAAGAGATGGATAATGCCCTAAATTCTGTCTTCCCAGCCTATACGAGTAAGGCCAGATTCTAATCTCATTTACCCCTGGTTAGCTGCATTAGCAACAAGGAAAGTGGTTCTCATTTGCACTGGTGTAAGTGAGATCTGACTCAAACCTTTATTCTGATGGCACAGGAAAATGAATTTGCTTTTTGATCTCCAGCTCCCAGCCCTACTAAGCTGTAGCCTGATCCTACTCCCATTGAAGTCAACACATTTTCACCCTTGACTTCTCTTGGAGCAGAGTGAGTCCAGGAGGGAAAATGCAAACAAAGAAATGGAAGCAAACACTAATGAACAGTGAGTGGTACAGTCTATCAAACGTGTATGCACTTCCACTTTAATAACCATTTAAACATTAATCAATAGTTGAGCTTTATCTCCCATAAAAATGAATTGCTAGAATAGTAACAAGACTGATAATTATTTCATTGTACTCCTTTGTTTTCTCTTTTATTGTTGTTTTTATAATATTGCAACAAAGGTATGAACCTATATATATATATATATATGGAACCAGGGCAGTCTAAACAATTCCCAGTCTATTGTAAGGCAGCAAATTCTCAATTAACCCTGAAACAATTTAAGGAGATTCAACACTTTTAAGGTAATGAGGATTTAAAATGGATTATATTATCTTCCCTGATTGCTCTACAAAGCACTGTTGAATGTACAAATAAAAAAAAAAAAAAGAATTGTATAACCGTGATTTGGCTCAGGATATTGTAAAAGCAGTACTTTGTCTTTCCCACCAGATTTTTTACATATTGTACGAGTATACTGCGGTGTAGTTCAGATGATTGTTCTTTGTTCCTTTTTCAAAGTGAGGGTTCTACTACCAAAAGGCTTAAAATAGACACTCATTAAGAAAAGCATTATATAAAACCATAAAAATACAGAATACAAAGACTGACTTTCTCCCCATCTACTGACTTCAAGGGGACCCGCTGGGCATTAAATAGTGTTGAAAATCATGCCATATATTCAGGTGCCTAAGTGTTGGCTTCGCAGCCTAACTTTAATCACCGAATTTTGTAAGTCAGAGGCATGTGTATGTCGACACATTTACTCACCTACATATAAATGTAGGCCCATATTCCACGCTGTGTCAAAGACCTGATTGCAGCTTGTTCTGGGGCCAGTTCTACATCAGCACTAGTGAAACTTAGAACAGCCTCAGTTTGTTCTAATCGGTGCCAGCAGACTGTGCCCCCCCAAGCATGTTTGTCAATGGGGATCACCAGAGTATACCCTGTTTGGCTGTGCCTCTTCTCCTAGTGACATGCCCCTCTATACCAAGAGCTGCGGGGAAGTGGGAGAGGAGACAGCTACACCACTTCCCTTAGCTGGAAAATCCTCAGCTGAGAAGGGCTTCGAGTTTTATGGCATTGATGTAGAGGTGTAGCAGGGTTACAGCATGGGAGAGAATCTGACTTAATATGTCTGTGTGATGGGGTGCCTGCCCCACACTGGGCTCTAAGGAGTTAATAGAGCCCTTGGGAGGCAGCATAGGAGGCAGCCAATCAGAGGGGTGCTGCGAGGAGTAGCCAATCAGGGCCAGGCTGGCCCATAAAAGAAAGGCTGCAGAACAGAGCAGCTTCAGTCACTCCCTGGAGCTTGAGGAGGGAGGTGCACTGGCTGCAGGGCTGGTGCAACCACTAGGTGGACTAGGCGGCCGCTTAGGGAGCCAAGTGGTTGGGGATGCCAAAAAGCGGTGCCCAAACATTTTTTTTTCCAACAGCAGAGCACAAGGCTGCTACTGCTCCCTGCCTCCCGGCTCCAGAGGGGCTGCCCATAGCGCGGCCAGTTCCTCCCCCTGGGAGAGCAGCCGGCGGCGGAGTGGGGAAGGGGAGGGTGTTGGGCTAGCAGCTGCGCCTTCTTCCTCGTGCCGCAGGCCAAGCTGGGCTCCCCGCCACCCCTGGAGTCTCAGCGGTGGCGGCAGCAGGCTCAGGGCGGCTGGCTGCCTGTGCCGCCGCTGAGAGCCCCGGGGGCAGCAGGAAGCCCCCGGGGAAGAAGGTGCAGCTGCGCTCTGCTCTTTGGGCAGAGAAGCTGGGTGTCTACTCCGCCTGCAAGGTACCTAGCTGGGCCGCAGGGAGCCGCACAGGCCCACAGAGCACCGGGGGGTGGGCAGGTCCAGTCCCTGGCCTAGGGAATGGTGTATGTGGGAGCAACCCCTCCCCCAGTCAGCGCCACCCCCTCCAACACCCACCAACGAGCTACCTTCTCCCCTGTGCACCCCCTGCCCCAACAACCCACCCTGTCCTGCCACTTTTGCCTCTGGGCAACCTCCACCCAGCAATCCCCTCCCCAGCCACCACGGTCACCTTCACCCCTGCATCAACCTCGGGACCCCCCCCCACCTGCCATCTCCCTTCTGCCCACTCCTCCCTTGTGCAAACCCCTCTGTGCCACCTTCACCCCCCTGCAACAACCCTGGGCACAGACACCCCCCCGTCTGCCAGCCCCTTGCAACAACCCCCTCCTGCCCACTCCTCCCTTGTGCCACTCCCTCCCTGCCACTGCACCCCCTGCAACGAGCCCCTTTTGCCTCTGTGCAATCTCTTTCCTGCCACTACACCCCCGACCCCTCCACCTCTTGGCCACCTCCACCCCCTGGAACAATCCCATGCACCCCCCTCTCTGCCACCTTCCCCCGGAAGAGCCCCCATACAACCCCCCTCTTTGCAGCCCCCCCATGCTCCCTGCACTTTGTGAACATCTGGGTCCCTGGGGAGAACTTGGCTGAAGGAAGGTGGGGGCTGGACGTCGGAGGGGGGGCGCAAAGTGGAAGTTTCACCTAGGGAGCAAAATATCCTTGCACCAGCCCTGACTGGCTGCCTCACAGGTTCCCTCCCTGCCCCAACTCACCACTGAGGAAGTGGCTGGACTAAGTGACTGTGACATTCCCCCAGAAGAGGGCGGGGCACAGAGTGCAGCACAGCCAGAGGGCTGTGTCATGAAAAGGATGCCACAGTCCTAGGAGTAACGTGGGTCCTGGGAGCAGAAGTGACGGCGGCAAGATGCCACCAGAAGTGGGCACACTGGCTAGCAGAGCTGATCCCCGGAACATCCAGCAGGGGGCGCCACGGTGGTGAGTCCCACCCGCCCACAAGGTGCAATTGGCTTACATGGCTAAAAAAACAAGTTAAAACGGCTTCATCTTTAAAGCAGTGTGGGTGTATGTATGTGTATTTATATACATATTTTCTGGGAAATATTTGAAGTCTTCCAAAGAAGATCTCCTGAGGATGTTTAGCACACACACATAATGTCTGTGGCTGGCAGCCGATTAGTGGGGAAGCTCATTATACTGAACAGTGGAGACAATATGGACATGGAAATCTAATCAGTGTCACGACCCTGCACTTGCCACATAAAGAATTTCATAGCTAGCAGTGAAGTAGCCAAGGGGTTACAGAAGAGCAGCCAGGCATCTAGGCACAGACCCAGATACTGCTGCTGGCAAACCATTCCAGAGCTTGGTAGGTGCCAGACACATCCCATGGGAGTCGAGGGGTCTTGGCTTTGATGACTGAACAGAATGAGAAGGAAGGCAAAATGAAGCATATTGCGCATACTGAGCACCACCAGTGACAGAAGAAGGCCGTGCCAAATGAGCACTGAACTAACATATATGTGCCAATTTGATGTTGCAGCTCTTTTGCTATGGTACATTTGAGGTTAGCAATCTAAATAAGCATGCTGGGATATGCCTCTCTCTGTTACAGGAATCTGAAGTTACAACAGAGGTTACCCAGATTGTATTGCACAAAGACTGTATAACCAACAACATGCAATGGCTGTGAAGACACTGGAACAAGTATTGCAGTCTTGGGTAGCAAAATATCAGTCTGGCTGTGCAATTCAGCTCTACTATGACAGCATGTTCCTGAAGAACTGGGGAATTTAGACCCTGAAGCCCAGATTTTTAAAGGTATTTAGGTGTTGCTGTGTTCAGCATTGCAATGCAGAACTGATTTAGAAGCCTAAATCTCATTTTCAAAAGTGATTTAGGCTCTTAGGAGGTGCCTAAATCCCTTTAAAGTATGATTTATGCTCCTAAATCACTCGGGCATTGCAATGCTGAGCGCTGCAATGCTTAAATACCTTTAAAAATCTGGGCATGAGCCCACAATATGATGGGCTGGAATGGACCGGTGGCATTCTCTAATGGGGAGGAATGACGATCTAGTGCTTAAGTCACTGGACTGGGACTCCAAAGATTTGGGTTCAATTCCTCGCTTCACCACAGATTTCCTGTATGACATGAGCCATTTCATCTACACTGAGTCTCAGTTTCCAATCTGTAAAATGGGGAGATTAATCCCTACCTTGAAAAGGTGTTGCAAGGATAAAATCTATAAATGACTGAGAGACATTTAGATATTACAATGATGAGGGCCACAAATGTACCTATATAGATAGAATAAGGCAGAGCTAAAGACCCCCTGTTCTTTTAAGTTTCTTCTGAAGTGTCTACAACATTATAAAGTAACAATGATGCAAAATGGAAACATAATCTAGAAAATCACAAACGAATCACACAATATTTTAACAATAGCCTTTCATTGTTAGTACAAACTGAATTTGCCCCTGAAAGTATAGGGGCAGAAGTGCATGTGCATTCATCCAATTAGGTAACAGAACACATCCATGTGACTTATGTAAGCAATCAGCTAATCAATAATGAATCACACTGAGGTAGGGTGACCAGATGTCCTGATTTTGGGATCTTTTTCTAATATAGGCTCCTATTACCCCCGACTCTCGTCCCAATTTTTCACATTTGCTGTCTGGTGACCCTACACTGAGGGTAAATAATGGAAAAGATGCAGTCACACTGTTCTCAGGCCTGAGGAAAGCATTTTGGGGCAGATTTTTAAAGTTAAAAATGCAGATAGGTCCATAGTGAGAGTTTCAGAGGCACCCAAGTGCCCATGGGAGTTTTAAATACCTTTAAAATCTGTCCCTTTATAAAAAATAAGACTAAACACAGTTGGGTTAAATTTTCATTATTTTCCAGACATGAGATTATTGGTTCTAAAAGTGCCTACCATGGGTAAAAGGCATTTTTGCAATATTTCCAGCCTAAGTGGCAGCAAGAAATGTCACACGGAAGTCTATTCACACATTAGATTTCCACACTACATTTTCTGCCTTTGGGGTGAAATCTGGCTCACTGAAGACAATGGCAAACTTACCATTGACTTTAATGGGCCCAGGATTTTATCTTAGAAGTTCACTAAGTGTTCACCTTTTGGGGGGCTTATCCAAACCTCTTGCGGCTTCACCCATAGTTCGGTGAAATTCTGAAACAACTGTGTCTGTCCTCATCCCTGCTGGGCCTATATTACATAAAGGCAGCTTCAGAAATTCTTCTACGAACTTTTCATGAACTGTTCAAGCAAAAGGACCAGTGGGGAATGTAACTCCATATTTCCCGTGCTTAAGAATTCAGCATGAAAAGTTCCTTTTGTCCTTGAATGAAACATTCTCTAAACATGGATATTATATGATCCTTGAATTACACCAACATACATTTCATACTATTAGATGAAGTACCCTCAAACAAGAGAGCACAACTGCCTCTGAGAAACGCCTGTAGACACGTAAAAGGGATGTGTGTGGTAATTACAGCAGAGAGATATTTGTTCCTCACATTTGAAAAAATGCAAATAGGTCAAGACAATGAATACAAGATTAAATGTTTGGGCTGAAATGATAACTAATGTACATTGCGTTTCATGTGCTTTATCTTTGGGTTGCATAACCTAGAGCTTTTAAAATCGTAAGCTGTATGCCATCAGATTCTCTGCTTCCTACTGTGCCATCGACAGCATTAGTCTGTGCTGGTTACTGTCTTCTATCAGCAGCATAGTAGCCCTCAGTGTCCTGCAGCTAGTTCTAGATTTTCTAGAAGGTTCAGGGATGAGCAAATACAGTACAAGGAATAATTTATATGGTATTTCTGCCCACAGAATAATTGTGAATAGATAGCAAGTTAAATGAATTTCTTTGCTATCCAAAAGAATTTGACAAATTATTTTGCAACTTTTGTTTCTTTTTAAACTGATCAGCAAATATTTGCTGTTTGATCTGTGTTAGGGTTACCATATTTTGAGTGTCCAAAAAGAGGACACTCCACAGGGCCCCGGCCCTGCCCCCAGCCACGCCCACGCCCACACCCCAACTCCACCTCTTCCCCAAAATCCCCGCCCCAACTCCGCCCCCTCCCCTGCTTCCCGCAAACATTTGATTCGCGGGAAGCCTGAAGCAGGCAGCAGGTAAGCTGGGAGGGGGTTGGGGGGAGGAGGCGCAGCCCAGTCTGCCCCCCCCCAACCGAGCGGCTCCCTCCGGCGGCTGGCCCCGGCCCCAGCATCTGCAGCCTGGCTCGGCTCGGGCCCTGGGGTGCCGGCCCCAGGCCAGCCCCCGGCCGAGCACCCCCAGGCCAGCACCGCCAGCCCCCGGGCCAGCACTGCCGGCCCCGGCCCGGCCCCAGCCCCCAGCCCAGCACCGCCAGCCCCCGGCCCCGGGCTAGCACCCCCGGGCCAGCACTGCCGGCCCCGGCCTGGCCCCGGCCTGGCCCCGGCCCCCGGCCCAGCACTGCCGGCCCCACACCCCCGGGCCCTGGGCCAGCCCCCGGCCGAGCACCCCCGGCCCAGCACCGCCGGCCCCGGCCTGGCCCCCGGCCCAGCACCCAGCGGCGCCGGCCCCTCCCTATTTTCCCGGACATGTTCGGCTTTTGGGGATTTCCCCCTGGACGGGGATTTGAGGCCCAAAAAGCCGGACATGTCCGGGAAAATCCGGACGTATGGTAACTCTAATCTGTGTTGGCTAATGGTGACCAGTTATATAAGTTACATTGCACTTTTTCTGCTATCTGACTGGATGAAGGCACAAGCACTTCTGCCTGAATACAGTCTTAGATTGTAAGCTTTTTAGGGCAGAGACTGTCATTTGCTCTGTATTTGTACACTGGCTTGCACTAAGAGGTACCACAATTTAAGTCAGCGGTGGGCAACCTCCAGCCCACAGGCTGCATGCGGCCCATCAAGGTAATCAGATTGTGGGCCACGAGACATTTTGCTGACATTGACCATCCACAGGCACAGCCCCCCGCAGCTCTCAGTGGCCGCAGTTTGCCTTTCCTGGCCAATGGGAGCTGTGGGAAGCGATGGCCAGCATACCCTTGTGGCCCACTGCTTCCCGCGAACCGCGGCCATTGGGAGCTGCAGGGAGCTGTGCCTGCGGATGGTCAATGTCAGCAAAATGTCTCGTGGCCCGCAATCAGATTACCTTGATGGGCTGCCTGCGGCCCGCTGGTTGCCCACCATTGACCTAAATGATAACAACAACAATAGTTTTACATGAGAATTTGGCTTTTTTAGAATTCATCTTACATGAAGTTTTGACATTTGCACCTGTAAAATACGATTGTCAAAAAGTTTGTGGAAAACAGGGATGGTTGGAAAATTTCAATGAATAAATGGAAACAAACAGTTTCTCCATCTTTTCCAGCAAGCTTTGATGAATAAAGTGAACGTGTTTAAAAATATGAGTGAATAGACTGGTTGTATCGCATTACATGCCCAGATGTAAAGCCGCTGTAGTTTAATTCTCTATTGCAGTCCTTTAACTCCATACCTTGTCTGTGCCATACAGTTCACCGGCACAGCCGATTCTTGGTCCCTCAGTTTAGTATGATGCAGAGTGTGTGCTATACCAGTAGAGACGACACAATACTAACAATAATTGAATTCTCCATTTCAACAGAAATATTAGTGATGAAATATGGAAGCCACTGATAAGACCTGTATTGTAACTTTATCACATTAGTCGACAGGATACTACTAGTAAGCAGTTCTGGGGAAAATCAGTAATCCAAAAGGGCTTTCATATTGCCTTTCAAAACCACTGCCTGATGTGCCTTCCCATTAGGATACATAAAAGCCATAAAACCCCTAAGAAATAAAAAAGGGAATATATATATATATATATATATATATATATATATATATACACACTTTTTTCTTTATAACTCCTGAACAGCTCCATCTTTTATTCCTACATCCATACAGCAGGATGTTTTTACATCCTCTCCTATGGACTGAACTCAGAGGCTGGTAGCTTGCTGTTAAGTTTGATAATGCTTGGATATAAATCTGCATGTGACCACTACGGTGTTTCATACCCTGTTGCCTACCTCTTTCAGTACTCAGTGATGTTGCTCTGTAGTCAGAAAAAGTGTGTGAATGCCAACTGCTGGACTCTGATACAGCTTGTTTTCTCTGCTTCACTCTTCCATGCCTGCATTGGTCCCTTTTCTTTAAATGAGCACACGTAGTGGGAGCCGCAGTATTGTCAGAACTATCTAATTATATATTATGCTGTGTAATCTGATGACAGAATCATTTGAGGATAATTTATACTCTGCTATTGCTTAGGCTGTTTGCTAAGTACATGTCTGTGTGTGCAATAATTCCAAATTGAGTCTTTTTTCATAATTTATTAGCAATTCAAATAAAATTTGTCTGAAACAACAATACAATGTCAACAGTTAAGTGGCCATATGTTAGCAGAAATGAGGACAAAAATTGCATCAATATTGCCCTTTGTGCATTTACGTATAGCACTGCTGTCAGCAACTGGACGTGCACTGCTGACCTGCACTGGTTAAACCCAATAACCCAAATTTCTTTCAACAACACTCCTTCACCCCATCATACTTTATGGACCTCATGCTTTTCTGATGTGCTCACAGATGAATGTGGCAAAGGCAGATTTCGCTGTATTTATAGACATATTGGCTGCTCAGTGTACTGTTTGTACCAAATTCATGGACTTCATACAACACAACAGACTTAGTTACTAGTTAAATCACATATCCATGAGACATTTGGAGAACTGAAACTAAAATGTGGGTGTCCTTAAGCTCCATACACACAGCCTTCTTCCGCTGGAGCTAATGGAGATCTCTTCTGGATGGCATTAGTGGTAGGCCATTATCCACCTTGTAGGCCAACCACTGGAGGGACACCATTACAAGTACACACACAAAACCAGTAGATTGCATTATGTCTTTAACTACACAGTGTGCTCCATTTCAACCATGTAACATAAACCATATGAGAAAGCATTTGGATGACATGCAAGGGATGACAAGCAATCAGAAAATTTCACTTTATGGATGAAACTCAGATCAATTGCTTCAGCACACAACATTAATGAGTCAAAGCTTAGGCATTTTTTCTACTTGGCCCAAAAATCACAGTTCAAGTTAGGTTACCACGAGGAGTAGTAATGGTAAACATACTGGCATCCTTTTTAAAGCTTGTGCATATGGTCTGCTGCATAAAAGAACCACCACCTGGATTACTGATCCCTGAAGTCCGTAGAAGCTTTACTGTATAAATCTGAGCTTGTGATTTTTATGATAGTGTGACCTGGGGGATCATAAGACCCACTTGGAAACTTCACAGTATCTGGGATTTTTGACAGGAGCCTTTACATTCCATCATGTCAAAGCCCTCTTACAGGAATTGAAATTTGTGAATCAGTGGCAAGATTCTGCTGCTCCAAAAAAAGCAATTACAGCCCATCACGCTAATATATCTTTAAGTGCTTACACATAAAGCTTGGGTGCTAACTTCTTTCAACACATCTTTCATAAGAAATGTTATGTCTGAATGGTAACCAATTTTCTCAATAAAATATCCTACTTGCTTGTTGTTGTTTATTTAATTACATATTACGAGGAGGTTCGAGAAATAGCAATCCCACATATTCTCACCAATTTTCCTTACCCTTCTTGGCTAACTTTGAAACCTGGATCACAATAATACAATCCTTCAGCCAAGGAATTCTACATGCATGTTATTTCTGCTTGGATGCTGGCTGGGGAGAACCACTCAAAAAGAAGGTTCTTCTTTCCCCAGCATCTTCTAGTCTAGGGCTGGGCAAACTTTTTGGCCCGAGGGCCACATCGGGGAATAGAAATTGTATGGTCGGCCATGAATGCTCAGAAAATTGGGGTTGAGGTGCAGGAGCGGGTGCGGACTCTGGGGTGGGGCTGGAGATGAGGAATTTGGGGTGTAGGAGGGTGCTCTCGGATGGGACTGAGGGGTTTGGAGGGCGGGAGGGGGATCAGGGCTCGGGCAGGGGTTCCAGAATGGGTGCAGGTTCCTGCTGTGGGTGTGGGGTTCTGGGGTGGGGCTGGGGATGAGAGGTTTGGGGTGCAGGAGGGTGCTCCAGGCTGGGATCGAGGAGTTGGAGAGCGGAAGGGGGATGAGGGCTGGGGCAGGGGTTGGGGAGAGGCTCAGGGGGTGCAGGCTCTGAGCAGCATTTACCTTAAGCGGCTCCCGGAAGCAGTGGCATGTCCTTTCTCCGGCTCCTACATGGAGGGGCAGCCAGACAGCTCTGCGTGCTGCCCCGTCTGCAGGCACCGCCTCTGCAGCTCCCATTGGAGTGTGTAGGAGCCGGAGCGGGCTCCGACCCTGCACCCCAGCCAGAGCGGGGCCAAGCTGCGTGGTGCTTCTCGCAGGCCGGCTTAAAATGGCTTGCAGGCCAGCTTAAAACTGCCCGCGGGCCATAGTTTGCCCACCCCTGTTCTAGTCTATTGACCAAGATCAGGAGACAACTTGAACCCCTCATTTGGTTAAAAACACCAATAATCACCCTCAGCAGCTTTCAAAATATGCTGTTAAAAAGCCACGTTTGAATTACAGAAAGGAAGAAAAATCCTTGCTTCATTATATTTGCACTCTTCTCATATTTGACTTACGTTGTTCAGGTGGGGAACTAAGAGTGGTGGACAAGCTTTTTTAATTAAATGTTTGACGATACAAAATGCATAAGTATGTATTTGGCTGGAAATGCTGTTACCAAAGCAGTGATTATACGCTACCTGTGCTGCAGGCCGTAAAACACCTCCTGTAGTGCACACAGATTCTGAAGAGACAAGCTCAAGCTGTCATGCTCTGGTAGATTCTTTGTTAAATCCATAGCCTTAAAATGTAATTAGGAAATTTAACCTAACCTAAATACACTATACTTTAATAAGAACAAATATACTGGTAACAACAACAAAAAGCTTACTTAAATTGCCCTTTCTGGCTACCAAGGGACAATGTTGAGAGTGGCACTGGGTTAGTTGAATTTATAAATTGACTGGAGCATAATTGCATTATAGGTACAATATAAATTGTATCATGCTGATATTGCTTTTGGAACAGAGTGTGCTTTCGAGCCACAGGCCCGCGCTGAATAGAATAGAGTCCCCTCTGAGGAGGGCTGGGAAGCATTCAGCAGGACGTACAACCATCCTGGAGCCCTGGTTTGCCAGGGGAGATCACACATCGCTTAGGAGGGTACAGCAAGTGTTCACCTGTGTGGCCTGCCAGCTCTGCAATCATGGATCAGGACCACACTTTACTAGGGGCAGTATAAATACAGAATGACAAGATGTTCCTTGACCCTTAGATTTAGACACCTTGCTTCCACTTTTTCCTTTGAAAATCTCCTCTTTAGGCACCATTCCTGCTTGAGGCAGAAGGAACGGAAAATATAGATTAAAAACAAAAATCTGATCAATACCACATAGATTCATGTGCCTCGTGCCATGCTTTCCTGCTAGCATTTGTCAAGGCCATGATAACAAGGGTCACAGGTAAAGCTGGTTGAAAAGTGGATAAACAATTTCATAAAAATATTTGAAATTTTGAAGTTGTTTAAAAAAAATGGAACAATTCTTTTTATTAAAAAATAAATAAATAAAACACAGTGCTAACCAAATTCTGGAATAAAATTAAAAAACCTAGACAACACTACTGTTTCTGAATTCAAGGACAAGGAAACGGGGGAAAAAAACAAAAATCTGAAATTATGAATATTTTTCAGTTTTCAAAACCAAAAAGATAATTTGGGCTCAAATTCGACCAAAAAAAAGGTGTTTATTTTTGACATTTCAAGTAAAAATAGGGCGGGGGGGATCAAAATGACATTTTCCAACCAAAATTTCATTTTTGACAAAATCAATTTTTGGCAGGAAAAAATTCAAAGATTTTTGACCAGCCCTAATCACAAGGAAAATGTTCGATCCCCCTCTTGTCAAACTGATATATGAATTATACTGAGTCTTTCCGAAACCCCTCAAACAACCTCCCCCTCCCCCGAACCTTGTCAAGCCCATCAGAAGCAAGCCCCCCCACAGACCAGGACCCACCACCTCAAAGCGGCACCAGACCCTGCCAGAACAACAGATGCAAAACCTGCAGCCATATCTCCACTACTACAATGATCAATACCTCCTACAACATCACTGGGTCCTACACACGCCTATACCAACATGTGGGGTACCTCATCCAGTGCATTAAATGCCCTAATAACAATGACATCGTAAAACCAGACAGACAATCACTACACTCTCAAATGAACTCACAAAGAAAAATGATAAAAGACAATACTACTATGTCACCCATGGGCGAACCCTTTTCACAAAATGATCACTTTATATCTGACCTCTCGGTCCTCATAGGAAACCTGCACAACATCTTCAAAAGATGAGCCTGGGAGCTTAAATTCATAACTTTGCTAGACCCTAAAAACTATGGTCTTAATAAAGATGATGGATTTATGGCCTATTACAACAATCTGTAACCCATTAACTCTCAATTTTTGTCCTTTTACTGCAGGGGTGTTAATGGGCCACTTCACAGTCAATGGTCTACTATGTGTTAACTATTTATGCTAAACAACCTGTTCCACTTATGTTCTTCTATTTATGCATCCGAAGAAGTGGGCAGTAGCCCACGAAAGCTTATGCTCTAATACATTTGTTAGTCTCTAAGGTGCCACAAGTACTCCTGTTCTTTTTGCGGATACAGACTAACACGGCTGCTACTCTGAAACCTGTTCCACTTGGTATTTAGTTGTGACACTTTGAGTACCTTTCCTAGACCTGAAGAACTCTGTGTGGCTCAAAAGTTTGTCTCTTTTATCAACAGAAGCTGGTCTGATAAAGATATTACCTCACCCATTTTATCTCTTTATAAAACAGGCACTTCTTTTATGCAGAACAGATGGGATTATAAAATTCGAGGACTGTGATTAGGAATTCAAACCACTGTGGTAGCTGTCCTAACACAGGGTTCCCACTGGCTTAAGTGGTCTTTATTGCCAATGACAGATCAATAATATTCACCCAATATTTGCTCCATGCTTCTCATGAATGAGAGTGAACCAGGTACATCAATTATACACAGCTAGAGTGACCAGACAGCAAGTGTGAAAAATCGGGACAGGGGGTGGGGGGGTAATAGGAGCCTATATAAGAAAAAGACCCAAAAATCACAACTGTCCCTATAAAATCGGGGCATCTGGTCACCCTATACACAGCATAATGAAAAAAACATGTTAACACTGTTCTATATCATGCACTATAAGGGGAATTGGTCACTTCGCTTCTAAACTAGAGCATTACTTTTGGTGCTAAGGTGCCAGCCGTGAACTGCTGTGCTGATCCCTCTGCTTGCAGGGAGCAGTTTCCAGGCTTGGAGCTGACCTGGCTGCAGACACCTATTCTGTTCCTTTTGCCTTCAGATTCTGGGGACATCTTTTATTATGCTTGACATCATGCCATTAAAGTGGGGACATTTATTTGTTAGAGATTTACGATACTTGTCAGGTTAATGATTTAGAAAGCCTTCATCACAATGCTATATAATATGATCAAAACACAGCCTTTCCCCCGCCCCCCAAGTCAAAATTCAGCTTGCCAGCCCCTTGCTACTGAAAAATACAAGTCACTAATTAATTGCTTGTGTGCAAAAATAAGAAGGATAATAACTGATAAACGTCAGAGAAGAAACTGAAGAGTCTTTGCAGGAAATAGCTGCTAAGCAGAATAACAACATTGACTAATCAAATTAAAATAATAAAGTTGTACTCATCAGGTTGTTGAAGACTGCTCTAATAGTGCAGAATATTTTATATTAGCGTTATTATCTGGCTTTCCAAAAGTTTCTACATTCCAAAATGTAATTTACATTTAGAAGTAATTAGGGCTATGGTTAAATAGGCCCAGAGGCTGTGATGATTTGTATTATTCCTACAGCCAAAGAATAATACATCATATCTTGGAATAACACACTAGCATAATCAGGATGTTACTGTTGGAAGATTTGCCGACATATGCACATCAGTAAAAATGTTTGAACTGTAGCAATTGTGTGTCAGACGCTAATCAACACAGGAAAAGCTGGAGGTGCTTTTATGAAGCACTTAGAGGAGGTTCTGGCTGTAAAACTCAAACTTCTGCACATGCCAATATCCTTCCTTCCAGCTGGATCAGTTTTTCCTGCTACCTGTCCATTTGCTGGCTTTCCAGTCCTTTAGTCAGGAGCCATGCAGTCTTCAAAGATAGAGGAGTTTGGATAAGAGTCTAGCAGATTCACAACTACCGGTAGTCACTATAAAATAAATAATAAATGACAAATTCTAGGATTGAAAAGGGAGTTATGTTTTTTTTTCCCCCCAGGAGGCAGGCAGAAAAGAAATGAGAAGCGGCACACTACTGCAAAGTACTGTTCCATTTGGATCAATAGAACTTCAGCAGGTCAGCAGCACTTACTGCTAGAAATCCAGTTGGCACCAGCCGGAGATCCCTAAATTCTACCGCGGTCCCTTGGATGGTCCAATTCTGCTTCCACTGAAGTCAATGGCAAAATTTCCATTAACCTCAAGAACAGAGTCAGAGAGGCAAGAAGATTAGAAGGGAATTAATATATTTTTATGAGTCTATTTGGGAGATGAAAGGGTAACTACTAAATGTAAATAATCATTTAAGTGCAATTTGTGGATTGGGATATACATTATAATGCATATTTGAGATCTGTGCAATATGGTCTTCTTTCAGTAAAGATTAGGTGAAGTTAATACATGGTCCACACACACTCGGGGCATTTTTTTTCATTTGTTCCAGGCTTGCATTTTCCCTTTTATGTTATTTACCACTGCCCTTTTTGCCACAGAACTTTTCAAAATAATTACAGTCCGTCATACATTTCGGAGACAAGGAAACTATTTTATCTTAGAGATTGGTCAGTAACTACTTGACACACTGATAAAAAAAATCAAGTTTATAGCTATTCTAGATCTTTCCCCCCTAGTGTCAGAGAAGCAAACAAAATTGAGGACAACATTTTAAAAAGCAGTTCCTGAGGATTTAGCTGAATTATTTCCTCTGGCACTAAATGGAGTCTTGTGGCTTACATGAGTGCCACTTTGACAATTAACTTGAGATGTTCTTCGAGAGGTTAAGAACATTAGTGAATGAAACAAATGCGAAAGAAAGTGAAGTTTAAATCCTGTGAACGCTTTCACAGCATACATAGGCAGAATCACTGGTATTGCGTCGTCCAGATACTCTCAAGTTTCTTGGCATTCAGAAGTATTAAGGGCCTAATTTTCCTCCACCTTGCATCTTGGATAGTCATTCATTCCCATGAGAAGTGGATGTAAAATCCTACCAAATGTACAAAAGATAGTGCTGAAACTAAGACTATTAAACATGAATGAAGTCAAACTCAACTTTTTATTGCTTTATATGGTCTGAGTGTTACATGGGAAGCAAAATAATTTACCAGAAGTCTGAACTACTGTTATTCACGGGAAGAAAATTGTCTCAAATAGAAGTACAAATTATGATGTATATAACTGCAAAAGGTGTAGAGATGATGCCCCTGACAATTTTTAAATGAGATCAGGGGGAAATGGGAAGTTATTTCAGCTTCTTAATACCAAATACAAGTGTTTACATAAAGTGCACCCATCTGTTGAAGTATGAAACATGCAAAAAAGAGAATGAATTATAAAAGAAGTAGGAGAGTGAATGAAAGGAGAAAAGTCTATGAACTAAATGGTTGCACTCCAAAAAAACAAAACAAACCCCCCCTAAATCTTATAAATTTTTAATTCTGAACTGAAAGGGACTGTCAGCAGCGCTGAATGCAAACTGGTGAACATTACCTAAAATCACAGAGACCTTGGAAACTATAAGAAAGCAGCATTCATTTAGCAGTCCCATGAAGTCTATCAACTGGGATCATATCCAGGACAAGAAAAAATATTCACAAAATGGACCTTTCTTAGAAAGCATGTGATGGAATCACAACCTCTGTCCCCCACAACAACAGAAGACATTAGTTAAAGCTACAAAAGAGATCCTATGAAGATAATCTATGCTCAGTCTGTCAATTCAAGGTCAGCAAAGATGAAGTGAAGAAGTTCTTGAGAATGAAGAGTGAGCAGCTGAGGGCTAAACATGATTAAACTTGGATAAAGCAGAAACTACAGTTATCCCTTGAAGAGGAAATATGTTTGAAGCATCAGCCATGAATGATCAGTGTTTGACAACAGACAAGGACAACCAGAGTGATTATTGCCTACGGAAGGGATATCATAACAACCAGTGAGACCTCCATTTTCTATAAAGCTACTGCAGTTTGCTCCAAGGGCTAAATAAAGTATTTCAAGCTATTCCAGATAACTTGGAATTCCTAGATGATTCCATTAGACTTTTCTTAAGGAGGAAACACAATTTTAGGAATGCAATAAGTACAACAGCAATCTGCGCTGTTGATATAGATAGATATAGATATATATTTACTTAATTCAGTGAACCAGCACAAACACTTTGTTGTATTCACCTATTTTTCCTTGGCTTCGCAGACAAAAGAACAAGAATCAACAACAACAAAAAGCAACTGTAGAAAGCACAGAACTTAACGCACAAAAAGTAATAACTGAAAAGAAAAGTCTGTAAAGAAGCTGATGTTGCCAAAAATTGTAATAGAACTAGTTTCCAATGCTGACTGAACTGGAATACTACTAAGTTGTCTGAACTGACAAGGGACTCATTGCTAGGAATCAGTTATATATAAGGGAAACAGATAATAAAGTTGGAGGAGGTGGAATAGGTATGCTATTCTCTTGATTCAGAAAAAGATTCTACATAGCTCAGTTTTTCATTTATAGATTCCATGTAGGTGAATGCAACACATTAAGATGTAACACTAAGAATGCACCTGTGGCATGCCCCATTCCAGCTTGGTTTGCTGTTCTAATACTGAATTCAGTGGGAGTAGCATTAGGTCCCTGATTGGTGGTCTGGGGGGAGGGATAGCTCAGTGGTTTGAGCATTGGCCTGCTAAACCCAGCGTTGTGAGTTCAATCCTTGAGGGGGCCACTTAGGGATCTAGGGCAAAAATCAGTACTTGGTCCTGCCAGTGAAGGCAGGGGGCTGGACTCGATGACCTTTCAAGGTCCCTTCCAGTTCTAGGAGATAGGATATCTCCATAAATTTAAAAGAACCAAAACACTTGAAACCTGCTCATTGTGTGAATATAAAAAGTTTACATATGATATATGACTGGTGGAATTTCCCCCCAAGTTATATATTTTTGTTAAATGCTGAAAGGCACAATTCCGGAACCAATGTCTATAATTGCATTTTTATGTGTTGGTGCTACTCAGGCCCATGACTGCAAAGTTCCAAGTTAGAATCCAAACTTTCCCAAAGCATAAGGGGAACATTGGTTCGGAGTTCTGTAGAAATAGGTACACAAGTTGTGAAGTCTGGATTCGCCAAAGTTTAGTGCACAGGCAGGGGCAGAGTGGTGGTGGGTTTGTAGGGGTGGAGAGTGGAGCATGTTAGCTTATATCTGGAGACTCTGGCCTTCACTTGTGTGGGTACACATTCTTGCCCTGCAAAAGTATATTCACTCGCAGGGGATGGGGTTTACACAAAATCTATTTGTCCACTTGGGATATGTTCTTGGAGATTCTGTCACCTACCCTCATAGTGGATGGACTATCACTTGCTGGCATAAGTGTTAGTGCTGGAAAAGTGTGCATGCCGGTGTGTGGTACATGGACATTAGTGCTGGGTTGATGTCCTAATAAAAAACAGGCCCCAATATTTAAATTCATATCATTTGTGTGTGTGTGTGTTCTCTTGATTATCTTCTGGCACACAAATATGATAAAGTGGATTTCATGTCATCACTACACACAAGGTGCATGCCAAGTTTTCTGATGTTTGATTAATTGCCTGGCTTTATCCAGAGGAGTTGGTAATTTTCAAAGGGCTTCATGAATAAGTGGAAAGACAGCAAATGTATAAGATTGTTTCCATAGAAATAGATTCACTATCATGCCAACTCTTGAAAATATGTGCCAGCAATTAAGATAGTTTTTGGTTCTATTTGTTCATTTATTTTAAATTGTATTATTGGGGATTTTTAGCAGCAATACTCATGCTAGCTCTCCTTTTCTCTAAAATGACTTCCAGTTTCTTCAGAATGATGTATGACTGCCCAATGCACCCTTTAAAAGCATCAAGGGAATGAGAAAATCTGGTGGAAAACAAAGCCATCTTGATGCACTTCAGCATTTATGTAGCCCTGAGGAATACATTCTATCTCTGTAGCCAGCAATAACAGAAGGTAAGAGTAGGTGAGAAATTCAGTAAGACATACTGACATGATGATATATGGTTCTAGAAAAACCTCACACCAGAATTTAGTCCAAAATATAACAAAAATGGAAAAAATGTTCATTTGTATCTGATAACAAAAAGTGGGGAATACACAATGGAAGAAGCTGAATTATAGGTACTAATTTTGGGGATATTGTGCACC
Source organism: Chrysemys picta bellii (assembly GCF_011386835.1). Lineage (NCBI taxonomy): Eukaryota > Metazoa > Chordata > Testudines > Emydidae > Chrysemys > Chrysemys picta. The sequence continues at coordinate 36,112,685 of NC_088804.1, read as the reverse complement.
ATATAGGCTGCACGTCTTGTGCCATAGACATCCAATGCTTGTTTTAACCAACTCTCTTCTCCTTTTTCTTATTGTGACGATAAGTAGGCAAAATCTATCAGATGTTTAGATGATCAAGTCCATCCCAACATTCTGTACAGAAAACTGCAGTAGGCTTCTATTCTAAATACTGTAGGTGCCCAAGGGTATAATGTCCTGCCATATCTTTTCTCTGACTTTAGACCAGTTGTCTTTGTTTGTCTAACTATCTTTTTTGGTGATGAAACTTGAAAAGGAAAATGTGATTTACCAATTCTGATCTGGGTGAGATTTGAAGATATTCAGACAATTCACGCACTCCCTAAAAGACAAGCACTTACCTACGTACCTGACTGGCCCTTATCACCTTTCAAGTTTGAGTGTGACTATGCCTTAGCTGTTTTATTTATGTTATCAAGTCTAGTTTGTTATATTTGTTATTGCTTGCTGTGCTGAAAAGATTGCTATTTCTGATTTTGCTGTCCCTTTTGGGCCTGTAGGAAAATTAAATATGCTTTCTCAGAAGTGGAACAAAAGTAGTAAGGGACAGATTTCTACTGGCAGTTACCTTGGTATAAATTTAGAGTGACTTCCATTACTTTGCTGGTTTATATACAAACTGAATTTGATACTGCATGTTTAAATATTAACGAAGAAGAATACTAATGTAATTCAATTTCTGTTAGATTTGCCAATTGGTAATGGGGCACAAGCTTTACCCATGGTGTGGTTGAGAAAATGCTGCTTTGTATATTCCACAGCTATATGATTTGATGATAATATACAGGCATTTCTGAACAAAAAAATGTGTTTTTTCAAAGAAAAAGGACAGGGTATTTTCATAAAGCAAATGATCCTTCTTTGCAAGTGAGTGGGTACTAAAGACTTTAAGCACTGGAATAAATTGCCAAGGGAGGTTGTGGAATCTCCATCATTGGAGATTTTTAAGAGCAAGTTAGACAAACACCTTTCAGGAATGGTCTAGATCAGGGGTCAGCAACGTTTGGCACGCGACTCGACAGGGTAAGCACCCTAGCGGGCCGGGCCAGTTTATTTACCTGCTGCTATGGCAGGTTTGGCCGATCGCGGCCCCCACTCGCCGCAGTTCGCCGTCCCGGGCCAATGGGGGTGGCAGGAAGCGGCGTGGGCCAAGGGATGTGCTGGCCGTGGCTTCCCACTGCCCCTATTCGCCTGGGACGGCGAACCGCTGCCAGTGGGGGCCACGATCGGCCGAACCTGCCGCGTCAGCAGGTAAATAAACTGGCCCGGCCCGCTAGGGTGCTTACCCTTGTGAGCTGCATGCTGAACGTTGCCGACCCCTGGAGCGGCGAACAGCAGAGGCTAACAGCGGGAGTTTGCCTGGGAGCTGTCCAAGAGGAGGTACGCTAAGTGCTGCATTAGGGGGGCTGTGTTGGTGAGTATCTGAGTGCCTGCTGCTGGGACAGTTGGTCAGTTTGACCGTGTGCTTGATTGCTTGCTTGTTTGTTTGAAAAGTGTGAATTGGGAGTGCTTTGTTCCAGGTGGGCCTTGAGTGGGCCTGACTGGTATATAAGGGCAGTCAGCAGCGAACCAGCTGAGCGGCGAACAGCAGAGGCTAACAGCGGGAGTTTGCCTGGGAGTTCACGTGGGGAGAGCGCACTGAGGCTTTTATCTGCAGGTTTCTCTGAGTAGTTCCTGCAACAGTTGAGGAAGCTCCTAAGAGGACGGTGATATGGAAGGTGAGCGAACAGCTGTTGTAACCTGCACAGGTTGTGCCATGTTTGTCTTTCTTCCACAGGACAGAAGCGACTTTGTCTGTACAAAGTGCAAGCTGGTCTCCATATTGGAAGAGAAGGTTCGAGGGCTGGAGAAACGAGTGTCGACTCTGCGTTGCATAAGGGAAAATGAAGATTTCCTGGACAGACGTCAGGAGATACTTCTATGGCCACAATGTTCTGAAGATCCAGAGCAGGCGCAGCAGGGACAGAAGGATTGTGAAGAGGTTTGGCAGCATGTGACCTCCAGAAGGAGAAAGAGGAGCATCCATGCACCAGCAATGGACATACAGGTGAGCAATCGTTTCCATGTTCTCTCTACGGTACTAATGCGGAGAGTGGACTAGATGACTCATCTGAGGGAAGGGAGCAGAAGGAGACTCCACCGATTGGAGGGCAAAAGATGCACTGTCCTAGGGATGGGGGTTCCACGACCACCACTCCCAAGAGGAGGAGGAGGGTGGTGGTGGTCGGGGACTCCCTCCTCAGGGGGACTGAGGCATCTATCTGCCGCCCCGACCGGGAAAACCGAGAGGTCTGCTGCTTGCCAGGAGCTAGGATTCAAGATGTGATGGAGAGACTGCCGAGACTCATCAAGCCCTCAGATCGCTACCCCTTCCTGCTTCTCCACGTGGGCACCAATGATACTGCCAAGAATGACCTTGAGCGGATCACTGCAGACTACGTGGCTCTGGGAAGAAGGATAAAGGAGTTTGAGGTGCAAGTGGTGTTCTCGTCCATCCTCCCTGTGCAAGGAAAAGGCCGGGTTAGAGACGTCGAATCGTGGAAGTCAACGAATGGCTACGCAGGTGGTGTCGGAGAGAAGGCTTTGGATTCTTCGACCATGGGATGGTGTTCCAAGAAGAAGGAGTGCTAGGCAGAGATGGGCTCCACCTAACGAAGAGAGGGAAGAGCATCTTCGCCAGCAGGCTGGCTAACCTAGTGAGGAGGGCTTTAAACTAGGTTCACCGGGGGAAGGAGACCAAAGCCCTGAGGTAAGTGGGGAAATGGGATCCTGGGAGGAAGCACAAGCAGGAGAGCGCAAGAGGGGAGGACTCCTGTCTCATACTGAGAAAGAGGGACGATCGATGAGTTATCTTAAGTGCCTATACACAAATGCAAGAAGCCTGGGAAACAAGCAGGGAGAACTGGAAGTCCTGGCACAGTCAGGGAACTATGATGTGATTGGAATAACAGAGACTTGGTGGGATAACTCACATGACTGGAGTACTGTCATGGATGGATATAAACTGTTCAGGAAGGACAGGCAGGGCAGAAAAGGTGGGGGAGTTGCGTTGTATGTAAGAGAGGAGTATGACTGCTCAGAGCTCCGGTATGAAACTGCAGAAAAACCTGAGAGTCTCTGGATAAAGTTGAGAAGTGTGAGCAACAAGGGTGATGTCGTGGTTGGAGTCTGCTATAGACCACCAGACCAGGGGGATGAGGTGGACGAGGCTTTCTTCTGGCAACTAGCAGAAGTTGCTAGATCGCAGGCCCTGGTTCTCATGGGAGACTTTAATCACCCTGATATCTGCTGGGAGAGCAATACAGCGGTGCACAGGCAATCCAGGAAATTTTTGGATAGTGTAGGGGACAATTTCCTGGTGCAAGTGCTGGAGGAACCAACTAGGGGCAAAGCTTTTCTTGACCTGCTGCTCACAAACAGGGAAGAACTAGTAGGGGAAGCAAAAGTGAATGGGAACCTGGGAGGCAGTGACCATGAGATGGTCGAGTTCAGGATCCTGACACAAGGAAGAAAGGAGGGCAGCAGAATACGGACCCTGGACTTCAGAAAAGCAGACTTTGACTCCCTCAGGGAACAGATGGGCAGGATCCCCTGGGAGAATAACATGAAGGGCAAAGGGGTCCAGGAGAGCTGGCTGTATTTTAAAGAATCCTTATTGAGGTTGCAGGAACAACCATCCCGATGTGTAGAAAGAATAGTAAATATGGCAGGCGACCAGCTTGGCTAAACAGTGAAATCCTTGCTGATCTTAAACGCAAAAAAGAAGCTTACAAGAAGTGGGAGTTTGGACAAATGACCAGGGAGGAGTATAAAAATATTGCTCATGCGTGCAGGAGTGAAATCAGGAAGGCCAAATCACACTTGGAGTTGCAGTTAGCAAGAGATGTTAAGAGTAACAAGAAGGGTTTCTTCAGGTATGTTAGCAACAAGAAAAAAATCAAGGAAAGTGTGGGCCCCTTACTGAATGAGGGAGGCAACCTAGTGACCGAGGATGTGGAAAAAGCTAATGTACTCAATGATTTTTTTGCCTCTGTCTTCATGCACAAGGTCAGCTCCCAGATTGCTGCACTGGGCAGTACAGCATGGGGAGAAGGTGACCAACCCTCTGTGGAGAAAGAAGTGGTTCGGGACTATTTAGAAAAACTGGACGTGCACAAGTCCATGGGGCCGGATGCGCTGCATTCGAGGGTGCTAAAGGAGTTGGCGGGTGAGATTGCAGAGCCATTAGCCATTATTTTTGAAAATTCATGGCGATCGGGGGAGGTCCCAGATGACTGGAAAAAGGCTAATGTAGTGCCCATCTTTAAAAAAGGGAAGAAGGAGGATCCGGGGAACTACAGGCCAGTCAGCCTCACCTCAGTCCCTGGAAAAATCATGGAGCAGGTCCTCAAGGAAACAATTATGAAACATTTAGAGGAGAGGAAAGTGATCAGGAACAGTCAGCATGGATTCACGAAGAGGAAGTCGTGCCTGACTAACCTAATTGCCTTCTATGATGAGATAACTGTCTCTGTGGATGAGGGGAAAGCAGTGGATGTGTTATTCCTTGACTTTAGCAAAGCTTTTGATACGGTCTCCCACAGTATTCTTGCAGCCAAGTTAAAGAAGTATGGGCTGGATGAATGGACTGTAAGGTGGATAGAAAGCTGGCTAGATCGTCGGGCTCAACGGGTAGTGATCAATGGCTCCATGTCTAGTTGGCAGCCGGTTTCAAGCGGAGTGCCCCAAGGGTCGGTCCTGGGGACGGTTTTGTTTAATATCTTTATTAATGATCTGGAGGATGGTGTGGACTGCACTCTCAGCAAGTTTGCAGATGACACTAAACTAGGAGGCGTGGTAGATACACTAGAGGGTAGGGATCGGATACAGAGGGACCTAGACAAATTAGAGGATTGGGCCGAAAAAAACCTGATGAGGTTCAACAAGGACAAGTGCAGAGTCCTGCACTTGGGACGGAAGAATCCCATGCACTGCTACAGACTAGGGACCGAATGGCTAGGTAGCAGTTCTGCAGAAAAGGACCTAGGGGTCACAGTGGACGAGAAGCTGGATATGAGTCAACAGTGTGCTCTTGTTGCCAAGAAGGCTAACGGCATTTTGGGCTGTATAAGTAGGGGCATTGCCAGCAGATCGAGGGACGTGATCGTTCCCCTTTATTCGACATTGGTGAGGCCTCATCTGGAATACTGTGTCCCGTTTTGGGCCCCACACTACAAGAAGGATGTGGAAAAATTGGAAAGAGTCCAGCGGAGGGCAACAAAAATGATTAGGGGTCTGGAGCACATGACTTATGAGGAGAGGCTGAGGGAACTGGGATTGTTTAGTCTCCAGAAGAGAAGAATGAGGGGGGATTTGATAGCAGCCTTCAACTACCTGAAGGGGGGTTCCAAAGAGGATGGAGCTCGGCTGTTCTCAGTGGTGGCAGATGACAGAACAAGGAGCAATGGTCTCAAGTTGCAGTGGGGGAGGTCCAGGTTGGATATCAGGAAAAACTATTTCACTAGGAGGGTGGTGAAACACTGGAATGCGTTACCTAGGGAGGTGGTGGAGTCTCCTTCCTTGGAGGTTTTTAAGGCCCGGCTTGACAAAGCCCTGGCTGGGATGATTTAGCTGGGAATTGGTCCTGCTTTGAGCAGGGGGTTGGACTAGATGACCTCTTGAGGTCCCTTCCAACTCTGATATTCTATGATTCTATGGTCTAGATAATTAGTCCTGTCACGAGTGCAGGAGACTGGATTAGATGACCTCTCGAGGTCCCTTCCAGTTCTATGATTCTAGCATCCTCCTAGCACTTACAAAGTTTGAGAGTGTCTCTCTTTTTAGCTTAAGAACACTGTGCAGTAATGAATAGGGATAGATTATCTCCATCGTGATGCCTACAAGAAATTAACTAAGCACTGACAGTTGAGTTGAAGGGGGTGGGTGGCAAAATTTGACACTAAGTTTATTTCTCTCTCTCTCGATATATATATATATATATATATATATATATATATATATATATATATATATATATATATATATATATATATATATATATATATATATATATAATTGCAAGCATATATTAGTATGCTACATACAAATGTACTATGTTAACAGAACATAGCAAAATCAGGCACTCAGATGATAGGAAATGAGTGAATTAAGACTGCCTGTTCAACTTTAATTTGTCACCTTTCTGCATGTGCCTTATGAAACAAGGTGAAATCCTGGTCCTATCTGAGTCAATTGCACAACTCCCATTGACTTCTATGGGGTTAGGATTTCACACAGTCTTTAATTACAGGACCTCATATTTTTTATTTCACATGAACCCTGCCTCATTCAGTGCACAGGATATATCGTCCTCACTGAATAGGTGACTACTCAATTCTATTTTTTTATCCTCATCATTAAATGTCCAGCCTTGTTTACTGCACATTAAACCCCGCACTGAATACAAAATTATTAATTTCCCCATGGGCTTTTCTATTCTGGTCTGAACATAGTACCTGATTGCTTCACTAATATTAATGAATTTATGCTCACAACACCGTCGATCCCGCGCTGTGTGGACCCCACGTAAGTCGATCTAAGATACTTAGACTTCAGCTACGTTATTCACGTAGCTGAAGTTGCGTGTCTTAGATCGATCCCTCCCCCAGTGTAGACCAGCCCCAAGACACCTAGAGCCTGAGTTTTCAGAGTAGGTAGTATTTTTCTAGCACTTTATATCTTCAAAGCACAGTTACAATTGCAAGATCAACCTCAATCCTGCCATTTTCTAACTTTTGAGTGCTTGACTTTGCAACTTTAATGTTATTCTGACCATTTTTAATGCAATTTGTTTTGATTTTTTTAAAAAGTATATTAAAAAATGGAAATACTATCAAGTGAAATTCTGCTGGCCACCACAGGGGTCATCTTCAGCGCTGGAACCATTAGATTCACAGCACAGTCCATTAGGTAGAGAGGAGTAAGAGGTAGCAAAAGACTTATTTTCTATGTGGTCCAGCCACTACAGGGAGATGAGACACAAACTTTGCCAGTGGGTTTCACAGCTATTTGTTAGACAGCAGAGGAATGTTGAGATGCTGGAATCCTGGGTTCAGTTTCTGTTCCGGAGAGGAGTCTGTTTTATAACCCTTCTCCCCTTATTCCCCCAGACCTTACCCTCTTCCCTTCTGCTTCTATCTACACTCCAGCTTGCTCCCTATCCAGCCCTTAATCACCTCCTGTCTCTGCCCCCATTTGTTCCTATCCTTCCCCTTCCTGCATCAGCTCCTCTCTCTTTCTTCCTTTGCTATTACTGTAACCCCCTTCAGGTCCTGTCCCAGAGCCCGCCTCCTGGTCCCTATGCCCTCCTCGCCTGTCCACAACCCCGACCACTTCTTGCTCCTGTCCTTAGCTCTGCTCATTCCTCTGCCGTTGAGGGAGGCTGTTTCCTTCTTTTCATCAAAACTGCCTGAGCACCAGCAGTAGGAGCATTCAAAACACAAGAGAGGCCATTGTCCCAATTGTAATTTCGGTGTCTGACACCACAGCAGGCCCAAGAAGCCTGGCGGAGCAATTGCAGGAAAAGGCCCGAACCTCTGCAGCGCTGGGATGGCCTATGCTCAGTTGCTCTGTAGATATACTGCATGCACAGTCCGTTGATACAGGAGCATACCCCATCCCCATACATCTCCTATGCACTGAGCATGCTCCATCCCCATACATCTCCTATGCACTGAGCATGCTCCATCCCCATACATCTCCTATGCTCAGTGCATATGGAATCTTTAGAGACTAATGCTTCCACACCTCTATTGACCATGTGCAAAATGCAATTTTCAGAGCCTTATAATTTGCCCAAATTTGGGTAGATTTTAACAGGGACACTGCATATGTCACATTTGTTACAGAAAACCTATTTTAGGAATGTTTTAAAGGGGTGTACTTATTGAATTGAATTTCTTTCTATATCCATTCCCCCATAAAGTCAAACACCATAGGTACCAGAGTCCAACTCCAACTTTACATGGCTCAGAGGAAGCTATGGAAAATTGTTAAAAGAACTTAAGATGTAACACAGATCCTTCCAGCGCCAGAAGCAAGTGCTGCGTGTTCCACTGTGAAGCCGAAAGCCTCCTGTTCCGATAGTATAAAGTTCCTGTTTATAGCCCTGCAGAGTCATGAGGTAAGAAACTTTAAATCTGCAACATTTTATGTATTAAAAAAAATCTATCACTAGCTCAGGACTGAATATCACCCAACCTGGGGTTTACACAGATAGAGTTATGTAGGGAATTTCATATTTGCAAGGGAAAGGATGAAGCATTTATCTGGTGAGTTGATTGAAAAAAATTGAATTTTTGAAATGGCCCCCGTGTTTAATAGGCCCTGAACACACACATTACTGGCCAGATGTGCATAATAGACACCATTATCATACGACTCTGCAAACAATGTACCACATGGATATTAATTACCTACCTGTTTGTGGAGTATGTCTCTGTGTGCATGGGTACACAGCACAAATTGGTCATAAACCCACAGAAAGTTTGATTCATGGGTGACGTCTGTTTGAGCCAAGTGTTGAAGTGCAGACTTGCCACTGCTTAACAAAGTGCATAATTTCACTTACACGCAAAAACTATTTACAGAAACTGGGCTCCTTATTACTCAGCTAATAGAAAAAATCCAATTCAACTCTGCAAGATTTTTTCTATTACAGTAACTTCACAGAGCTCTGTTTAGTGAAAAATGAGTGCTAAAACCTCCATTCTAAGAATAGCCACATGTGATTTTGAAAGAAGATGGGATGCTTAATTCCTAGAAATGCACAGATCAGGGTGATTCATGGCTGAACAGCACCTGGAACACTAGCAGCTACAGTACTATGTGCAGCACTGTGGAAGACCTGAGTATGGGAATGGCTCCTTTCTAGACACCAGAGACCCAGCCTCATGGGAATTTTGCCAGTGATTTCAAAGTGGCCAAAATGTCAGCCCTGACCTCATGGATACTAGATGTGAGCGAACCCACACTTATATGAAGTATATTGACACCATCTGAATCTCTTGGATCTTCAAACCAGGCCAAAGGGATCTGCAAGAATTCCAACATGCCCTTTGTGCACCCAGAACATGAATACCAGGAAAATAGCTACTCTTCTGTTATACAAATTCTGGTTCTGGATCTGGTCGAAAGAAGGAAGTTTAGAGGTACATAACAATGACAAAGGGCTTATTGCATTTTTCTCTGGCCAGTGTTGGAGACAGTATTCGGCATGAGACAGACCATTGGTCTCATTTGGCATGGATGTCCTACAGCAAGCTCTTGTTCAGGTTTTTGTTTTTACTATTACAGCCTGGCCTTTGCTTATAGAATAACAGTGGTCTCATGAGTTATCTTCTATACTTATTATCACACAAACACCTTTCCTTAAGAGCACAGTGGAAGTGTTTTAGAACTTTTCAAATATAATTTGGCTGTGTGGAACTCCGGAATTCCATGAAACATGAACTATTAACTGCATTTTTTACCACCAACTTCATAGTGACCCAACCACCTCACACAACATCCCTACATTTAATATCCAAATATATAATAACCAAGATGCTTCTCACTTCTTACAAGGGGTCGGTATCTTCTTATTCTGTAACTGGCATAAAATAATGACAAAGTGAGTTATTATCAGGATCTATCTTGCACTATGGGCATAACTTGTGACTTATATACCCCATTGTTTTAGTTCTCTAGAAGAACTGCAATATTGTTTAGTCAGTGACATGAAAAATGTGCCCTATAATTTTATGGTTCAGAGCAATTCATTCTCTGCACTGACATGGTTGAAAACATTATGTGAAATAATGCTGTTTTGCAGGGGGGAAAAAGAGGGTCTAATTAGACTCCCCTTAAAATGTTACATTCATCCTTGTTAATCAAGAATTTGGAGCTCTTAGGGAAATATCAGGGGAGGTTTATATTGGTTTTGATGGCTTTTCTGATTACATGAAAACAAACACATTCTCAAGTCTATCATCATGTGTAACTTTAACAACACATTAAATACGGTTTATAGACAGGGTAGGGCAGATTGCACATTTTAGGAATGTAACTGTTCTGTCAGGCGTTATTGGCAGCAACAAGGGCTGAGTTCAAATAAGCCAAGGGTCTCTTTTAAACCTAAGAAAAGATCAGCATCTTGAACTCCCCCCACCCACAGAATTTCTGGGATTACTGAACACTTTATGTGGGCATGCTTAATAGGCAATACTTCCCCCCTCACAAGCACTAAGTCTGCATATGAAACAAAGACAACTTTAGTAGAAAGGAAAACAGCATCAACCTGGGAAAACGCAGCAATGCTATATCTAAATGAATGCTAAGTAAAACACTCCTCCATTGTGACTTTGGCAATTGTCTGTTAGCTTGGTTCCTTGCCTACCCGTGTGAATGTCCAATAGGCAAATGTCTATTACCACATCACTTCTCCCCGCCCCATCTGCTAAACCCCACTCATAGTTTGGTGTCAGTGGATAGCATAGTCCCAGAGTCCTGAGGTGTGCTCAGGCAGGCCTGTCTCCAGTCCCTGGGGAAGTGCTGCCTGGTCCTGTCCTGAGGCTCTACCACCTAACCCAGCTATCAAGTTGTCAGCTTTATTTAGTAGCCGGTTACAAGGGTCCTCCCTAGAGTGCTACTATCCTCTGAGGCTTTAGTGAAGAAGTCTTCCTGCATTGCATCCCATCATGGAGCTGCCTCTGCATCACCTCCCATTGCACAGTCTACATCACTTCTCGCAGTGAAGTCCCTTCAACAGCATAGGATCCTCTGGAGATAAGAAACAGTAGCATATAGCACTCTTGAACAGAGTTCTTGCCATTATGGGTATACTCCTTGCCATGAGATAGGAATCTTTCCCCCTTTTCTCAGTTCAGTTCTATTACTCAACCAATTCTGAGCTATTGTACCATGATGGTGGCTCTAGAAGAATTCTGGGTTAGAAAGTTGATGCAAATGAAGCTCTCTGTAGCTGTATATCTCCCTGCTCACTCACAGATGGGAACAGATCGCTCCTTCCCCTCTGGAGCTTGTTCGTCCACCTAGAGTTCTGGGTATGTATCTTATGCAGATGAAGCAGCTCTGTGGCCGTTCTTCACACTGTTTCCCCAACAGATGGAAGCAGAGAACTCCCTCTACAGCGTCTAGCCACAGGGCTTACAGGAAAGGAGACTGAGCCAGATCTTCTGGTTCATTAAGCCAGCTTTGTGCTGCTATCCTGCTGGAAAACTGCCCTAAACCCAGTTTAACTACCACCAGAGGATTCCCCTCCAGCATTGAGTGATCCTTGGCTGACAAAGAGACACCATGGTAGCTTCTGCACCATAACGGTGCTCATTGCAGCAAGTGCATGGGGTGCGGCCAAGGTAAAAGGGGCATAACTGGGGAATCTTTGTGCCCATAAAGGCCTGGTGCCATATCAACTCCTCTGCTGCTGCTGCTGCTGTTTGGAGCCCGGGTAAGAGTGAAGACTGCTCTAATCAGCACACAGTGCAGAGCCCAGGATTAGGAAGCTCAAAGGTGCACCCCCACCGCACCCTGACTTGTGCTGAGAACTGGTCCATGGGATCCCAGGAATTGGCCCGCACTGCATTTTGGCCGGGGGCAATTTTTTCACTCATCTTTCTAATTCTTAGAGCAGCTGCTGTTCTCAATTCCTTCCATGCTACTCATGAGGTAATTTCAGAACTTCAAACCAGCTGTTTTTAAAGATACCCACCTGGCCTCTCTGTTTGTATCTGAGTCAGATCACCTCCTTCCATGGAGGAGAAACCAGCAAGGGTGGACCGGAGGGGCAGGATATCTCAGAAAGGAGATGTGAGGTCTCTTGCCAAATATTTCCACAAGGGACTTGAGGACCTGTGGAATTCAGACAACGTGAAGGTTCCCAGCCTATGAAAGAACTTTCCAGATCAATGAATCCTGCCTCTGCTGCTGTTCCTCACCACTGCCAATGTGGCTCCATCCACAACCATGGTACCATAGGCTGGTTCCCTTCATGATTTGTCAGAAGCATCCATGGAGGAGACCCAAAGCAGCATTTATTCCTGCTCTGGTTCTGCTTCATTAGAATCTGTACAGCAAGTGGCAGAGAGAAGCCTATCCCATGTTCATCATTTTTCCTTTATCCCTGGCTTAAAAGCCCACAGAACATCCATGAAGGAGTACCCAACAATGCTTCAGGGAGTGAGGAAGCACGGCTTCATTTTCAGGGCATGACCGTACATCAATAAACACAGGGCAATCTTCATTTCCGCAACAAATTCTTCATTCCCTTCTTGCAATGACTTAACCTACATAGTCTGGCTTCTTATTTGTCTGATCAGTTAAGACCGCTTGGCTTAATCCTTTATACTCATGCAGGAAAGAGACTCTCCTTTCCTCAGGGAACTTGCCTCATGCACTTGGGGTGAGATTCTTCTTTCCGGTGGAACTTATCTCTTTGTCCAGCTCTAAGGTTGAGGAGAATGTTTGGTGGTTGTGGTGGTGTGTGAGGTGCGGATGAGATGTCAGGGTTCCTCACCTGTGTGGTCATGTTCAGCCTCCTTTCATAGATTTGGTAGAACTTGGTTTCCAGATCTGGCAGATTTTTAAATTCTCTCCAGCCTAAGGATTTTACTCCAGCCATTGATTCTCTTCAGTCTCATTTCACTAGTTTGTTCCCACCAGAGAGATTCTCTTGCCAGCTGCTTCCTCACAGTTAATTCAATGTGTGTGATCTCTCCAGGTAGTGCCAGCCAAATGCCCTTTAGCTGCAAATAATTCTCAGAACAGGAGAAACACTGATAGATCTTGGACCCAATTTTCTTCTCACCCCTCTTAACCCCACTTGAGTTATACATGTAAAAGTGGTGTGTGAAGAGAATCAAGCATACCCATCCCTTTCTAGAAGCCCCTCCAATCACAATATCTTCACTCCTTTTCTCATTTTACTGTTAGTCTAAACAGTTTGTTACACAGGGGGAGAATTGTACATTTATCTCACCACTTAATAAATGAAAGACACGTCAGTTTGTTCAGATTACCAAGGAGCAATGTATGTGAATCTTTCATTCAAAGTTTCTTCTCTCTGAATATTAGTATTACAACTACACCACAATACAGCTCACACACCAATATACTTACACTGCTACTATAACCACATACAAAAAAAGGTTTTCAGTGAAAATGCTGTTCTGCAGGGTGGTCTGTAAGAATTCCCTCTAGAGCATGAAGGAATGGGCAGGACTGTTTCTTTCAGAATGAGGTGATTCAAGCCTCTTCCACTCCCCTGTCTCTGGATTCCACTGCTACAATTAGCATCTCAGGAGGCAATGCTTTGTGTTTCAAAGATTTTGGCAGGAAGGGGAGGATAGGAATGACCTGTACCTTAGGCCAAGTTCTCATGATTTCCCTCTCCATCTCCATTATTTTTAAAGCAGTTTGTACTCCCCAATATACATCATCTTCAGATTTAGAGATGCGCTCCAAATTCCCAGGGCGTGGATTTTGGACAGGCCATAAATACAGCTGCAGAGCTAACTCAAGATGCTCTTGGGTGTAACTTAAAATGAAAAACCCTGGTGCTGCATACTGAGAGTATGGCTCAGCCATTATTTTTTAAAAATAAGATCTATTTTTCTATCTGTATAAGGAAAACAATCTCCTGAGGTTAGGGGTCCAAAGACAACCCTTTCTGACTCGGGAAGACATATTTAACAAGGACTGCGTGTATTACTTCATAAGCATGCACTCTTACTTTGAGACTTGCTGTCCCTCTCTCATTATATAGTACTTCCTTAACATGATTGCAGTGCAACCTAAAGCAAGTTTATTGACCCATGCCTACAATAAAAGTGTGTCTTAAAAAAGACTCAGTATGCATTGGAGTATGCAAAATTAATCCCTTAACAGTTGGCGAGGAATGTTGTTTGAAGTCTCATCATTCTTGGACAGAGGGTGCTCAGATTTGCTTGAAAAAACCCAACTTGCAGCAGAGAATGAAATACATTTCTTGAATTAGTTTAATGATGCATAGCTTCTGATTTCACTACATATAAAACTAGGAACTGGCAGCACAAATGGGAATAACAGACGTAAACCATTTCTTTATTCCACTGAAATCTGCTTAGTTTCTCCAATGTTTGGAAGTCAGGATGAACTCACTGAGCTTGCAAATTTCACATTTAATGTAGTCTCAACACTACCTTACAGGTCGTTAGGAAACTGCTCCGTCTTTTCAAAGATGAAACATGGCAGTTTTCACTTATACCAGCAGAAATCTGCAGGATCTCCACTGACTTCAGTGGACTGCACTAAACACTGACTCTAGGTTCCTGAAGATGGACCAGAGCAAAATCTGGCTCACTTGTAAAAGTAACCACCAATGGACTTAGTAGACACTTTGCTGCCCGGTTGCACTTTGAGCAAAGATATTAAAAAATAAGTATCATTCTTTAACTCATGTCCTGAGAGACTCAGGGCTTGTCAACACTTACAACACTGCAGCGGTACACCCCTGAGTGACATAGTTATACCAACATAAGTTTGTAGTGTAGACCAGGGCTCAGCATTATTACTTTCACAGTCTGTTATTCAGGAAAGCAGCCCCATTAGAATGTGTCAGTGTTTTGCGCTAAGGCTCAAGTCCAATATAAGAAGTAAAACAAAGTCTGTTTTACATTTCAACATAGACAGCTGTAATTTGGACACCATGCTATGAAGAGCAAGAACTGATTCGATCTCATTGTCACTAGTATAAATGAGGAGCCATACCACCAAAGCCACTGGAGATATTCTGGTTTCATATTGGTGTATTTCCACTGACTTCAAACGCATTGTAAATGAGATCAGAATCAGACCTTAGGATTGTTAATGTGTCATATTTACTGTAAAATAACCACATTGGCTTTCAAAGTAATGCAGCTGAGACCTCATCAGTATTATTATTTATTAATTCATTTGTATTATTGTACTTAGGAGCCCAAGTTATGAATCAGGACCGCACTGCGCTAGGTGCTGTACAAACTACGACAGTGACCTTCAGCTATCTATTCAGACATCCTTGATATTATATGGCATCAACTGGGATTGACTACAGATGAGTTGCCAAAATTATTGCATATAATTTTGATAAAGTTTCCATTCCTATGAACCTCATTCTAGCATGGGTTCTATTTCTAAGCACTCCAGCTTCAAATACATCTTGTCAGATATGAATTAAGGCCATTTTAATTTTGTTATTTAATTAATTATACATGCTGTATTCCATAAACTATTTTTTTCCTGGAGATGTTTCCACAGCAACCAGTCACATCACTTACCAAGAATGAAAGTTGCAATAATATACTTACATAAATAATTAAAAATCCTAGAGCAGAGTAGGTAATAAAAATATATTGCCATGATAAAACATGAAGCCAGAGAGCATTGCTTTAATTAAAAATTATAAGCACACTGCAGTAAACAACTTAGTTACACTTAGTTTGAAGTCTAACTATTGTGTATCCTGTACTTGTTGAATCCAAAGAGCAAAGAAATGACAAAACTGATCTCTCCATGCAGACAAATTATTGAGGCCGGTAACTATGTTTAATTAAGATCTATTGTTAATAATGGATTTCAGAAACCAAGGCTCTTCTTTTAATTTCCCAAGGTAGAAATGTTATTAAATTTGGCCTTTAACTTCTCATTGACACATACCCTTGAAACTTCTGATTAAAATTTCAGAGGTGGGAAAGAGGCACCCAAAATTAAACTCTTAAATCTGGCACAAAAATAACAGTGATCCTGGATTAAGAAATCAAATTTGAGAAACTTCATTATCAGTCTATTAATAAATTGTTGGATTATAATTAATAAGGGGGCTTCTGGATTTATTATTATTTATTATTATTATAATAAAAAGTTGGGAGCTGTAGAAGGAACTGAATACTTCTGAAAAAAATATAGGTTAATATAGATTAATCAGTCTTAAAATTGCAATTGTACGTTAACTGGTTCCATTGCTTTCTCCCTGTGGACACAGAGGGACAAAATTTTGCTCTCAGTTACATTAGTGTAAATTGGGAGAATTTTGGTTTTATCTACAGGTTCTTGTTTTGAAGGCTTGATTCAAATTCCACTGTACTCAAGGAGAGCCTTTCCATTGACTACAGATCAGGACAGGATTGTCCAAGGCCTGGCTTGAAATTAAGATTACTCTAGATTTAAACAGATGTAACTAAAGTCACAATTGGACTTGGCTCTTGCAGTGTATGGTTGTGCGTTTTCGTTCCCAGTATGATGCTTATAACTCTAATAACATCCCTTGAATGTTAATGCAGGTGCACTGCTAACCATATGCAGACCCATATCTAGACCTACAGGATCATGGGTTTTGATTCTTGCAAATACTTGGAGTCTTTGAATACTTCAAGTTGAAGAACTAGAAGGAAAATTGTCTCAAAAATACAGATGCCTATAGGATCTTTATAAGGCAAGCTATGTTTTCCAAAGAGACAAGTCATTTAAATCAGATTCAGATATTTGGTGCTCAAAGAATAGATTCAGTTTGATTTGGAACCATGGTACAGAAATGTTTCTTTGTGTTATATTCATGGTTTTTAAAGTGTAGTTGTTGCAGTGAACACAGTAGATTAATCTATGTTGGTAGTAATTACTAATAGCTACCAGCACCTCCTAGTTGTAGGTACAGCAAATTGAAAATACCTTTTTTGCACTGAATGGTCTCATACATTAGCTGCAATATGCTGAAAACAAAGGTGAGTGACATGAACAAAACCCCTCAGACCTCTATCTGTACAGACATACATTTTGCAACTGACATATGTATTTTGTTGGGAATAATGGATGCATAGATCAGGGACCTGGGCATGCGGTTCACACAGATGCATGGATCAGGGATGTGGGCATGCACCCACAAACCATGACTTGCACTTGCCCATTAAGGCTTAGTGAATGTGCACTTTGTATTATGCCTGCTTGAAAATTTGATCTTACTATACCGGTACATCCACTGGTGAGAACTACAGAGCATTTTTCCACAATACATGCAATTTTACCCTAGCTAAATTGCAAATGCTTTTCCCTTTCATATAAATGTCTAATCCTTTATTGACTCTTCATAAGCTATTTGCTTCAATAATACCCAGCAGCAGCGAGTTCCACTGCTTAATTACATTGCATTGCATGAAAAATCCTTCCTTTTCTCTATTATTTATTTTGTTCAGTGTTTTCTATATCTTGTATCAAAAAGTAGATATATACAGCCTGATTAGTCTATTCTGAGTCACACACTATTTTCCATACTCCTATTATATTCCCATTTGTTTTTCTCCTTATAAAATTAATAGTCCTTGTCTTGTAAAATACTTCCTTGTATATGATCACTATCCACTCTCAGCCCTCTATACCTCATTGTTTTGCTTTTTCTGGATGTTCAGCATGAGAGAGAAGAAAACCTCTCTTTTGGGTAAAAGAAAATTCCAATTTTTGGCAGTGCAGATATTATCCACATTAGGTTGTGAGCTCTGGGAACCTTTCGTTTAGCTTATGAGCTATTATTATTCAGAATTTCAGGAGTCTTTTGCAGCAGGTTGTGACTAGTGGTAGATTGCAAAAGGATTTGTGCTGTTTGGCTGGCTATATATGCTATTTGAAAAGCAAACTAGAGTTCCCAGCGATCCACTAATACCACCTATAATTTGCATTCCCAACATAATCATTAAAAAAAAATGGCAAAATCAGCAAGTCTGATTGAGAAGTACAGATAGCAGATTCAGGATTATAAGAAAAACCTACTGCATGATTTTCTTAACCCATTTCACGTATACTCCCTATTCTCTTGGGGCTGCTCTCTTAGCAGAACAAGATCAAACATTGCAAATAATTAATGAGCCTTTTCTTATCAAATAGCTCCCATGAAAATACTTAAAACTATCAATAAATTTAGCCCTGTATATGCTAAACTCAATACCAACACCAAAGGGAATATGGGACTTTTTTTCTACATGAGTCAGGCTTTGAATAATGCACCTGAGGGTCATATTGCTGTATCTGACATGATAGAAATTCCACAGCTCTTTTCCATCCATCAACAGAAAGCTATGACAATAGTGAATGAAATAGGAATTCCCTGGAGCAAAGACTAAAATGAAACGAATGGCTAAAAATGCATTCAATAAATAAATACGTTTAAAAAACAGGGGAAATGACATCAGTTAAGATCCATCCTTCAGATAAACTGATTTTTAAGTGACAAAGTTTACAGGTACTCTTGATACAGAAAAACAAAATATTCATAGTCTATTAACTAGATGTTTTTGAGATGCAGGGAACTGAAATCTTTAATTATATGCAGTACCTTTTCCCCCTACATTAAATGTTGAGTACTCTTACCTGTTTAAATTCATCTTCACATCATTTTAATCCCCGCCCTAGTCCAGTCCTTCACAACACTATGCTGATACATGCTTATTTACATTGAATTTCATTAATGATCCATAGACTAATCTTCCGTAAGAAGTGGCTAGTCACTTCTAAACAATCCTTGTGATGATGGACAAATCCACACATCTGAGATGGATTGGCATTCTGGTCTCTACAGGTAGAGCCTTAGTGCCTGCCCTTCAATCACTGGGCACTCAAAGATTCAATTGATTTTGCCTGGAGTGTAGGGAAAACAAGGAATACAGGAGCAGGCCAACACCGTTTGAGCTACATAGCTTATCCATGGCCTTGTTGCTCCCTCTCATGGAAAAAAGGAAATACAGAAGGGTAAAAAATGACTTCTAAATCGCCATGCAGTTTATCATAAAGTCAAAACATCATTCTTCCTTCATGAAAATGGTGTTTGCAACCTCATGCAGTAGGGACTCGGGAGAAGGGGTCACAGACTGCACTGCCCAAGAGAATCCTTAGGGAAATCAGAGCACAATGTTTCTTAATCCCTTTTACATTATTCTATGGCACCTTTCTATCATTCATCTTCAATTCCCTGCAACAAGGCTCCATTTCTAACTGGAAACTCTCCTGGGAAGCACATTACAAAGAGTGGCTGCTCACTGACTTTTTTCCTCACATGCCCCCTCTCAATCTTTAATGACCGACAAGGCAGCTGATCTGTAGAGGGACTCCCCAGGCTACAGCCTCTGGTCCTCCCGTCTGCATTCTACATCCTCGCTCCACCCAGTTTTGCTTCCCTCGTCCAGGTCAAGTGTCTAAGCATCTGATTGAAATGCCTCCTTTGATACGCAGGAAGGTAGAGTTAACATCATTTCAAAGAAAATGCTTTTTTGAGACTAACATCATTGTATGACTTGTGTGTTTTCTAAATGTTCATCCAGTTCCCCAGAGACTCCAGGAACCATTTTTAACTGTAAAAATAATCTGCTTTTTTGGACTGGAAAAATTATTTTCCTCTTTCCACAGCAGCCTTCCCAGAACACTGGTAGATCATCATCATAAGCTGCCTAATATAGCCTGTGGTCTCAAGAGATTCACCCCAGGAACATAGCAATCATATGCCATAAAATAGCTTTAAAATTGATTCTCCATTTTTAAATATGAAAAGATGGCAGCACTTAATAATTGCCAACTTTGTTCCTCAGAGACAGTGTATATGGATGAATTATATTTCTATAGTACAGAAGACATCATCACATGGCTGATGAGAGGAAGACAGCTAAGGGAGCTAGCCAGCTGCTGAATATCTCTGGGGTTTTCTGCCTTCCTGCTATTGATTAACTTTGGCGGGCAAAAAATTAGCACTTCTCTGAGCTAGGATCTTGTCATCCAGGTTAGTAGGACTCTGGGTTAATTTACTGGTTTGCTGTGTGGTATGGTGTGGTTGAAATCTAGGCTCAGTTGCTGACTGTCTGGGCTAGATCGCCCTGCAGTTAGGTGGGTTAACACCTGTATTCAAGTGGGGCTCTTTGAAGTGAGGGCAGTGTAATTTTTTTTAACTAGGCCAGCAATTAGAGGTGGCTGAGTGAGAGAGGGTGAGTCACCCATTCCAGAATGCTGTGCTGGCAACAAGAGAGGAGTAGACCCCAATGGCTGAGGAAGAGAAGTCACCTGCCCCTCCCCCAAGGCTGGGGGACTCATGGCCACCACCCCTGAGAGGAGAAGACATAAGATAGTGGTGGTCAGGGACTCCCTTCTGAGGGGGACAGAAGCATCCATCTGTTAACGTGACACAGGAGGAGTATTGCCTGCCTGGAACCTGCACCTGAGATGTTACAGAAAGCTTGCCAACGCTCATCCGTCCTTCTGACCACTATCCCATGCTGCTCATCCACTTGGGCACTAATGATACTGCCAGGTCTGACCCATAACACATGATCACTGACTACAGGGCTCTGAGAGCAAGGCTGAAGGAGGTGGGGGTGCAGGTGAGATTCTCTTCCATCCTCCTAGTTGAGGATAAGGGCCTAGGCGGAGACACATGCACCCTGGAGATGAGTGCAAAGCTGTACAGATAGTGTTGACAGGACATCTTTGGCTTCCTCGACCATGGGGTGCTATTCCGAAAAGGAGGACTGTTGGGAAGAGATCAGGTCCACCTGACCAAGAAGAGGAAGTGTATTTTTGGACACCGACTAGCCAACCTAGAGAAGATGGCTTTAAATTAGGCTCAAAAGGGGGCAAGTGACAAAAGCCCACTGGTAGATATAAAAAGGTGACCTTGATAGAGGACTAGAAGATGTGGGTGGAGGGAATGAAAAATGACAATAGTGTCATAGAAGCAACAAAATGGAAAAGAGTGGGGAAATCTGCTTAACATCTTAAAAGTCTATATGTAACTGCAAGGGGTATGGGGAATAAACAGGAAGAACTGGAAGGCTTAGTACACAAGTTAAATTGTAACTTAATTGGCATCACTGAGACTTGAAGGGGGTAAACCTCATAAGTGGAATATTTCTATAGAGCAGTATTGCTTGGTCAGGAAGGACAGGAAGGGGAAAAAAGAGGAAGTGTTGCTTTATACATCAAGAATATATACAGTTGTTCTGAGGTCCAGAGGAGGTGAAAGGCCGACCAGTTAAATATCTCTGGGTGAAGATTAATGGGGAAACGAAACATGGTAGGGATCTATTTGAGACCATCAAATCAGGAGGAGGAGGTAGATGCGGCATTTCTAGAACAAATAACAAACAACCAAATTTGGTAAGTAATGAGGGGTGGGGGCATTAACTACTCAGACATCTGTTGGATAAGTAATACAGCAAAACACAAAATCTTCAGTAAGTTCTTGGAAAGTATTGGGGACAACTTATTGTTTCAGAAGGTGGAGGAAGTAACCAAGGACAGCCTTTTAAGACTTGATTCTGACAAACAGGGATACTGGCTGTGAATCTGATCATGGAAGGCCGTTTAAATGAAAGTGATCATGAAATGATAGATTTCACGATTTTGAGGAAAGGAAGAAGTAAGAACAGCACAATAAGGAAAATGGACTTCAAAAAAGCAGACTTGAACAAACTCAGAGAACATGTAGGTAAGTCCCATATCTAAGGGAGCATATCTAAGGGGAAAAAATAGTTCAGTTTTGCAAAGAGACAATATTGAAGGCAGAACAGGAAACAATCTTCATGTGAAGGAAAGGCAGGAAGAATAGGAAGAAATGAATATTGCTCGATCAGGAGCTTTTGAATAACTTGAAAATCAAAAAGAAATCTTACAAAAAGTGGAAATATGGACAATTTACTTTGGATGAATACAAAAGAATAGCACAAGCATGTAGGGAAAAAATCAGAAAGGCCAAGACACAAAATGAGTTACATCTAACAAGGGACATAAAAAGCAATAAGAATTTGTTCTAGAAATACACTAGGAGCAAGAAAAAGACAAAGAAAAGTGTAGGTCCACTACTTAGGGGGAAGAAGAGCTAATAACAAGTAAAGGCTGAGGTGCCTAAGGCCTATTGTGCTTCAGTCTTCATTAAAAAAGTTAATTGTGACCAGATGCTCAACATAATTAATATTAACAACAAGAGGGAAGGAATGCAAGCCAAAATAGGGAAACAGCAGGTTAAAGAGTATTTAGATAAGTCAGATGTATTCAAGTCGGCAGGGCCTGACGAAATTCACCCTGGGATGCATTAAGGAACTAATTGAAGCATTCTTGCAACCATTATAAATTATCTTCAGGAAGCCATGGAGGACAGGTGAGGTCCCAGAGGACTGGAGAAGAGCAAATATAGTACCCATCTTTTAAAAAGGGAACACAGAGGACCCGAGGAATTGTAGATTAGTGTTGATTGGTTCACTGTCAAACTGGGACAGCAAATCTTGTGGGCTCCCTTGGGTGTCTGTCCTGGGTCTGGTACTATTTAATATTTTAATTAATGACTTGGATAATTGAGTGGAGAGTGTGCTTACAAAATTTATGGATGACACCAAGCTGGGAGGAGTTGCAAGCACTTTGGATGATAGGATAAGAATGAAAATGGACGTTGGTAAACTGGACAATTGGTATGAATGAAATTCAGTCAATACAAGTGCAAAGTACTGCATTTAGGAAGGAAAAATCAAATGCACAACTACAAAATGGAGAATAACTGGATAGGTGATATTACTGCTGAAAAGGATCTTGGGGGTTATAGAGAATCACAAATTGAATATGAATCAACAATGTGATGCAGTTGCAAAGAAGGTTAATATAATTCTGGGGTGTATTAACAGGAGTGTTGTATGTAAGACAAGGAAGGTAGTTGTCCCATTCTACTCAGCACTGCTTAGGTCTCACATGGAGTATTGTGTCCAATTCTGGGTGCCACACTTTAGGCAAGATATGGACAAATTGGAGAGAATCCAGAGGAAAGCAACAAAACTGATAAAAAGTTTAGAAAACCTAACCTATGAGAAAAGTTAAAGGCTGTTATAAAGAGGACGGTGACCAGTTGTTCTCCATGTCCACCAAAGGTAAGACAAGAAGTCATGATCTCAATCTGCAGCAAGAGAGGTTTAGACTGGATATTGAGAAAAACTTTCTAACTTTAAAGATAGTTAAGTCTTGGGATAGGCTTCCTGGCAGGTTGTGGGATTCCTGTCATTGAAAATTTTCAAGAACAATTTAGGCAAACACCCGTTGGGGTAGTTTAGGTTTATTTGGTCCTGTGTCAGTGCGGAGGGCTAGACTAGATGACCTCTCAAGTTCCCTTCCAGCCCCCCATTTCTGTGAGTCTATGATCCTTGCATTTCTCTTAGTTGGCCTTTATCCAGAAGTAAGTTTATTATTAGATGCCATTGCTTAGTTGAGGAGCATTTATTATCCCTGTAGCCCTTGAATCTCAGTGGGTAATAATTACTTCATTAAAGACGTTAGAAATAAATATAAGCCTGGTTCATCCATCTGAAAAACAGAGAAATTATTCTCATAAACTAGTTTAAAATTAAAAACAACAACAACAGTTTTCTTGTGATCTCCTGGGCAGGGGTGGGGTGAGGAGGGGGGGAAGGAATTAGAAGCAGGTTACAAATCATTCTAAGAACTCTGTATCGTAACTATTTCACTCCACCGCTTGTGGCACTGAATTGTTCTATTGCAGTAACTTATAACATGGAAAACTATTGTCACCTGCCTCATGTAGTTCTTTGTCTTCCTGATAATGAAGCTCTTTATTATGAAAAAGAAAATCCTCACTCCTTATAATCCAGATCCCAAATGAATTTAATTGAATGTGGTACAAAGAGCCAAGCTCTACAGGCACAACAGACATTTGTATTCACTTTTTGGTAGACTTAGAGTAAAGAATATTTCACTCACCCAATAGTCTGGTGTTGCAAGATATCTGGATCTGTGGCGCTTACTGTTAACACAACACTGCCTATGGGGATGTTTTCTTGTTTGGTCACTGTCATTGGGTCTGGGTGGAAAACAGGGCCTTCGTTTACATCCAGAACAGTGATCTGAACTGTTGCTGTAGAACTGCGCCCGTAGGCTATGTCTGGAACCAGCGGGTCTTCATTTTCTACTTTGATCAGCAGTGTGTGGAATGCTGAGATCTCGTAGTCTAAAGGCTGGAAGACATGTCAAGAAATCAGAGTACCAGATGCAAAGAGCACGTATAACATTCACCCAAGCTTGTAAGTGACAGAATTAGCCACAAAGGGACAGCGCCTCCATCACCATCATTGGCTACATCCTGCTGGCTGGTCCAAGTTCAGCACCAGACAAGCTGTGTTGTCTCCGTCTCATTCTCTGTGTATATATAGCCCCACGACAAAACCACACCATGTACTCTAGCATAGTAGCAGGGTTACTAGCTTCCAGTAAGCAGGATCCAGCAGGGTTATTGTAACACAAAAGGAATGACATGTATTCCCTAAACTGAACTGCAAGCCAACAAAATACTTTCGACTAGCTAATTTCAGTACTTGGTCCTTTTCATGTGTAATGCACCTCACAGTAATCATCAATTATACAAAAGCAAATTGTCCTTACTTTGACAACAGAGAGCATTCCCTCATTTGTCTTTGGATTGGTATGGATTTCAAAACTCTGTCCTGGGTTTCCATTGATAACAGTATACACAGCTCTCCAGGCGCCTGTTGCTGGATCATCGCGGTCTTCAACAGATAAATTCACCATCACTCCTGTGACTCCTTCCTTTACTGTGGCGTGGAACTAAAACAATAATTGTTATTAGTATTATTAACAATAATAATAGTTACTATTTTCTAGTAATGACCACACACATGTTTTTTTGTTCAAGCCAGCATTAATTATTTACATCAGGAGAAAGATGTAATACTTGAGTGAAACTGAATTTCATAGTCCATAAATAATACATTCCCAGAGCATGAAGAGTAAGGTACTGTATTACTACTGCACTGCCTCTGTTCTTGATAGATTGTAGATAAGTAACAATGTGATAGAAAACATCCTTTGAAAGCACTTGACTGAGAAGAAAAGAAAATCATCTAGTAACTTCAGTTAATGCCCTACAGATAACACACAGAGGTGCGGAAGTGCACAACTACTGGAAAAAGAAATATTCAGAACTGAGAAAGCAAAAGGGTGGATGGAACACGATTCATTCTTCTTTTAAGATTCTTGCCTTTTGATTTTTTACAAAGTTCCCCTCTTTTAACTGCTCATTACAGTGTCATAAATAAATAAAATATTTGACTTGTGTCCCAGTCCTGCTTTTTCCCTGATGAGTTTCTCTGGGATAGAATAATTGTGGTTCATTTTACTACGTAGTTCCCATAACTATCATGCATTACATTCTCTTTTCAGAGGGAAGAACTGTCATTATGGGAAGTTTGCAGCCATTTTACAGGTCAATTAACCAAATCTTACCTGGGTAATCTACAACTTGATTATGGTCCAGTCAAACTGTATATGAACGCTATACTCACTTAGCAGGAGTATATTAGGTAAACATTGCAGATGAACATGAATTTCAGACACAATAACATTTCTCACTTCTAAAGCACTGGCAGCTGAAGCACTTTATATTAATTAATGTAATGAATACATCTCTCCATGATCTTGTGGTGGGGAAGAATTTTGATATATCCATTTTATGGATGGATAAACTGAGGCTCAGAGAGACTCAAGGCCCAATCTTGAGAAGTACAGATCACCTGCAGTTCAAATTTAGATCATTAGGAGCTGGGAGATCTCAGCATCTCTCCCGGGACGGCGAACCGTGGCCAGTGGGGGCCGCGATCGGCCGAACCTGCCGTGTCAGCAGGTAAATAAACTGGCCCGGGCCGCTAGGGTGCTTACCCTGGCGAGCCGTGTGCCAAATGTTGCCAACCCCTGCCCTAACTGGTTTGCCTGTGGCTGCTTTGTCAGTGGCAATACTGTTTTTTATTCCCAGGTACAAAATTCATCCATTATGCCACTCTAGCAGTGTCAATACTTTTGCCCAAGGAGTAGTGATGAGGAGTCCTTTGCTCTATCTTATCAACCTCACCCCCCCATAATAACAGAACACTTTGAGAGGTTACAGGGATTTCCAAATATTACCCAAGACAGAAGATCTAAACTATAATCTTATTACAATATAGACTTTGCAATCTGGTTACTTGTAGGTACAATTTGATCCCCAATACTAAAATATAGGGGAGGCAACTGTGTCTTTTTCTGTCTTCAGTGTCTTCTTTTTCATTTTTTTCCAACAGACTTGACTTAGGTTCTCAAGCCCTTTTTGAATTTATCTGGAGAATCTGAGTGCATGCATTAAAATTCATTTATTTCAAGCTCTTCAGCTTCAGACTTGATTTTCTAAGAAGGGCAACATTATTGATTGTCTGTTTCTATCGTCTTCAATACAGTTGGCAAGAAATTTAAAGGTTCTTTTGATTTTGGGAGTTAATACATAGCTTGTTATTGAGCTTCGGTTCAGGCAGATCATTAAGCTCATTTACAGCTTAATTAACCTGAAATAATATTTTAACAATATGTTAACTTGACTTCAAATGGATCAAAAGAAAATACAATATTTTTAAGAACCTCAGATATAATGGAGCAATGGTTATCAAGAAGCTGCTCCACTCCACATAGAAAAGTGCTGTAACTTATAAAGCACACTTGTTCGGGTCTCATGTTTTGAATGAATCCACCATTTCTTGTAGCATTTAGGGCCTGAATCTCAGAGGTGCTAAGCACCTGTAACTTCTGTTAAAATCAGCTTTCCAAGTTCAGTCGCATGACTGATTTGTTGAATTAGCAAATTCAGTAGTGAGCCCTCTCCAGTCTGTTAACAGTTTAAGTTCTGCAGCCCTGCAAAGTTTATCGGATGTTGACCCAGGAACAATGAGAAACATACCCTACAGTATGGTTAAATGTGGAGGTCTGAACTTTATTTACAACTATTAACAAACTGGGTAGCCACAACCTCACACTACCCAGTGGAGTTGTTCCAGTACAGACCTCAACTAGCACACCAATGGCCCCAGGGGCAGCAAACATGAGGGTGAGTGCGACGGCCATGCCCCCTCTACACCCTCAGGCCTACCCAGGGATCCTGACTGGAAGCAAGAGTCCTGCCCAGCCTCCCTCCTCCACACCAGAGATAAGATGAAGCCAGCAATAGGCTATGCAAGACATGGAGGCATACCCTCTCACCATGCATAGTTGTACTCAGGATCAATGCCCAGGCAGTCTATTGCTTCACAGGGACCTAAACCAGACCATTTTCTAACCTAATATCACACTGCCTCATGATTTCTTAGAGGTGGGTCTCAACTGGCACCAGACTATAAACCTGAGGGTGTGTGTCAACACCATGGGCCCATTACACACTCAGGACTGTCAGGGCACCCTGCCTGAAAACCAGCATCCCAGCCCACTTCCTTCCTTCATGCTGGAGATAGCACAGATAACATGAGGGTGCTCTAAGGTGTGCAAGACATTGGTGCAGATGCCCTCACCATGGATGGCGGTGCCCATGGCCACTGTACTGGGAAGCCAAAAATAGCTACTTGCCTAGGCAGCAAACAGCAGCCACCTTCCTTCCCCTTCAGTTTCCCCCTCCTATTATCATCCACCACTGACCAATGGCAGCAGCAGTGAGCAAGAGAGTCTCCAGTGCCAGCATACAATAGCTTTTCCCTTCCTTGAGTCCTGCAGTATAGAGGGTGGGGAGAAGAGAAAGGGAAAGAAGCAACCGCCCCATACACATATTGAAGGCAAGGGGGGGAGGAGGGGGAGAAGAAGAGGATGCATGTGGCACACGGCCCTAATTGTTCCTAGTTGGGTTTTCATGCCCCCGCTCCCACTCTCAAGGTGCTTCCACTTCTTCCAGCCCCACTGCAGCCACAACTCAGGAGCAAGATGAGCATTTACTATTATTGACATTTTTTACTTAAAAAAAAAGATCAGCAGATTCCATATTTTAAGCTTTTTCTCAGTCTTGGCTCTGTACAATTACTAGACATGCACTGCAAAGACCAGATGTTCAAAGGTGTTCAGGACCCAACACCTCCCATTTAGACACCTAAATAGGGGGCTAAATTTCAGGAGAGCTCAGCTCCTATTTAAGCCCCTAGGCCATGATCCTGCACCATTAAAATCAATGGGAGCTTTGCCATTGACAACAACAAAGGCAGGGTCAAGGCCCAATGGAGGGATTGGGACTCATGCTCCTAATTCACATAGGTGTTTTTGAAAATGCCACCCCTCAATCAAGTGGACAGATTTTTCATATGCACTCAGTACTCCCCTGCAGCTCCCATCAAGAATACCAAGAGCTGCCGGGTGCTGAGCAATTTGAAAACGTGGTCACGTTTCATTAGGTGCCTAATTCGGAGCTGAGTCCTTTTGAAGATCTAGCCCTTAAGGTAAATAAAGAAGAACAACCCAGTTATGATGCTGGACTCTGATGGAAAAGCTGGCGGAGATTCTTAGGTTTTTCAGCCAGTTCACAGAACACGGAAGTCGGTTTAAGGACATTTGATTTAACAATATCTTAACTGAGAATGGTTCTCTTATGTACTCGGCAGTCTTGCCTACTCCTTTTTCAGGCAGAACTCCCAGTGGCTTCAATGACAGTGAGTTAGCAATTCAGAAAAGGGCACTTAGACCTGGTGTGGCCAGAAACCTTCAGAGCTTATGATACCAGCCGGTCAAGTAACTGAAACTCCTCTGGGAAAGACAACAATGTAAACCTGATAACGCCAACCTTCAAGTTACATTAACCTAGGTGTCCTGCAGTTTACAAGCACTTCAGATGACCATCAAAGCAAGTGACTATTTGAAGCTGCTTAGAGTTTGGAATGTTAGGGCTTGTCTACATGGGGAAGTTAAGACACAGTAAGCTAGGGTGTGAATTTAAAGCACTTTAGCTGCTCCAGACTCACTCCCTGTTAGGACACTGACTGTGCACTAAAATGTTCCTCTAGGCAAATTAGTTTAGCACACTTCCAAAGTGCACTAAGCTAATGTGCTCAAAGGTACTCTTAGTGCGCAGTAAGAGTGTTCACATGGGGTGTTAGTGCGGAGTAGCTACATGCACCAGCTAGTGCCCATCAGCTGCTGTGGGTTTTTCCCCATGTAAAAGAGCTCTTAGGCCTGGTCTACACTGGGGGAGGGGGGAGATCGATCTAAGTTACGCAACTTCAGCTACGTGAATAATGTAGCTGAAGTCGACATACTTAGATCTACTTACCACGGTGTCTTCACTACAGTGAATCAACTGCTGCCGCTCCCCCGTCAACTCTGCTTGCACCTCTTGCTGAGCTGGAGTTCAGGAGTCGACAGGAGAGCGCTCGGGGATCGAATTATGGCATCTAGACTAGACATCATAAATCAATCCCCGCTGGATCGATCGCTGCCCGCCAATCCGGCTGGTAGTGAAGACATACTCTTAGAATAAATCCAGGGGAGATGGATTAGGAAGCAAAGTGATCAAATGTGCATGATAAATGATCACATTGGCTCTGCAAGTTAGTACATGGATAATATGAAAAAACTCTTATCACTCATATGAAAGTGTGAAAGAAGGAGAAGAGAGAGAGAGAGAGAGAAATTCTTACTATGGACAAAAAATACAGTATATGTTATATGGAGGACAACCTCTGGTGTCATTCTAGTCTGGAGGGCCCTTTTATACACAGAACAGACTCCCCAGTAACTAGAAAAACATGTTGTAGTAAGTATCAGAGGGGTAGCCGTGTTAGTCTGAATCTGTAAAAAGCAACAGAGGGTCCTGTGGCACCTTTGAGACTAACAGAAGTATTGGGAGCATAAGCTTTCGCGGGTAAGAACCTCACTTCTTCAGATGCAAGAAGTCTTACCCACGAAAGCTTATGCTCCCAATACTTCTGTTAGTCTCAAAGGTGCCACAGGACCCTCTGTTGCTTTTTACATGTTGTAGTAACAATGGCTCCCCCTTAAAAACCAAAAGCAAAAAAAGAAGAGTTAAAAAAAAATAAACTCAGAACTCAAGCTAGTTTTGAAAATGGGGAAAGAGAGTGATAAGTTCATCATCTCTCAAAATGCAAGATTTACACTCTTACGACAGGGTGCTGAATAGGGAAAAGCTACCGCCGTGCTCTAAACCCCCCCACAGTGGCTAACACATATAATTAGATCGTGAGTTAATTGATTTTACTCATTTTAAATATCCGCATATCCCCAAAGCACCACTATAAATTAAGAACAAAATTGATGAGTTCAGAACTTTATTTAAACTGCTGCCATCAGCACCCACATTAAAAAAAAAACATCTATAAATCGAACACCTTGAGACAGATGCTTAGCTGGTGT
Organism: Chrysemys picta bellii; assembly: GCF_011386835.1. NCBI lineage: Eukaryota > Metazoa > Chordata > Testudines > Emydidae > Chrysemys > Chrysemys picta. The sequence continues at coordinate 36,082,436 of NC_088804.1, read as the reverse complement.
AAGTTGCCATAGGAAGTCAATGGAGCGATCTAGGCTCATTTATTACAGATGAGGATTTGGCTCTGAAAGTTTAACTCATTCAAAAGCGTTATATGCCTTATTTCTTAGAGATGGGCTCAAACCAAACATTCAAATCTAACCCCCTTGCCCTGGAACTGGGAAGGCAGTTCTAAATTATTATAAAGGATAATGAAACAATACAATTTAAAGTTTTGGTTCCAAAGGGGAAAGGGCCTAATTTTACTGATTCGGTGCAGTTCAAGATGGGAAAAATATCAGAGGAACAACAGACCTTAGGGGAGTTTCACCATTTGGAGCTGAAATCTTAAGAGATCAGCTAATGGGACTGCAGCATCAGCAAATTTAAACACTAGCCCTTGATCAAAACTCCACCCTCTACCTTAAACGATCTGAAAATTGCCTTCTTGGCCAAAACTGTAACTTAAAGTTACTGTAATAGGTGAGATTTTATTTATGATGTGTCCATATGGTGCATAATAATAAATGCACTGGGGTACCATGGGTGACTAGCATCCAGCAATGAGTATGAGCATGAAGATATGCCCTTTGTAAGGCCGTTGAGCAAATTCTGCTTAAGACTGGGACACCAACCCAGCCCGAAGTAAAGAACTGCAATGAACAGCAAATGCAATGTGAGAAAAACGTGCTTGAATTGATGATCTGTATATTAAGGCTCATTAGGATTCCACACACTGTCGGCCCCACTCAAGAACAACCAAATTAAAACTGCAAGTCAGTTTTCATTAATCAGAGCACCATTCCAGTTGAAGGTGTTGTGTGGGTTATCGTCATGGTATTTGTTTTCCTGTCTAGATCTCATGAATGATGAAAGATGATGAGATATATTAATACACACAGCTCCATAAGAGGATGTAGAGAAAGCTCCTAGAGGGAGATCAATCCGCTATATTCCCCACCACCACCCTTTAGAACCACCTCACATCTATTCTTTCCCACAATCCCTTGTATTTAAACCACGAGTTCTAGATACGCAGGTTTTTGCAAATTAGGTTTATTAGAGTACCATATTTTATATTTTTTGTATATTTTATCTTTTTGTGTTGCTATTCAGCAGAAGCTGTGAGATGTGCATATATCGTATTTATGCATTTGTTTGTTAAGACGCTAGCAGGTTTTCTATGGCATTATGCCTAAAATACTTCCCAGAACACATGGATCTTTGGTGTGATCACACAGGTTTGCTATGTCAAAGAACCCAGCAGAGAGAATCTCATGAATGTCCATTGCTGACATTTATAGTGGAATTCACTTGGAGAGACAAGCCAGACTTTCTGGCCAATGATAATCCAAAACACCTGGCATTATGATCCCATCAGACATCCCAAGTTTGCCAGATTAGGGCCTAGATAGAAATGTTCAATTAACATATGGGTGCTTCACAAAGTGATGTCGGTGATCCATTTGATCACTTTCCCTGCTGAGTCCAATAGTGATCAAATGCCCTGGCATGGTGTTAGGGGGCACAGTGTTCAATGTAAAACAGAGGACATGACCCGCTATGACCATTAAAGATTTATTGAACTTTTCATATGAATAAGGCTGTTGTTAACCCTGTGACCTTGCCAAATTGCATCTTGGAAAATTATATTCTCCCCTCAGAACTCTCTCCTGTGTTTTTTTTTAATGACATTTACTGTCTTTAAGTGGTGTTTCAGAGTAGCAGCCGTGTTAGTCTGTATCCGCAAAAAGAACAGGAGTACTTGTGGCACCTTAGAGACTAACAAATTCATTAGAGCATAAGCTTTCGTGGGCTACAGCCCACTTCTTTGGATGCATATAGAGTGGAACATATATTGAGGAGATATATATACACACACACAGACAGCATGAACAGGTGGGAGTTGTCTTACCAACTCTGAGAGGCCAATTAAGTAAGAGAAAAAAACTTTTGAAGTGATAATCAAGATAGCCCAGTACAGACAGTTTGATAAGTGTGAGAATACTTACAAGGGAGATAGATTCAATGTTTGTAATGGCTCAGCCATTCCCAGTCCTTATTCAATCCTGAGTTGATTGTATCTAGTTTGCATATCAATTCCAGCTCAGCAGTCTCTCCTTGGAGTCTGTTTTTTTTTCTCTTACTTAATTGGCCTCTCAGAGTTGGTAAGACAACTCCCACCTGTTCATGCTCTCTGTATGTGTGTATATATATCTCCTCAATATATGTTCCACTCTATATGCATCCGAAGAAGTGGACTGTAGCCCACGAAAGCTTATGCTCTAATAAATTTGTTAGTCTCTAAGGTGCCACAAGTACTCCTGTTCTTTTTAAGAGGTGTGTAGCCTTGATTGTGCTCACACAGACAGTTGCTGTTCTTCACTCTAGACGTAGCTGTATTACCATAGTGTATTTAAAGTTCTCCTTGCAGAATTTGTACATTAATATATGAAGCACGTCGGGAACCATTTAGATGAGAGGTGCTATGAAAATGTAAGCTATTATTATAACATGACCAGGATTTGACGACGTAAACTAGATGCAATATCCTGTTAAAGAGCAGAGTGCAAAATGTAAATCACTTCAGTAGCCTTCAGTAATTTTCACTGTTTTACTGTAATAGTTCAGGCTATTGGGTACTTTATTTCTTATAAACTGATGATATTTCTTCTAGCTGCTTCCTTATTTTCTTCTTAATACAGAATATTCTCAAGGGGGATGGAAGTGATCATAGAAAATAACTGAATTGTACATTAGGAAAGATCTTCTTGAAGATATGAAATTGACCATCATCACTTTGAATGCATTTGTACTTTTTTTTTTTTTGTGCTATTAAATGGTTACAATTCCTATTGACGGCAGTAGGAATTGCAGTGCAGAATTTGTTCCCCTTTATGGAGAAACTCTGAGGCATTTTAATATTGCTGGTACCGCATATTTGAATGATGATTTAAAAGAAAAAGGAGGCTAAGATTGTAGTCTGCAAATTGTAGCAGAGGAAGGTCGATTTAATGGAAGGACTGGAGATTTAGGGGATTAAGAGAGAATGTGTCCTTGGTCGATGATCTCCTCCTGGCTATGGTAAAGGAAATGCATCCATGCTGATTTTATTGATTATGTGGAAAGTGGGCAGTGCGGGCATTTGCTGTGGACTTAGGTGATGTAATGCAATTTTTTGTTGTTGTGAAGATTATGTTTTGGAAGGAATGCCCAGAGCTTGTAAAGGGAACATCTAATGGCTGTTTTTATATACATACCAATACATATAATAACAAATCAATGAAAGAAAGAACAAACAAAAGAATATTTCTGAATGTGACCAGGGAGCAAACTTTGCCAGCTAAAATTCTAGTGTAATAAAGGTCATGTGTAAAACTACTGCCACAGTCAGTAGTTAATGTTCTGTGAACTCATAATTTCTGAATGGATTAAATTGCATCTGTTGCTTTTTAAAAACATAAATCAGCTCACCACCCCTATTTGATTTGAGCTTTGAATGGTAAGTATTGTACTTCTGAATCTATTAATAAGTATGTTGCTAGACTTAAAATGTATTAGGGCTGAGTACAGATTTGAACAGAAAATAAAATGTCAAGAAATGCACTCTTCCAAACATAGGAGATGTAATAATTTCAACATGGCTGATAAAGAACTTCAAGCTGATGATCATTCAGAACTGAAAAGGAAATTATTACTTGATGAAAGGATAATTTGCTGCTATTTTCTTTAACTCTTCACTGTGGAGTCCCAAACACAGTCACATAGTACATGTACTTGCTGCTAACACATTGATAACAAAAATAAAGTACAGGGCATTCTTGGTCTGATTCTCCTATGTGACTCCATTCCTAGAAATCAAACAGGAAAAATATTCATATCTATTATGCTAAGTATTGAGAAATATCTGTCTAGGCCATATACATTGGGTCAAATTATTCTTAAACTCTGAGCCCAGAAGAGACAATTAGGATAATCTAGTCTGACCTCCTGGCCTTTAGAACTCCACCAGCATTGAGCCACACAATTTATGGTTGAACTAGTGCATATTTTGAAAAACATCCAATTGTGAGACCTTCTCCAAGGCAGAATCCTTGGGATAGATGAGAAAAAGAAACTGAATAGTAAGATAAGAAGCCTAAGCATCCTATCTAATATCGTGTCACTTTTTGCACTGACAGTACCTCTGAACTGTTAAAGAACCAATTTCCCCGTGAAGATGGTTATTCACAGTGCCAACTTGCAGCTGATCACAATCCGTGCTGCCAACAGCAGATGTTTCAACAGTGGTTAAGCCTCTTCCTGTGGTCCTTGGCGAGCACCATACATGCATCAGAACATCTTGTATCTCTAGAATATTTTAGCAATGAAACGTAATCAATTCCCCAAACTTCTGGCATTTCAGAGTGTGCCAGCTCGTGGGTGAGATGCCCTAGATTTACAAGCTCCTCCAGCAGAGATATGTATGAAGTTGGCCCATTCTGAAAACTCTTTTTTGGAGTCAGTTAAGAACTATGGAAAGTTTCATAGTGTGCCAGGAGGTACAGATGGAAGGAGGTAGCTTTATGTGCAATAATACAAAATCTGTTTGAATTTTGAAACAAACTTCTAGCCAGTATCCATTTTCTAGGGGAAGTGGGAGGTAAAAGGGAGGGAAATTCTGGCCAGAGGTACAGTATTTCACACTGTCTGCACATAACAACTCTTCCAGGCAAGCCGAAGACTCTCTTTTCTCAAACTGATGAATAAAGTCTATCATATGCAGAATCTCAGAGAGGAAGTACATGAGTTTCCATCAAACTATCTGTCATATCTCCTGTTTGTGCAGCATTCACTGAATGGAAATTGCAGTGGTATATCAAAGTGCCGTAATATAAGGAGAATCATTTAAGGATTACAGTAGGAGAACTTTCATGATTAGTTATTTCTTTCTTTTTCTATTCTTTTCCTCTTATGGGAAGGTACTTTTTATCATATTGCCAACATTCTGAAGAACGCAGTGCTATCATTACATTAATAGGGACAATTGGACTATGGGTTTGCAACTCTATCAGCACAAAAAGACTCCCTTCCCAAGGTCAAAAAGGAGAAGCAATAATAGATGTAATGGAATCTCACCGACCTTGTGACTTCAGAATGATGCGAGCCTTCTTGTATGGCATTGTGAAGGCAGTGTTCAAAGCAGAGTTTGCAAGGAGTTCTCTTGCAGATGGTGCATGCACAAGGTGAAAGTGTGTGTGAATTAAATGTCGACTGGGAAGTGCTGTGATGGGGAGTGACTGAAGCATGGAGTGAATGGATGTACTATCTGAGGTTGAGTAAAAGAGAGGTAGGTCAGGAAGAAAGTAAAGATATGCTAAATGGAGTCTCTCTTTTCTGTTTTAAGGGAACCTATATTCTCCATACCCCGTTGTCCAGCTCCTTTCTTAGATGCTCATTTCATCTGTACTTGAAAGAAAAGTATATAGTGAAAAAGGAAAACTAAACATCTGCTTTCAGAGTGACTTTTGTGGTACTGTTTCTTCTTTGCAATGTCTGTAGAGGGAGCATTCAATGCACTTTCATCTTCTTGCCTGTAATTTACATTTTCTTAACAGTGCGTTCAGAAGGCACACAGCCTAATAGAACACAATCATTCCTTTTTCCATCACTTATCCTGCACACGTTTTGATGTGGATGGAGAAATAATCACTTGAGTGCTTATAAATAAATATGAACAAAGAGCATATATCCAGAATGACATAATGTCTTACATAATTTCATGTCAAAATCTATCTAAAACTATCCACCATACTACAGATACTTGTAGACCTAAGTACCAAAGCACTGACGAGGCTCCTTATCTCTCTCAGTTTAATACGATAGCCAATATCTACACATTGCTGAGAATAAAAGGGGATGTTATACTTGTAGGTCAGGGTGACAAGCATTAGAAAGACCCTGAGGCCTAGCCAAAACCTATTTGCATCAATGAGGGTGGTGGGTGTGGGTGTGTCCTCTGTTCACAGGCCTCAATGTACATTAGGTCTAGTTTTGGGTTTAGCGTGCGGGTGGTGTCGGTGGCCTGTGATACACAGGAGGTTAAGCTAGATAATCTGGTGGTCATTTCTGGCCTTAAACTCTATGACACTGGATCAGGACTTGTATGAAGAAAACTTGCTTACTAAACAGTTATACTAGTCCTCCTTTTGAATGGTTCTTCCCTTTCTTCATCTGTAAATCTCTCTTTATTCTTAGTATTTATGTAAACTATTAATAACAAACACATCCCCACAGGTAAGTACATTCTGAACCTTTCCCAAGCAAAACCATGCAAGTAACCCCATTAATAAATATTTTGTATCCTAAGGCACAGATCCATATGAAGCACTTCCAACTGAGCCTGCCAGTTCTATGGCAAATAATGTTAAGGCACAATAAACATCACTTAATTTCTGTATGTAGCTATATGACACGCTGCAGCCAGCAGTTCTTTCTCCCTTTGGAAGTGAGAATACTGCTGCATTAGCAGGTAGGCAGAAAACGATGCCAGTTCTTGCCTCCGAATAAGCTCATAACGAGAGAGGTGAAACACGAGGAATGATTTCAATGGAGCTACAAACCCCAATAGGAAAATCCAAATCTATTTGACGTTAGAACAAAATCTTTTTTAATCTGGCTAATGCGGCTTTTGTGCTGATGCTGATCGGTACATTTATTACTGAACAGTGGGATGTTTGAAAGCACAGACACCTGACTCCAACTCTTCCTAAGAAAGCAATAATTTTCAGGTGTTCGGCTTGGTGGTTAATACATAGATATATAATTTTCAGCAAATTAAGCAGTGTTTTATCAGTCTTGTGATCTTTAGGATTTATAATCAAACCTTGATGACATCCTGATTAATGCTGGTGTAGGCTCTCTGAACCCTACAGTGTTGCTGATCATTTGGAGCTTAGCTCGTGCCAAGATAATTAGCCTCCTGATTATTCTAAGTAACCAGGGGTCAAAGGTTAGCTAGCACCACAGAGCACATTTAATTCAATCAATTTACTTAGTGAAGCAGTTAGAGAAATGTATTTCTACCACTGCATTAGGAATTTTTTTTTCTGAATTCCTATGCTTTGGCTGATGAGCATTTTAGCTTAATTTCTAATTTGATATTCTAGTGGGGTTTTCAGCTTCAATTACGCATGATATTTTCACTCATAAAACCAGGAGCTTCTGTGTGGGGAGGAGAAGGAACTGTCTCACTGAGAGACAAAAAAGCAATTGCTATTAAGGTTGTGTTTTTTCTGCTAGCACATTCTAGAATGGGCTTGGAAAGAATCCTGCTGGACATTGTATGTGAGTGTGTTTCATTGTTTGTTGAGTCTAATTTTAGATGTCTCTCAAGCCAAGGGCGTTTGACCAATAACCTAGGGACACATGCTATTCCATGGCAGCAGGTTTCAGAAATCTTGGCAGTTTAGTTCATGTTCAGAGGTGGGCTTGGGTAGTTTACTAACTGCTCCGGTATTGTAGTGCTAAGTGAACATCTTTTATCCCAACTTTTTTTTCACAGAGAAATACAGATTTGGGCCAGCCAAAATATTTAGCTAATCTGTATTGATATTGGAGAATTATTTTGGTCAAAAGGAAAACATCACTGGGAAATGTCAAACATTTTGACATGTCTATTTTTAGGAATAGATTCAGGTATCATTCACAAAACCAGTCAGTGACCTTTTACCCAATATTCTAGTGGTTACGATACTTACCTAGGATGCAGGAGACCCAAGTTCAAATCCCCACCCTGGATCAGGACCCTGAACGCAGGTCTCCACCTCCCAGGTGAGTGCCCTAACAACCAGACTAGTGGGGGATGGGCCTCCCTCAGTCTCCTCTTTGTACGAATAAGTAAGTGTCCATCGGACTAGCGACTGGAGCCCAGGTCTCCCCTCCAACAGGTGAATGCCCTAACTACCAGGCTAGAGGGTTATTCTCACTCAATGGCTCATGCCCAATGATTATTTCATCCACACTTTTGTTTGATTTGTTGTTGTTGTTTTTTGATTTTTCAGAATTGCCAGAGAACTGAAAAATCAAGTTCATCACTCAGCTCTACAGCAAGGTGATTGGGAGTGCCATGTTGCAGCAAGTTCTATGTTTGGGATGAAATGTAGAACACATCCCCTGACTACTTCTGGTCCACAAGGGTTCCATGGCACTTCTTATAAGAATAGGAAGCAGTTTTGCTCAATTCTATCTGGATAATTTTCCATTTTGACTAGACAAAATTCACATCCGTCAATGTATCAGGTATTCTCCATTTCTTGTTCCTTAACTGTTGGAGAGTATTGCTTCTGTCATTACACCAACCTGTTACTGCCACCCCTGAGATGGACTGAATTTTAGTCGTGAGAGATGAGTATCTATAATAAATAGATATCACAGATAGCAAGAAAGATGTAGGACCTAATTTTCCCCAACTGATGCTGGCTTCTTCCCCCATGAATCAAGGTACAGGGACCCTGACATGTAAAATCGCACCATTTGGGATGCTCAGTGTATCTGTAATGTCCTCTGTCTGCTAAGAGGGCCTAACAGTTTCAGTACTGCCCTGAAAAGGGTACTTCTGGTTGGGGATCTGTTGTGGCCAGGACAACTTGGAGATGTTCTCAATAGGGAATGTCCTTAGAAGCCTCTACTAGCAAGACTCCTATGGAAATTAAAACTACCGCCCTTGGTGGAACCCCAAAGGTTGGGGGGCAGTGGAATCATTGTCCCCCTCCTTGGAAATAAATTCCTCTCTTCCTCCAGTTGCAGAGTTGTAATTTACACTACCTTACGTCAATGAAAATTAATCTGGCACACAATCTGTACACTGCTTTGGGGTCCATTGGGATGAAAAGTGCTATCTATATATGTGTAAAATATTCTTCTAATGAAGGTCACCCTGAAGTGACTATTTGTTTGATGGGTCTCAACCTAGACGCCTGTGGGTATCTTCCCTCAGTACAAAATTTGACACAGATGTCAGATTCTCTCAGCTCAAGAGAAGTCCAGAACAGGAACTGCAGGGTAACTCCAGGTCAGGAGTTAGGTGCATTAGAAGCAATATGTGAAGAACACTGCCAAGGCTGCCGAGTGCCTGCCTATGCTATGTAGGTCACTAGCCAGTGCTAACAGTCTCACGCTTTCATGAACATGAAATTCCCTCAGCCTGTTTATAGAACGAAAACCAAGAAAACCACCTATACATAATATCATTAAACACTGAGTGTTATCTACAGAAGAAAAAAACACAAGACCAACAAAAACCCTACAAAAACAGAAAGCTACTGCACATACAATTCTCCTCCAGGAGAGATGAGAGAAAGAAAAACCATACTTGATAGATGTTAGTTATGTCACAATGTACAACTGCAAGGCACTCCGGTATTGTGGCAATGGTACCCACAATATAAGAACATATACAAACTAGAATAGGACCCCATAATAATAAACCTTTTCACAATTGTATAGCATCGTTCACAAGGTTCGACTTTATGAATGATCATCGGTGTATTGTCTTTAATTAAGCTTGTAGCTTGAACGCTGAGAAAGAAAAAGGCTCCATGCCAATGAATAAATAAATAGAACTGAACCACAAAATGTGGATCCAGGTTTCAGGTCCTCCTCCCCCGCCCCCAGTTCAGCAGTGTTCTGACCTGGGGTTTTGGTTCTGTCCATTATAGAAATAGGGATCGACTGCAAAAAGCACATTTGCTTTTCCAGCTGCAGAAGAAAGATGACATATAAGAAAGTTATATTTTCAACATTTCCTTTCTTAGCTGAAAGTATACTTTACTGCCATGACAATGCAAAGGGCAAAAAACATGTCAAGCATGGATTGAAAGGGAGTGGGCGTGAGATAGTCAAACAATCATGCTGGGACAGACTATGAGGGGCCACTGCAATGGGGGGGGGGGGGGAAGAAGTAGCTTGTGTCTCTGACACATAATTCAGCCACAGTTACAGTCCCTATGTTCTAGCCAAGAAATAGGTTATTTTTATCCCTTTGTTGCTAAGATTTATGAAGTTCTGAATACCTCTATTTGTTTATCTCATACATACAAGACACCCACCACTATGGTGTCTGGGTGCATTTATACACTCACTCTGGATGAATTAATATTTCAAAATACAAGGAGTAGATGATTTATCTTCTCTTGTAGACCAGAACTCTAAATAGAACACATAAAGAGAGACTTGGCCATTTAACGGAGTGTCCAGAATTTCATATATTGCATGGCTGGGTTTTTTTTTTTTTCAGCAAAGCACTTACACATGTGCATCACTTTTAGCACATGCTTAGCCCCACTGACTTTAATGGGCTTATGTTTAAACAGATGGATCAAGGCCTATCTTATGGGACAGACTGCCGCACTGTCTCCATTATCCACAGACTACCAATCAACTGAAAGGGAATTCTGGATGGAAAGTGATTATTGCACATGTGTAAAATTCATTTTCTCAAGGAAATTGTGCTCATTTTTATGTGTTCCTTTAAAAACAACAAAAACCACTAGGTGATGTTCCTAACCTCTCCTGCAAAGCTGTGTTTAAATTACAGAACAGTTACAAAGTGAACAAAGCAGATTGTTTCACATTCTGTACTCCTTTGGCCTTGCCAAAATGATTTTTATAAAATTAAAAAAAAAAATGTTCACAGGCCGAGAACTCTGATATAACTTGCAGCCTGTAGCACATTTTTACTGCTCTCTTGCAACATAAACCCTTAGAAATAGGATTTGCAATGGAAATGCGGCCAGAACCTCAGGGGCACATTGTGAACAAGTACAAAATGTTGCCTGCAAACCTTGCCAAACAAGTAAGACTGATGATATATTGATAGTAAATGGTCTGGAATTTTTATACTAATTTTTCCCATGGCAATGGATTTGTTTAATGCTCTTCATGACTATGATTTTTAGTTCTTGAATCTGTGCGTCATCTTGTTTTGTTTGTTTATTGCTTCAGTGAAGCACCTACAATGGCAGTGCAATCTGGTGCTATATAAATAACAAGCATCATTAATTGTTGAGGCCAATCAAAAATGCTCCTATTAATCGCAAATTTAGTTACAAAGATTAATATCTATGCCATCACCACATTATGGTACATCATTTGCCTCTTCCTGAGTTTCCCCAAAATTGGCCTCTATGGAAAC